>NC_061778.1:18909346-19218875 GCF_022458985.1 Mugil cephalus | reverse complement strand
AATGGGGAAAAACAAATATGAACTGCAGATTTTTTGCTCTGAGGTGAACTCTTTAGGCAGAAGCATACCATGTTGTGCCAACAGATGTCTCCACATTAGTCCAGATGACTGTCAGGACAGATTAAACAGAAATAAGTCCCGCCAGGAAGTCTGTTTTAACTTCTTATATTTTTAGAGCTCAACACTCTTTTAGAGCTCGCGATCAACACTCAGTTACATCACCTAGTCACATTCAAATAGTTTGTGGCATGTTATAATATCATATTAACACTTACTTGTGTTACACTTGAGGTCACCCTAAGCACCAACACACAAACGCACACACACACACACACACACAGACAGAACATGTGATTTTCTTTGGGCAAAGTAAGCCCCTGAAAGCAGTGCCAGTGCACAGCTGAAGAGTGGTACGGCTCTCTTATTGATGCAGTCACGTTGCTCTTGTTTTGCTAGCCATCATTTCCTAGAAAATTCCTGTCTGACTTCATTCGCCCAGCCCTTTCCTTCTGATCTGCGTCACTGTCTGCCAATTGTCTTTTGCCTGTACAGAGAAACACATGCAAGCAGCGACACACATACTGTATGCAGCTTCCGCCGACCCTCGCCGTACAACACTGCGCATATTGTGCGCTCTCCCTCCCTCCCTCCCTCACGTCATTTCTCTGTCATCATGTGATTCAATTAAAAAAAAAAAAAAGAAGAAAAAAAATCAAATCCGTCCTGTATTTGCTCGGCTCCACTGCTGTCAAAACAGTCTCTTGGCTGAAGGAGTTTACCTTTAAAGTGACTTTCCTCACAGAATGTTTCATGTGAGTATAAAACATAGACCAGTTGTTGGCTTAAAAAGAACCCTCTGAAGGTTTATAAGTTCCTTACTTGTATCTAAAAGCAGCTTGGACTTAAGTAATGACAAATCTGTTCATGTTCCATGACGAAGAAATGGTTTAAAAAAGTAGGACATTTCAAGCAACAATATTCCGTGTCTTTAAACTACAAGGGGCCACTCATAGCTATGAGCTAACACAGAACAATCACTTGACACGGTTTTCCTCACCTCTGCTGAGCGTTTTAGCTCACTGTTTTGATTTCACGATCATTAGGGTTTGTTCACATTGGCGTAGTTGTCACCAGCAGTTCTAAAACCCACTATGCACAACATTTCAGGCCCGAGCTAGTGAACGATGTACCTGCTTTTGTGCTCTTCTGGCTACTCAAGTAAATATTTTAGGCGCTAAATCCTAAAATGGAAAGTTCCACTGCTGAAATGGTTACCACATTAACTTACAGGAGTGTTTACAGATTGTTTAACATATGAATGGAAACTGGTGAATGAATGAACTGGAGATAAATATTTACTTTCTCAACGTGGATGGCATCAGTAAAAGCACTACTTTTACTATTTAGCTCAAAGAAAAATTACTTCAGTAGAATATGGGTTGGAAATGGGGGAAACAAAGGGAACAGCTTTATCTTCTGACCAATGTATTTCTCTTTGTGTCATTTTTAGAACAAATAAAAAAAAAAGTGTAACTTTATCAGTAAACAGTAAATGATTCTAGCTGGAGTTAGCATCAAGCTAATTAGCAGTAAACTCAAACTACGACCGAGGCTGATGGAAATTTCACGAGTCATGATGGCGCTAAAGGAAAAGGGAGATAAGTTATATGATGCGTGTTTTTACTCACACTACATATAGTACACAGTATTACAGACTGACCAAGTGGTAGACACTTGTACACAATCCCTCATCCTCATCCTTTCTCCTCCTCCTCCTCCTCCCTCGTCTCAGATGCCTTCCTTCTCCTCTGTCAGAGTGTTTTTTCGTCCGGAGGTCCAGAGGTTAAGTTGTCCTCAGCATGTGTTAGTGCTCAGGTCAGCAGCAGCCGAGACCTGTGATGACAGAGTGTGTGAATGCCGGGGAGAGTCAGGGGTTAAGTGTGTGTACAAGGGTTCCTAAGCTATGTAGGAGACACCCCGAAACCCTTATTTCCACCCGGTGTGTGGAAAGGACGGGACTGACGTGTTGGTTAAAGAAACTGCAACACAGGGGCAGCGTATTTTAACTTAACCACCGGTTAATGTTGAGAGTGTTAAGTGTGTACAAGCATTATCTACTTGACTCATAAACCAAAGTAGTGCATTTATTTCAACTAACTTTTCAAAAACTTCTCCTCTGTGTTCATATCCATCATATTCTAGCTATATTAGTAGCATAATGCAGTAAACTCACGCTGGATCTGCCATCAACAGTCACAGCTCTGCTGACATCTTATGAGACAAAGACTGTTTTTACTCACAACCGTGGTCTGTATGTAAACATGGGGAAACTCTCTGTGGCTTCAACCGTAGGCTTCCTGCACAGTAGATTTCCCAGTTTTCCCAAGATTTTGGGACTCTTTCAGAGTTATTCCAACAATAGCAAAGGTAAGTTGACCCCCGGTGTTGGTGGTGATATCCAGAGTTAAAAGACGTTGTTTTCGTCGTTGCTCTTCCAGTGTAAACTATGCAGTGTCAACGTACATGCACCCTCTCAGAGTCAATACAAGATGAAGATGCTTTCCGTCAGTGTTAGTGGGGATGTTTACTCATCAGAGAACTCACCTCCTTCTCATTTGAAATCGTACAGGATTTTTACTACGCCATTTTCCAGCCATCAAAAGCTTGTGGTAAGTTTTTACTTTTAGTTTTTATTTAACTATTTGAACATCACAGTAGCCGGTGGATGTGTTAATCATTGTGTGGCGTTATGAACACTTCAGTGAGTTTTGCGTCTTGATATATCAAATTATAAAGAAAGCTACAACAGGTAGCTTAAATGTGCAGCCGTTATTACTATTTAATCAGAAGAGACAGTGTCAGCAGCAGGTAAGACGGCATAAACCGGTTAGTTTTGTATGAATTAATAACTAGTTCACTACTAGCTTACTAGTTAATTACTAGCTAAGTAATAGTTTATTTTGGCTAGTTACACAAGACGAGGTGTTTTGAAGTTTTAAAGTAGCTTTAGCTGCTGTGGGTTTGGCTCCAGCTAGCCAAATTAAACTTGACATTGTTTCTCGGTAAAACAACAATAACGTATTAACATAACATGACAAACTCGTCCTGTTTCTGACAGGTAGCCTAATGAAACCAGGTGTTAAATATAGATGGCATTTGAATATCACCCCAAGTTTCTCAAAAACCTTATCGTATGGGGATACAGCATCATATGTGGTTAGTTGAATTTTTTATTTTTTTAACAACATCATCTCTAATGAAGAAGAAATGGACTTTCCTCTAGTTTGTTAACTTACTCCCCCTAGGACTTATAGGAGTTTGATGTTTGTAGTTTTTTTCTTCATTTTTCTTTTTCAGCCTTAAAGTATTTGTAGGTAGCTTCCACAGCCTCGTTTTTTCTTCAGTGTGGAACAAGCCTCCAGTAACATGACGATCTTCACTCAGCCTGTTCTACGAGACATCGGGATGAAGATGGGCAACATCCTTGGATCACCATCGTCCTGGACAAATAAGTCCTAACATTCTATTCAACCAGTTCTCACATTTTATATTTAAACTTTCACAATGACCACTGTCAGATATTGGCTACTATGCTAGTTAATGAATACGTAGAAGGTAGGCAACATATTTGCTGCTTATCTAGAATAGCACATCTCTATGATATTGTTATTTGCACATTTTGCTAAACATACAACAAGATTTCATGTCTTTCATGAATGTGTTTTAACATTTTAAACCGTCGGTAATACTGTGACTTGTAAAGGGGCGTGTAGACATGCATATGGTGTTATTTTTTCATTCTTCAAACATTTTGAGTGTTAAATATTTTAAGTGTCAGCTGTTCGTGGTAAAGTATATTTTTACAATGCATTTTTCCCCCAGAGTGTTGAATAGGAATTACACTCACAAGGTGTGAATACTCTGCTAGGATAAGGTAAAAATCAACACTGGGAGTAACTCTCAACACTACCGCCGAAATGATTCTGTCTAAAACTTGGTTAACACTCACTGGTGTAGTGTGAAAGTAGTCCGGAGTAAAATATTAACTCTAACCAGAGTTGAATTGATTCTGAAAATTCACCACTATGTTCAGTGAACTTTTATGCTGTGTAGATTAGGACCATATGTTCACTGATTTAGTGTTAAATTTTACTCTTTAGCTGTTACCATCACACTACTGTGTGGAGGATGGTTTTGACTCTCAGAGTGGAGGTTCTGGCTGACGCCATCTTTGCATGTGGATGAAATGCTTGTGTTCCAAGCTTTAAGTCATGAGGGTGCCGCTGTAAGGCAACTGTTACCCACAGTTTGACCGAAGGCACTAACTCAACACTGCCACTCAGAGCCTTCACACCCTTAACTAGGCACAAATCTGAGCCTTGACACAATTAAAATGGATGAATAATGACAATAAATAAATGAATAAAATGGTCATTACTAGCATGGAGGCCAGCCAGAACTTTACGTGGTGATGGACAGCAGAGTAGCGATGACATAGTCGTACATGTCAACAGAGCGCCATGCAGCTGAATTTGTTTACAACAGAATGGCTCTGATTGGGTGTAGGTCTATCCAATTGCTTGCAGAGGTATTTTAATCTCTGTATCGGTTGAAACACGCCCCATAATGAAATCCAAATGGTGTGTTTGTATGCCTATGAACTGAATGTTTTCCAATCAGAAGTCACATCATCTTGTGGTATATATCTCTGAGCTTTGTTACATTTTGAGAGATTCGCCAAATTTTGTATTTTTTTTAACTGCCTTTTTAGGAACCTGATTAACCCATTCACGTCTGCTGCCTGCTATACTTTACTATCGTTCACAATACGCCGTGTGTCTTTCCATAATAAAATCTAGCCGGAAAATCTAGGCCAAACTCGTAAAGACAGAGTAAGACCATGTCAACAGCAGCCTGCTGGTCATCAGATTCAAACTGAAACCCCTCTGTGTTAACCGCTGAGCCTGTGAACCAACGGGTTTGTCTTTGACAATTTTAAAGTTGCCCAAACAATGTAAGAAAGATCCAGGAACACATGGTAGAGACATAGAAATCAGAAAGAAGCTCACACACGCACACACACACACACACACACACACACACACACACACACACACACACACACACACACACACTCATTCACTCATTTAACACAGTGAGAATGACAGAAGCAGCTGCTGGCGTGATCTGGAGGTCATGTTAGATCACAAAAACAAATTCTTTAACACGGGGGGTTGTCTAAGATGTGAGTTACTGGATCACATGGTCATACAAGACTATGAGTGTTTGCCTCTGTGTGTGTGTGTGTGTGTGTGTGTGTGTGTGTGTGTGTGTGTGTGAAAACAAGTAAGAGGGGCTGACAGTGTGTGATGGAGGTTTTAACGTTGGAATTATTGTATCACAGGCATCCTTTATTTTACTTTGTTATTTACTGTCTCAGCACGAGAGACTGTAAAACTATTAACTCACACTGTGCAGGATGTGGTTAGATCAAGGTACTAGAACCCAAACAGCTGCACCGCCCATACACAGTATAATAAAACAATAGATAGATAGATAGATAGATAGATAGATAGATAGATAGATAGATAGATAGATAGATAGATAGATAGATAGATAGATAGATAGATAGATATTCCAAATAAAAAAGTTAAAAAAC
Source organism: Mugil cephalus (assembly GCF_022458985.1). Taxonomy (NCBI): domain Eukaryota; kingdom Metazoa; phylum Chordata; class Actinopteri; order Mugiliformes; family Mugilidae; genus Mugil; species Mugil cephalus. The sequence goes on along the minus strand of NC_061778.1, from coordinate 19,213,216 downwards.
ATGTATTAAATGCAATATATATATATATATAATACTAATACTACTATATTATAGTAATATAAAATACAAGAAATACAAGAATGTGAATAAATAAATAGCTACAGCATGTTGTGCAACTTAGTGCAACAGTGTGTAGTGCAAGTTACGCAAAGTGGTAATATGATGAGTAGTAACCGAGTGAGCTAACAGTATTTTTTTTTTTTTTTTTGATTTTGTGTTATTCTGGGAACACATGTGAATTTTTTTTTTTTTTTCATAAAAGAAAGAGAAAAAAGTAATAATTTTAGGGAAAAATCAAGTTATTCAATTTGGATTTTTTCGAGCATAGCCTTTCGTGTGCAGCAAAACGACCTGTCCAAAAATGTGTCATTACCCGGCAGTATGAAATGTCATTAAAATAGTTCCATGTAACTACACTCTGGGGTGCATTAAAGAAATAATAGCCTTTTCAGTGCAGAGGAGCGTTCATTAATAAAAGTAATGTCTTAGTTTAGTAGCTTTGCAGGTGTGATTTGTCTTCATCTTTAATGGTATGGACTGATTAAGAAAGCAAACAGTGTGTGTGCGTGTGTGTGTGTGTGACTACCTACATGCAGCGAGTGTGTGTCCGCGTTAGTGTTTCTGCGCACCGCAGGTGATTAGAGCGCCACTGTTTGTACTTTTCCAGCGTGTGTGTGTGTGTGTGTGTGTGTGTGTGTGTGTTGGCATGTGTGTCTCGGTGTCCTCTCATTGGCTGAATTATTGGGGCTTAGCAAACAGAGCTGACAAGACTATGAGTGATCCATAACGTTGTTATTGACTCAGACTTTATTTATAGAGTGTGTGGTCCCGCTGTATGATCTACACACAGCACCACCCCTCTGAGGCCTGCGAGCAGACACGATTAATCAGAAGAATGTTATAATTAGGTTTAATACCCTCAGGCCACATGAACACACGCACAGAAACAACACTATAAGCGAACATGAACATAATGTATGAATGCATGTGGTGCACAAACACACATACACACACGCACACACAGAGGAGGCCCTGTGTATGTAAGCAGGGTGGATGGGTTGCAGAGGTTTCTTTTGGAGGGGCTGGACGTGCTGTTTGTCCAAAACGCTTTAAGGCTTGTTCTCTTCATCGGAGAGGTTGTTAAACAAAAGTCAGTTTGTTACAGTAGCGGGGGGCCAGCGGGGGTATTAATACACACCAATGCAGATGTCTGAGCATTTACAGCTATCCGTGAGAAAGCCTGTTGTGTTCAATGTCAAATCTAATGTCTGGTGATCCCCATTTGGCCAGGCCTATTTTGGTTGGAGGGTTCACATGAGCCCCTTCAAAAGTACATATTTGTCTCCAAGTGCAATTGTATTCTCCTGCCGAGTGAATCACAGTCACTTGTTTTCTTTCTTTCTTTTTTTTTCTCAAACTGCGGCAAAAATAAACACAAAGGCCCCATTTAGCAATTACCAGCAACGAAACAGACCGAAACAACAGCTATTTTCAGAAGTTTTATTTTATTATAAATAGTAATGATAATGCGCTTGTACACATGACATTATGTCATATCGCTTTGTCAAGTAATACAAAAAATATATCAGAGGAATGAAAGGGCTGGTTCATTCTAGTATAGACAGATGGACCAAACAACATTTGGATACATCATTTTTTTTTGTTGTTGTTGTTTTTATCACTCACTTGCACAAGTGTGGAAAAGTTCTCAATGTTGACACAAATAAATATGTCCGGAATGCATCAGAAACCTTATCAGTAATTCCTGCTTTTGCAAAATGGAAGTAAAAGAAAAAGGTCCAAAACAAACAAACAAAAAAAAAATTAAAAATTACAATTTTGGCTTCGTCATTCCTTCATTTTCTCTTTACACTGGCATTCCCATGATTCAGTCTTTCTCTTGTGACACCATGCTGACTCAAGTCCTTCCATGTGGTCCCCTCATTGTGCTGTTACAGCAAAATATAACAGTGATTTCTATTTGTTTTGGACCCAGTAGCCGCTGAAGGCACACATGTTGTTCCTTTACAAAGTCCCAACACTAGAATCCAGAGTGTGAATCCAAAGTGTTTAGTGAGACTTCAAGAGGCACATTTGACTTTTTAACAGTTTTAACGGTGAAGTTGACTCTAGGACACATGATATTGCACTTCTGGTCAGCTGGCTGGCTTTAGTCTAAACTCTGTCGCTCTCTCTCGGTTTCTCAAGTGTCTCTTGGTCGTGACTTGTGACCCGGTGCCTTTCTCTCACCGGGAGAGAGTCTTTAAAGGGTTCTTTAACCCTGTGATCGATCTTGCCTGTCCCCCCACCCTCCTTTTAAAGCCACTTCTCTGCCGCCTTCCTCTGCCGTGCTCTCATCTGTCACTTTCCCTAAAGTCGCCCCTTGACCTCTTTGGAGTTCTTCTCTAAAACTACAAAAGGCCGGGATCTTTGCCTCACCGTCTGCAACATCAATGAGACAGGAGGACAGAAAGGCAGGAGAGCAGAGAGGGGAAGAGAGGGAGGGGGAGGGGGAGGACGAGGAGGAGGAATGTTTGAATGGACTTTCTCTGTCGTACAGCTGTGGTGTACATTAGGGTTTCTGATACAATAAAAACCCACAGAATCGTTAGCTCACGTTTGTTTTCCTTCTCACTGGAATGTGTGGGATGCAGAGACCTCAAATAAATGCAATAAAATCAACAAAGCCCTTTTCTTTATCCCCTACAATTTGGGGATTCATTTGGAGATACATGGAATTTTATATGCGCTCATGTGGCGCTAAGATATGTAAACATGATCCTTCAACCGTTGGCCTAAAGGTAGTCTGCGATGATAGATTTGGGTTCGCTGTCCAAAAAAACGCCACAGACAGAGATGGTGTTGAGTCGCTTCTGGAAAGTGCCTCTCCGTGGCACAGCGGACGGTCACAGCTCCCCCGAACCGACCGCGCTAAGCGCTGAAATCTCCCCCGTCCGCCTGCTTTACTGACGCAGCAACGGTTACAGTAAGTCGACAGCTTTCGCTCTCATATTCCTTCTTTTGGTCCCTTCTCTTTTTTCGTTTTCTTTTTTTTTTTTTTGTCCATTTCTCCCGCAGTGGAGGATGTATCCCGGTAAATAGTAGAACATTTTGGTCCAGAATTTTAAGAACTTTCCACCGCCGCACACACAAACGTCCCTCTATGAAGTGTGAAGCCGCAGATCAGGTGATTTCAGGCCTCAGATAAGGAAGGGCACCTGGGAGAAGAAAAAAGGAGGGGGAGGGGGGGATAGAACAGTTGTTAAATTATTTCCAGCGATAGAAGATTTCAAAAATGAGGTGGAAAGATGATAAAAAGAGATATATGGCCGCAATAAATTTTGGGCACATGTTTTTAGCGTTCCATCCCGCTAACATGTGGCCGTTGTTAGCTTAGCATGTGATAACAGTGGTTAGGGTGAGCGGGTCAGGGCAGGGAGATGTGGGATGTGCGAAGAAATGAAACTTCAGTTGCATAAATCAGCAGAGTGAACAAATGTACAACATATTCAGCATATGCTAGTAGACGCATAACGTAAGTCAAATTCTACCTGTTACAGCCAAGACTGTGCTGCCATATTATCATATATTATAGTATTTTCCATGCTGCTATCAAAATGTTTTGTATAAATTTTTAAGTACGTAACTTTTGTCTGTAATTTATTAAAAACTCACAAAATATACGAAAAAAACAAGAGAAATTCATATATTCAAGTCACTCTTGTTGATATTAGCTTCACTTCCTCATTGTTTAAGGCTTTAATTTTGTATGTGCACACACTTTTTTCTTCTTAAAAAAAAGTAGTAAAGTTAACTCTGCCTTTACTACAAACTGATCTTACTTTCTTTTTTCTTTTTTTTACAGTGCTGAAAATCTGAAAATTAAATGGTATCTTAATAGATCAGAAGTGCTGTTTTTTTGTAATTGTAATGTTAACCCCAATCACAAGAACAGCACGTGCGTAGCTGTTGTATTGAAACCGTGTTTTACAGCTGCGGTCTTTCAGATCCAAAACAGAAGCAACGTGTTATTTTTTGCAGTGGACCTCTGAAAACATGTCATCAGTTCAGAATCGCGATCGCTGCGCCGATAAAGAAAAAAAAAATGACGGCTCAACGAGGGCCGCGGGTCTTTACCAGCTGTGGTCAGAGAAAGGGACGTGTTTATTGACTCTGGTTTCAGGAAAACCTGAGTAGCTAGCAGAACAGGTAGAGAAAAGTGCTCCATCAAGGGAGACTTCGTCAACAGGAAATCTCTGACTGACAGGTGACCTCTGCAAAGCGCCGCGCCAAAGCGCCGCGGCTATATCTGCCCCTGCGCGCAGGCGTCACATAAATAAAAACAAACGAGTATTTCATGGATTGTGGCTGTAATGTACATTAGCTAGCCCTGTGAGGGCTATGTGTCGCCTATAAGTGCGCGACAGCGTGGAGCGGTTTCTTCACGACGCTGCGCTGGAAACCTGGAGCAGCGCTGCTCAACACTGCTTCCCCAGCTGACCTCAGTCCTAGCACCTGTTTCTAATAGCCGCCCTGCCAGAGGCTATTAAGATCCGTCCACCCCCTGAAAGGACCTTTCCTCTGCAGCTCCAAACCCAACTGCACACCAGCTATCCAGTCGCACTGATTAATCACATCAAGATGGACCGCTTGGCCTCGCAACGCTGCAGAGGTGTGTGCGAGTGAGTGCGCGCGCGCGCGTGCGTGCGCGGCGGCGGCCACGTGCTGGTGGTTCATCGTGTGTGTCGCCCTAATTCTTTATTCTGTCCACCTCAAGATATTTGACCGAGATATCTCATTAGACATTTGCTGCTCTCGGATATTAAGTTAGATATTCATTTGATACCTGCCGCCCCACAGAGCCGCGCGGACTCGTTTGGACCGCTGCCACGCTCTTTGAAGGGCCCGGTCGTCTCGAGGTTGCCTCAAGGTCAGTGGATGAACCTGATTGGTCAACCCCCTGTGGACCAAAATTGGAAACGGCGGCCGCTGTAATCACGCTGTGACGGAAAACGACGTTGCCTTCCAGAGTCAGACGGAGGCTTGTTTGAAGTGGATCTTAACCCGTGAGGTAACGGTAATGCGAAGTGAAAAGAGACTCTTACTACAGCGATCCTCTGAAGGCAAACAATCCGAGGAGGGCTATCAGACACTAGCGCGGCTCTGCCCTGCCCTGATGGGAGCTGACTCCGCTGTATACCTGACAGCACGGCAGGGCTCGGTATCAGCGCAGGGCCAATCGCTTCACAGCTGGAATCAGATCTGCACAATTAACCCCAACACTTGAGACGGCACGACTGGACCTGCAAAACGTTAGCTGCCTCTAACAAGCTGCGCTGCAGCTACCTGTGTGCTGCTTGTACGAGAGACTTTTTTTTTCTTCCCTCCACGTGTGGAATCGGCACAAGGAAGCAAGGAATTTGCGGTAAAAGTGTAGAAATTAGAGCACTGGGCTTCAGGAATGCTCGATAATCATACACTGTGTCCCCTGATTTCACTCAAATGTTTTACTCTGATTTTTTGACTGGTCCACGGCCCAACTGCGGTTTCAGCTATAAAACTGAAAAGTAGCTGAAGGCCAGAGATTTAAAGAAAATCCAAGGCTTCGTGGCCCTTTTCAAGCCACACAACATGTCTCAAAAACACATCATATTTTGTAGTTGACCACACAAGTTGCATTAAGTGCATCAGCACTATGGTTTGATTGTTATTCATTACTGATTCAAGCTTTAAAAGCAGCAATCAGTCGTCTGGACGAAAGCTTTGCATCGTTAGTAAATTGAGATACACTGCACTCATTTGTCTTTTCCCTACGTTACGTCCCTTCCTTTTGAGCGGTTATTTCAGGAACCTAAAGTGTGCTGACTGTACATGTTTTCAGATAAGACCCTCATTACTCATTCGTTGTGGTTAAAGGTTTCACGATAGAATAATTACTGACAAAAGAAAAATACAAAATGATAATTAAATACAAACTGCAGTCAGGGTGCATTGTTAGTGACAGTGGTAAACCTAAACTCAACCATGTTAATTTAATAAAGTACTACACTCAACTGCAACTGGACGTTGCTTTTTCCATTCAACTTTAAATAGATTCATTCATTTTTACTGAAAAATTTTACTTATAAATGTACTTTCAAGATTTTTCCATATATGATTAGTTTATAAAAGGTTGTTATATATTAGACCATCCCTTAGTATATATCTAAAGAAATACTGCTCAAGTAGTACACTTGCATAATACCAATACATTTTGAATAATGAGTACTTTTACTTTGAACACATTCTGATGATAATCCAGTGGCAGTCTTTGGTATGTTTTAAAGAGATATTATTACTGCTGCTCAAATAAAGAGCAGTTTAAATATAGATATCTCATTATATGTATTGTCTCTTGGTAGTTTTTTAATGACTTCAATAATTGTGCAAATTCAATTGTTTGAATTGGTATATAGTAAAAGGTGAGAATAAAAAGGTGAAGTCTATTGACCTTACTTTGTCCGTACTGGCCGTACTGGTAGGACGCCACGTGGTCGACGGTGTAGCCCGGTGAGCTGTAGGACGGAGGGCAGTAGGACTGGGAGCTAGGCAGCGAGGGCAGCGCCGACATGGAGGGAACGCTGGTCAGACCCTCCAGGCCCTTGATGTGATCCATGCGCTGGCTGCAGCTGGCGGCCATGCCGGCGGGGGGCTCCAGGCCGCCTGTTAGAGGGGAGATGGCGTAGTCGCTTTGGGGCTGATGTGGCACACCACCTGGGTTCAGCAGACCCATCACCTGATTGGAAGGAAGAAACAGAAATGAATGGGCGTTAAGTTGGGGCTACGTTCTGTAATCTGTTGTGTCAGAGTTCTGAGAATGTCTCTAATGTTGGTGGTGATCTATTTTAAACCGGAGTGGTGGAGAATCTAAAATGGAAGACATGTTGCTCTGTTAACCAAGACTTTCAGATGTGCCTTTAGTTTCTAACAAGCCTGTATAATGAGTTAAATATGTAATTCTTTTAGGATATAACCAGGAGTGTGTAATATGTATCTGAGACAAACGCACACAGTCAGGCCCACTAAGGAAATCCCCCCGTCGCAGACATCAAAAGGCTCCCAGCGAGCCAGTACCAGACAGAGATAACACCAGAAAGGAAGAATTAAACAATTTGTCTCTGATCCACGGCTCTACTTATTCTAAAATTCCTCCTTGACACCGCTCCAACAAACCCATGGCACAAGATAACAACTTATCTCCGAGAGAGATATGTTGACAAAGATAACACAGAGGGAAGTCTGTGTGAGCTCGGCTCTGTTCTACCTCAGCATAGGTTTGCGGCTTGAGGAGTCCGTTAGCTCTTGACCTGGTCTTTATTAGCGGACAGATAATCAAATTTGGGGGAATATTCCTTGGCCGGCAAAGGATGGAAAAGAGCCGTGGGGCAAAGTGTTTCAACTGGCTCCAAAACAGACCTGATACTACCAACCCCTCCCCCTCGATCCCCCCTCCCATCTCCATGCGCCGGGTTTACCTGCCCCCCATCAAAGCGCTCGATAAACTGTTAATAAGGAATTCAGACCGGCTTTGTCACTTAAGAAAGTAACTATGACTGAACCTGCTACCTCTAAATGTATCATATCCCACCTCCTCCTCAACTGAGCAAAGGCCCAGGGCTCTTCCAGTTGTCCTAATAAGAAGCAGGTACACTGCTCCTTGTGTCCTCTTGGCCCTATAAGTGACATATTATTCTACATCCACACACACACATGGTCCTGCTTAAATCATTTCCCAACTAGGGGAGGTGAGTGGAAGAGTCCATGTTGATATTGAGAGGAGAGTTGTGTTTCCTCCCATGCCTGGTAACATTTTCCTAAAAAATTAACCTGCTTTTGAAAGATTTGGTTTGAGCACAAAGAGACTGCGGGTACAACAAAATAGGAAACAAACTGCAGCGAGCGCTAATACACGCCTTTTTTTTTTTTTAAATGATGCAAACTAGTTTGGGTGCTTTTGTGCTCGTCCTTGTTTTCTGTTTACATCTCTTTAACCAAACCCCTAACCCACATCCCTCTCACTCCCTGCCTCATGACATGGCTGCTGGCTGCCCCTGTCCGGGGTGTTTCATTTTGGAGCGCTGCCGTCGCCGGCGGCCTAAATCAGCGCGCGCAGGAGTTATCGGGGAAGAATGTCGGGACGGAGGAAAACATCTGAGACGGGACATTCCTTCCCCCCGCCGTATGAAATATATACAAATAAATTAGAATCTTTGCTTTCACGTGGAAGAATGTCGAGGCAAACATTTTAAGAATGCAATCACAAGAAGCTTCCCTTGGGGCTGCGGTATAGCTTCGAGTGTGTGACAGTGTTTGTGTGAGTACACATGACCACGTCTAGCTCTCTGCGTCTGCACAACGCTGCGTGTAAGGTTTATTAATTTTGCCCGCGTATGTATGCGCATGCAGGAGTGTGTCTCTGCATGTCTACACTATTGTAAAAAAAAACATGTGCACCAACTTTCCTGGGGCTAAACACAACACACACACAACAGAACGGCCAAAACTTTCAAATCGACATGAACTCATTTGAAAACTTGTCCGGCTGCTGAATTTTGGAATAGTAAGAAAATCAGTAATCAATCTTCCAATCTAAACAGAAGGTTAAAAAGTTGATTTAGGCATGGCGCTCAACCATGTCATGTCACATTTGTGTAAAAGTTGTTGCAAAATCCTTAACTGATCCTCCGAATGTTATGTGGAGTTGATCAATTATCTACAGTGTGCGTGTGCAATTACGCGACCCTGCGAGCGTGTGTCAGCGCACGTGTGCGTCTTCGCACTGCTGAGGAGTCAGACTGCGCTGGGCTGAAATCTCATTTTCTGCCTGTTAGGGTCCCTAGCTCCTCTGTCTCCTCTGCTGCACCGTCTGTCTAGAGGTGAGGAGACGCTGGGACTTCATGCCCGGATAATTGACTGTAATTGTCTTTTCACTTCTCATTTGTCACACGCTCAATTGTCCTCTGTCCTTCCAGAGTCATCTTACTCACTGGCCCACAGCTGACTAACTCAGTGAATTAAAACAGAACAGACCGAGTGACATATTTTTTTGAAGAAAGGTTAATTTTGTGTGTGTGTGTGTGTGTTTCATGTTCTGTGCCATTCAAATTCTTTGATATCTGATTATGACATTCTATTTTCTGGGTATTATTCATTGTAGTGAAACTGCCTCTGTCTCTGGAGGCAGAGGAACTGCCAAACACACATGTCCATGAAACACTCCGTTCTGTAAATGCACGTGTAATTTTATCTTAGTTAACCTAAGGAAGTTTTCCTGGAGTAATTCAAAATGAAATGTCAGTGTGAATTACTGTAAGTTTTTGGAGCATGGGTATTTGCACAAATCAAATCAGAAATTTTATAACAGATTTCTAAAGAGGTGAAATTATGTAAAGTGCCTGCGTTGAGTAGGTTAAATGACTTCTATTACGGTGCACTGTTGAACTTTCGTCGCCTGAGTTAACCTGATTTTTCGCCTTTTGCGTCTCACCTGCGAGGAGAGTCCGTTTCCTATGGCGGGATTCATGGGGTTGGCTGGTCCTCCGGGGCTCACAAAGCTGTCTGAGTAGCCTGAGAAGGAGTGGCGTCCGGAGGCGAGGCAGTAGGCAGAGCCCCCTTCGCCCTGGCCTCCTCCGCCGGAGGACTGGTGGCCCGAGGAGGGAGGCAGAGGCTGGGGGCGATGCACCGTGCTGGGAGGCTCGGACACCACTGAAGACAGGACGGAGGACATGAGACGCACAAATTAGCAGCTCTCATTAAAGCACAGTCTTAAGGTGTTAAAATTACACCTGAGTAAATGCAGTACTGCTACAGTGCATGAAAAGTTCAATTTGAAACTAACATGTATGACAAGGGAAATTCTTTTTTTATATATATATATAAATAAATTGTAAATAATATATTATTTCATCAAATGATGCTGTTGGTTGTTGTAATTTAAACAAAATCACAATACAATAGAAAAGCTATTTTTTGGTCCAACTTTTGAAATTAAACTTTAAACTTTTCAACTTTTATAAAACGATTCTACGTTATGCAGCGACAAAAAGATTGCGAAAAGTCTTAAAAACAATAACAACTGAACAATAGTTTTTTAAAAAAAAACTAAGACCAAAAACAGAACAAAGATCTCTATTAGTTTCAAAAATAAATAAATAAAAAACTGCTTCAACACCAAACCTCACACTCGCACTGATTTTACCTTGCGCTATAGATGAGGGAGGGTAGCTGCTGTCGGAGAGCTGGTAGGGTGGGATGCTGGACATGGCTGATGGTGGGAAACCCCCTGGGATCAGATGATTAAATGCCATGAGTTGATTGGCTCCAGCTTGCTTCCTCCACCTCGCTCGCCTGTTGCTGAACCACACCTAGAAAAGACGATGACAATGATTGAACTCTTGACACCTTACGCAACCCATGCACTATATAAGGGCTTGTCAAACCTCACGTTGTGTGTAATTACAATGCGAGCCGTAAATTCTAAGTGTAAGTTGAAAAGGAAAGTGAGAGTCGCTGTGAGAAAAAAAAAAAAGAGTGCGCCTATGTATGTGTGCGGGTATCACGGCCGGCTGCGCGAAATGACATGCTGTGTCCATATGGACGGGGCTCACGCTGGGCCTGTTTACACTCCCCATATGGAGCCCGTGGAGGAAAATTTACTGGACTCCACATCAGAAACAGGAAAGTCCAGATTGGGCCCCTGGGAGCGGAGGATGAGAGATGCATGTGTGGGTGGGTTTGTGCTATTGTATGGAGCGAACACGGATCAGCCAGTTGAGTTTAAATGGTCGGAGGGTGTATAAGGCCACGTTTACGGCTGAAAGTGTGTGTTGGAAGGACGTTCCTTGTAAGATTGGGTTAACGAGTGTGCGTTAGATCAAGGGTTTCATGATCCTTTCGGGGACTGTGTTTACTTGAGCGTGTAAAAACGCTTCATTCCTGCGTCCGAGAACCTGGAATCAGTTTTAACTGGACTGAGAATTTTTTCACGTTGTTACTGATGCCCGCTCATACCTGCACCCTGGCCTCGGTGAGTTTGGCCCTCTGAGCGAGCTCCTCCCGGGTGTAGATGTCGGGGTAGTGCGTCCTCTCGAAGGCCCTCTCCAGCTCCTCCAGCTGCTCGGCGGTGAAGGTGGTCCGACTGCGACGCTGCTTCCTCTTCAGGGGCAGGTCGGGCTCCGACTCCACGTCCGAACCCTCGTCTGAGTGACTCGCTGTTCAAACACGGGAGACTTCGGTGTTACTCGGCAGCCTCTCTGCTCCACTCCAAGCGACCACCCAAAATTCATATTTCTCTTGAACAAAACCTTTACTGTGCACTCGGTGACTTGTTGTTTGGTGAGAACGGAATGACAGCAACTTCACAATTAATGACTAGTCAGAAGGAAGAGCAAATCTTCACTTGAAACGCTTACGGATGGTGTTTTCCACTTTCTTTACACACACACACACGAGCGCACACACTCACTCGATCGGCCAAACAGACCTCCATTCAGAAGGAATATTCCAGGCCTAAGGAATAATCCCATCAGACAAGATTCCCAGGGCACCACAGGGGGACTGGTGGACTAAAAGCCTCACAAAAGGCTAATTTGGATCCAGGGGCCATTCTCTGAGCATGTGTGAGGGTGTGAGTGTGCGTGGACAGTTGTCTGGACGCCCCGGAGCAGTTGGCTCGATGAAGGAATAACTGTCTTTCAGGTGGATGCTCGGCGTGGCGTGCGAGCCAAAGGGATCCAAGAGCTGCCATGAAAGCAGCTCTCTTTTCCTTTCCGCAATTTCACAAAACAATGCAACAATTCACGTGACCATGCAAAGTAGCTGATCAAGTGACCAAGAGCCCTGTTTGTCTCAAGTCATTGTTGTGCCAGCTGTAAATTGGTCTGGGGATATTTATAATAGCAGCCGAAGTAAAGTGAAACACCTTGAGTAAGGAATTGTTATTTATATCAATCGGCCTATTGATTTTAAATTAATTTTATTGTTTAGATGTTTGAATAGTAGAAAAACAGCGTTAACATATCAATAAACCTAAGGTGTCATTAACAAACACACTGTTTTGTCCATAAACTTGGAGTTTATCATTTTTCATTGGTCGTTTCTGCCCTGTTCTGTTTATTCACTAATCAGCAAATAAATTCAGCGTCTAATACACTTAACTTTTACTTTTAAGTCTATTTCTGCCGTGATATTATGCGTCTTGACAGCCTTTCTGTGTTTTTTTTTTTTTTTACTTTTCATCTACCTCAGATCAGTATTAACACTATTGTGGCCTGTGTTCTATAAGCCGGCCGCTTGGTTTTTAACTCACTACTTCAAACACTCCATTGGCTCCCTTCTAAGTTCACCGAGGCCGAGGCACCCACTTTTTGTGTTACACTTAATTAATTCCCCCTCAGCGTAGGGGAAGTTTTGTGTGCAACACTGTATTAGTTCCCCCCTCAGAAGCAACAATAAAATACAAGGGAATCCAAATAGCTCAGGGCCCCTCATGTGAAACTGATCCTCTCTCCCCCTTTGGCGATTTCTCTCCTCACAACACCAATAGCAGTGGGAGTCAACTTAACATGCATTAGGAGCAAATTGGTAAAGAAACATTCAAGCATGAGGGAGGCAATAAGTAAAATATTTTCAAAGGGGGAGTGAGAGAAATGGAGACATTACCTTAAGCCCCGGCAGAATATTTTGCAATTTTACACTTTAGATTGTTAGCTCTTCACTAGCCTGTGTGTGTGTGTGTTCGGCAATTTAATGGCGCAAAAAGGTCATGAGGCTTTCCAAAGAGAAGCAGAGAAAGGGTAATATAATTCTAGTTGGCAGTTCAAGAATTCTTTTTTTTTTAACTTTTACATTTGGTCATCACGGTGCAGGGGGAAACTTGTGGATTTGAAGTCCACATTTTTTATATGACGAGCGTGGCTCGCGCTTCAGATGGTGAGGAAAGGAATTCGGGGTGTGTAGTTTGGGGCTTTGGAGTTTTGGACAGGATGGCTGAAAAACAAGAGATGAGGCCTTTTGTAGCCTCCCCCTCCAGTTCGTGCACGGAGGAGGGCCGCGAGGAATGCCTCCCCCTGCCCACCCCCCCACTCCACCCCAGCATGCACGTTCCTCAGCATTTCACAGGGATTTGGGCCTTGGGAAAGCTGAGGCGGCCCGGGGAAATCCTTAATCACTTTGGAATTACCTATTGGTTATGACTGCTACCGTGGCTTCAGGAAATTTTCAAAAGAAGCGACAGAGTGGCACCTCCTAAAGTCCCAGGCGTCTCTAGTTGTGATATGGGCCTTCGCGTTGGAGCTGGCTCATCAGCTTCGTTCCACCTGCTGGAATTGCCACATCAGCTGATTTTAAGCTCGAACAAGATAAGGAGATGGGCTGAAGTGATAACGATGTCCCCGGGGAGGCTTGTCCAGTGCAACAGAATCACAACAAGGCAGCAAATGTATTGCATTGACAAGTTGTAAAACACTGGGTGAATAAAAATGTCTCACAGCGCGTACTGAAAAGAGAAAAACATCGGACTTGCACATTTTTCACTTCAAACTATAGCGAACTGCTAATTCGCCCAACAGACACACACTTCTTGCGGTTTGGCACACACAACCCTCCTTAAACAAGCGCCACCTTCTCCTCCCTCTTCCTCTTCCCTCTCTCATTCTCCCTCCTCCTCAGCCTCCCTTTGTCTCCCCATCTCTCTCTTTTCCACCCATATTTCTCTCCCTGACTCTCGGGGCTCTTTGTTGCTCCACAGAGCTGGGGTCTTTGCCGGCGATTTCCACGCTCCATCTGTGGAATCCGTCATGGCTCCCTCAGCCCTTCACAGTGGAGGGCTGTCACCTGCCCCACGGGGGAGCTTGGGAGGGGTTTGGGGGAGAGGAGGGGAGGGGAGAGGAGGGGGGGCATAAAAAGGCTCCGCAGCGGGCTTGGGGGGTTGGGGTGGGGTGGATGGGGGCATTGCTGGGGGCATTCTCTAGCCCCCATACGCACACACACACACACACACGCAACTCCCCCGTCTTCCAGAGGGAACTGTAAGAGCACCTGAGGGGGCGAGAAGGGAAGCGGGGGCCACGGGGGCTGTTGTTTTGGTTGTAAATGTACCCATGGGGATAGTCTGTCTGGGCATCTGTGTTGGTTGTAGCTGTACATCAACAGTTTGCGGCCACTTTTCAATGCATGGACACAAGCTAAAGTGAGAGTCAGTATACATCCCTCCAAATGATTTCTCCGTATTATATATTCCTCTAAAATATTCAAATCTCTTCTGTCTTTTCCCACAGTTCTTCTTCTTTCATTTCATTTTTCATTTTTATGCACCACAAAGTCAGTATATATATATTAAGTTTTATTTATTTATTTTTTTAAATAAATAAATAATGGAGCCTGTGTACAGAAAGAAATCCTGGCTGTGCTTTGACTGTGAAAACATGTACCATATAAATTTATTATTAAAAAATAGTAATTAAAATAGAAAAAATTAAAGTGATATTTAGTTAATAAAATAAAAAAAATCCAATCCATTAAAAACAACAAATAAAAAAATGTTTGATTATAAAAAAAGACTTTTTTTTATTATTATTTGTAATAGTGGCCTATTCCAATAGAAATAAACTTGACCATGTAGACATAAAGTCAGGAAATTAATTAATACTGATATGCTGTGTTTAATAGATTTTATAGAAAATATTACAAAAACCTGAAAGTCATGATACTATGCGTAATAACAAAAAGCAGCACAAAAGTTTCCAATAAACCAAAATTGTTTCAAAGACAGACTCCTGCTTCTGTTGTTCATAGGATGTATCTGTATTTGTCATAAAACAGACAATAACCTCCTGGATTATTTTTTGAGAGACTGCTGTAAAAAACAAAAAAACAAAAAAACTAAATTGAATTTCAGCATTTGAATGCAACACTGTTTCACAGGCTGCATGCAAGACTGCAATTCTAAAATATTATGTTGTGCAAATGGAAGTGGCTGGTGCCATAGATTCATGGGGTGTGAGGGGGAGTTTTGGTAGCAAAGCTGTGCCAGGACAGAGGGCAGCTACCCAGTCACCCCTAAAGCTCACTACTCCCCACAGCTTGATTAAGGAGCTCAAACACACAAATGCGCTCCCATAAACACACACACACACACACACATGCACACAAAGACTGGACGTACGTGCGGAGCGGAGCGCTGGGCTTCCCCTCATTCTAAATGCATTTTAAGGCTACGTTAATCGAGCTTGTCAGCCCGGAGGCATCTCTGCTTTAGCGTCCATTAATGCTCTCCCTTCTCACATGGCTTTAACTGTGATCAACACACACACACGCACACACACGCATGCACACACACACACATACTTTCCACAGCCTTCGATGTGAAATATAATGCCAAATAAGAATTCGTACGTATTGTCCACTGCGTCTGTTACTGACACACAGAGGAACAGGGCTACGTTTAGATGGAAAGACGATGGTGAAACCTTTTCCCCTGCTTCCCAGATCCTTCCCAGCCTTGTAAACCTGTGGTTTCAGAGTGCCCCGTTTGCCGTCATCGCCTCGCTATCCCCGAGATCTGATCATATCGCTTTGGCACCGTCAAATAGCCTTGGCCAATCAAATTATCCACTCTAGCCTTTCATATCTCTCGCTGCATATCGACATATGCTATATCTTAAAATGCCCCTGTAAACACTTGACTTCTCTTTGTATACATTTGCTCCACCTCATCTTAAACGAGCAGCGGTTTGCAGATGTGGTCCTGGCTCTTGTCAGTTCATCGAAATATGAGAAAATAGGAGCCTTAAAAGGGTAAAATTATCTGAAGGCCTGGAAAAGCCACTTCGGAAAGCTTGTCCGAGAGCTGGGGAGCATTAAGCCGCGAAATAGGAGAGAAGCAGTTGGGAGGGGGTGTGTGGGGGGGGGCTGGGAGGTGGGGGTTAGAGGAGAAAAGAAAACTGTTTAATTTAACCAAACTGAAGCCCTGAGAGGCGCACAGTGCTGAGGACTACAGGCCAAAACAACCTCTCCAGAGCCAAGAAAGCCCAAAATGGCTCCCACCACGCAATGCCATCCCAGAAGGGAAAAACCAGTAGGAGAAAGAGGAGGAGGAGAAGGGAGGATTTAGCTATTGGACAGTAAAGACTTCAGCACTGCTAAATTTCTGGAAGGCGGGGGGGTTGGATGTGCACACAAAGGCTTAAATATGTCCATTGAGACAGTGAGCACTGAGAATATACGCGCGAGAGACAGCGAGGGAGAAGGCACAAATGGGGATGTGTCACGCGTGGAGTTCGGGACTTGGGGGAATTGGTCGACCATATGCGGGCTCTTTACACCCCTTTTCGGACATCCCAGTAACTCTTCTGGGGCTTTGGTTAATAGCGAGGGTAAATTGAGTCCATGACACGTCGCCCCCAGCCCCCCTCCTCCTCCTCCCCACCTACCCCTCTCAAAAAACACAAAACAAAAGGCAGAGGAGACAAACGCAGCATTTATTTGGGCGGGCCGACCATGCTGCTCCCATTCAGGAGCCGGGGGACTAAGTGACTGGCCGACTGCATTAAACAGTATATAGAAGTCAAGGCAGGCAGATGCTGGGCCGGATAATGGCTTTACTGACAGCTTACGGACCCATCTGCAACTCTTTCTGGCGGGTCGGGGAAAAAAAGATGGTGTGTGGGTGCATGTGCAGGCGCATGTAAATTTTTGTATGTGAGCGAGCGTGTGTGTGAGGGTGGGGGGTGGGGGGGGGGGGGGGGGGGGGGGGGGCGGTAGGAGGGTGAACTCACTTGACTTGCTAAGAAGGAGTTTCAACCTTCACAGCTGCCCTGTAAAGAGACTGTGCCAGAGATATACTTGTATGTGTGTGTGTGTGTGTGTGTGTGTGTGTGTGTGTGTGTGTGTGTGTGTGTGTTTTTGCTGGAAAGTTGATTAAAATATATATATAACATAGAAGAGCAGAGTCTCATCCATCAAACTCTCAAAACGGTGCAAAAAGTGACAAGACTGAAGGCGTAAATTGGTCTGAAGCTGTCAGTAAAGACTTATGGGAGTTGTCGAGGGATGTCGAGGGCCAGGAAGTGCTAACCTGTCATTTGTAGCTAAATGTGTTCCTAACCTTGTTTCCTGTGTGGCGCTGGGGGAGACTGACCCTCCATGGCCTGCTGACCCTGTAGTTCTTCTGTGCCTTTTAACTTTTGGAAATGACTGTCAGCTCCAGTCAGCGTTGAAACCCAACAAGGTGAGCCGTGAGCCGGGTCCGCTGTCATTTCCAGTTTTTTCTACCGACAACGAGGGAGCCTGACAGTTTCATCTTCGACGTCCCCCCGGCAGGCTGCCCGTACTGACTAAACCAGCTGCTAATCCACGATCTCACAAAAGCAATGCACATCGCCGCTGCTTTTAATGCACATAAAGTGCAGTGGGGCGTTTTAGAACAGCAGTGACGCACTGTTTAGTGGCACATTCATTTTACAT
Organism: Mugil cephalus; assembly: GCF_022458985.1. Taxonomy (NCBI): domain Eukaryota; kingdom Metazoa; phylum Chordata; class Actinopteri; order Mugiliformes; family Mugilidae; genus Mugil; species Mugil cephalus. The sequence continues at coordinate 19,195,714 of NC_061778.1, read as the reverse complement.
GGCTGAAGGTGTGTTTGAGTTTTCGACCTTTTTCCTCAAGCCTCATATGGGAAACATTACCAACAAACTCCTGGTTTGGCAGAGAATCGCTATTTAAACAAGGAAGTATGTGTAATCACCTTCCACACAGTGGTACCATCATTCAAATACCCTAAATTCATCATGACTGGACCTTGTGCCATAAAAATTAATACAATCAGACGTGAATCACAGTTCTGGTGACACAGTTCCGTGTCTGTAAGTCCGAGAGCACGCACAGCGGCCATCACAAAAGCTATTCCCGCGTGGCGTGACAACAGCGTAAACACAATTTTTAAGCCTCTTTGCCGACACGACACAAAGGCTTCTTTGCTAATTAGTTAACAAAGCTGTGAAAGAAAGTCAGGCTTCATCAGTCAGCTGATTGACAGCTGCCTGTCCCCCGTCGGCTGTGTGGATGCCGCGTTTACTGGCCCCTGGCTGGCCTCCGCAAACTTTGACACACAACCCCTGACCCCAACATGCATACGCGCACACATTAAAAACGATCATGCTCGCAAGCGCACGGACAGATACGCGAGAGGAAAACACATGCGCTCACATTCTTCCTCGCTTTCTCGGAAACGCACACAAACACGCTCATGCACATTAAAAAACAACCTCTCTCCCCCTTTTCACTCCCCCCCCCAGCTGTTGTGCCTATAGTGCATACTTGCAGCACATAAAGAGGGGCCTTATTCTAAGGCGAGCCATTCTACTTGACCTTCGCCGGGCCTTTTCACTCTTTCACTCCCTTCAAACCGTCTTTGGGCCTCGCTCAGTCTCGGCTCAATGTGGCTAGTCCATCATGGGTGAAGGCTGAGGCGCTGCAGCGAGTCTTGAAGGGGGAATACCCCAAATACCCCCTGCCCCTTCCCCCTTACACACACACACACACACGCACATGCACGCACACACACTCGAAAGCCCCGCCCTCTCAGAAATCACCCTGACTTCAAAGTTGGTGTGCATTCATTAATTGCCCTTTGAATTGATATCAGAGGGTCACAATAAGAGTGTGAAAGGAAAAAGAGGCTTTAATGAAGCATAGAGCAGCCATTCATTTGCAGATAACTATGTTTTCATGCTTGGATAGTCATCATGCATGGGCTTATTAGAAAAAACTCACGAGAGAGGGAGGAGAGCGGGACGAGGAGAGAGGGACAGAGAGAGCCCCAGGGTAGAGGAGAGTGATTTGGTGCTCGCCACTTGGCCCTCGTGCCCCCCTTTGCCCTCGTGCCCAGGGACTTACTGAGTGACACATTCATCCTTTCAATGGACAGACAGAGCCCTCTTCACCAGACACTTGGCTCAGGCCAGTAATAGCCAATAGCTATTATAGGATCCATCAAGAGCTTATTGGTTCGGTCTTTGTCAGACTTCATGAAAAAGCAGCAACTGGCAACTTATTTGGCCCATTATTGTTATTTCCATCTAATCTGCTGCTTATACCCTCAGTTATTTGCTTATCGTCATTTGCTCCATAAAATATAAAAGACGCTCATTGGGAATTTCCTGAAATCTAATGTGGCATCTGGCAACATCCAAATCATCACATTGGAGAAGCTGAAACCAGAAAGTGTGGGACATTAAAATATAGTTTTATCTTTGTTAATGGAATTAATCAATTCTGCCACATTGATTGGAGAGCAAAAATCATGTAAAAATGTTTAAATAGAAATGTGTAATTTGACTAATCAGAGGACATGTGTAAAATGTCTCTGATAACACTGTCATTACCACATGCCAAACATATTCCACTTTGTTTGCTCACAGCCCATTTTCTTCCTATCACTCATTTTCCACCAACTCACTGTCCCCTCCTCCTCTCCTTTCTCCTCTTCTGGCCGTGGCGCCGATCCAGTGTGTGCCCACGTATTACAGTTGCAGCACGCCGTCCTTCACCCTGAGTGGCACAGAAGCCCGAGCTCCTCATTCACTCGCATTATTTACACAAACAAAGTCCTGCTCCGTTTCTGTGACAAAGCCAGCTAAATCTTTATGGCTCTTTCATGTATTGTCTGTTCACGGTTCCCTTTTGTCCCTCGGCCACTGGCCTGGGCCGTGGATACAATGAGCCCGGCAGAATGGAGGCAGATTGAAGGAATGCGCCTCAATAAACCTAATTATGACATGATGACTGCGCTCACCATGGTAGGGGTTTTTCAAAGATCCCGGGCTTATTCAATTAGCCCTTTCCAGGATCCCCTTTCACCAAATAAAGTTATCCCTTTGACTGTTTGCATTGCAGAGTGGAATGTGCATGTGTGTGTGTGTGCGTGTGTGTTTGTGTGTGTGTGTACGACTGGCCTAAATGGAAATGTATTGGGCCTCAACAAGGCTCCTCTATATTATCTGGCTAATTTCACCTAACTAAGTATGGACTCTAAAAGATACACTGTGAACATGTGAAGCAGGAGGAAGGAGGAGGCGGGGACACCATGAAGGTTTTAATCATTAACTTTGTCTCCAGGGTTAATTACCATGAAGCTGGGAGTTTGGTTCAGCCCAGCCACAGGCCTGGAGGGCTGTAATACAGGCAGGTATAGAATTATCTGAGTGAAAATGGAGGATGGACTGGGATATTACTGGCAAACTTTCTTTCGGTATTAACATATGCACACGAATTGTGAGGAAACGTGTTTATTTACATATTTTAATGTAAAGAGGGTGAGTTTTCTTTATTATTGAAGCTGTGCACACAGTGTGCAGCGCTTTTTTAATCCTCACATTTGAGCCTGCGACTGCAAGGTTTACGTAAGTGGTTCAATTCAAGGAAGCTGCAAGTAATCTGAAAAGCAGTCAACGGATGTAGGGTCTCAAAATTGTTTGCACATTATATGATTCATCTGACGTTTAAAATTCAGTGGCGTTATTTTCACGGTTTTATGTTGGGTGAAACAAAAATACAGTGTATCCAACCAGGGTGGAAGAACGAAAGAGTTCTTCCACTGCGTCACAAGTGAGATGAAATAAGTTTAAAAACAAATTTGAATTTATTAATTGTGCTTGAAAATTCTACAAAACATGTGCATAATAAAGTTACAAAAGGTTCGCAGAGAAGTTAATTAGAAAACTTTATAGACTGACTAGCTGACTTTCCTTTGTGCGCTCCGGAGGATGCGGCCCTGATATGAAACGGGCTGAGCGCCGCAGGCTGAGAGAGACAGAGAGAAACAGAGGGAGAGGGGCGGTGTTGCTCTCGAGATGAAAGTGCGATGAAATAAAAGAGTCGATTTAATCTGCTTGAAGAGATTTGGGGAGCAAGCGGGGGTAGAGGAGGAGCGGAAAGGGGGGTGCGGGCGGCTGAGTTTTCGGTGCTGTGCGCGCATCCAGCGCAGGACGGGTGGCGGGGGGCCCCCATTGTGAAGCATGCGCTCCGGGCCAGACCGGGGTTCTCCGGGGAGAACATTGGTCCCCATTCACCGAAAACGCTCTTTAATACACTCCCTCCGTCATTAAATGTGACATGGCACAATATCGACATCATTTAGAAGACATTATTAATGTTCAAGGGGGCAAGGCCGGCACTCATCAAAGAACCAATAACAGATCATGAGTTACAGGCTGGAGATGGCTCGGAATTAATAGCGTCATCCGTCGAGGCGGAGAAGGCCGCTTTGTTTGGCTGGCCCAGATATATTCTATATATTATGACAAACACAGCAATTAGGCTTCATCAAATGCAGTTAATGGGACAATGTTGCTTTTAAAGTTTTAAGGCTCTGGGTTACAAGCGCGGCACAACAAGTTATCCAAAGTTTACTGGCTTCGGGGAGAAAAAGAAAAACAAACGCCGACACTCTACTGCATTCCATACATTATACAGGCGCATTTATTTAAATTGGCTTTTAGAAAGATTATGTTGATTAGACAAAATGTTTCTCATTGACGCTCGATTTCATGTGCTATTTTATATGTGTGCGCCGCGATTAAAATTGTGCCGTTTGATAAGTTATGCCACTATGTGTGATGTATCAAAAAACACCGACACCCCGCTCTGCGCAGCAATCAAGTGTTTTCTGCGCGTGCACGCGTGTAACCGCGTGTGCGCATTATCGGGGGGCGAGCACGCATCCTCGGGCACTACGTGAGTAGATTTCAGAGGCCTCAATTGTCATTCTGAATGGCAGTCGGCTCCTTTAGCCGACCGCAAAAGGAAACATTTTGTAGGTGAAAACGGCCATTTTCTCTCGGTGAACGGGCTCTCTAAACCATGCCGGAGCGCTCCCTGAATAATTCATCCTTCATTGCCCTCACAATGTGTTTCTTCGGGCCTTTTTTTTCTCCCTCTCCCTCTCTCTCTCTCAGCGGAGAAGCTCTCCTCTCTCGGCTGAATTCTAAACAGGTCGCCTTCTTCTTTAGCGGCGGCCAAAGCTGTTTCCAAGCTGGCCTTTTGTCCGCGCGCAGCCCAAGCGTGAGTCGCAAATAGACTCTCGCGCCTTTGTCTCCCAAGTTCATCCCCGAGCGTCCCGTTGTGCGCGCGAGGCGTGTCTTTGTGCGGAGATGGAAACCGTTGAACAAATGTTTGATCAACTCATCTGTGGGACATTTTGTCTCCTCGAGCTAGAGTCCTTTACCTCTCCTCCCCTAGTTTACCGAGGCGGAGACCAGGGGAACACTCGCAAGGGAAATAGTGTTAACGCTGTGTTAACATTTGGCTCTGAAACTTAGAAACTGTTTGACGCATTTTTTTTTTTTTTTTTTGAGCTGTTTGGGCTTTGATGTCAAAGTGGGATAGTTGTAGTTTTTTAGTGTCAAAATAGATGCTAACAGTATCGCCTGCGACAGCCGTCGCTTTCTGTGTTTCCTCCTTGAATTATGCGATTTATTTCAAATTAACCGAGCCCGTAAGATCTATACTGAAAATTATAATTAACATTTCCTGGAGCAGCTTATTATATTTAAATGCGCGTAATCGAATATATTCCGACACATTAGCCCCAGAGTCACGTACATAATTCACAATGAGCTGAATATAAAACATGTACAGTATGCTCACAGCACAGGGGGTGTAATATTTAATTTGGAAAGTACCAAATTAGAAAGGGCTGCCACGCGTTACGCATTTCCTCTCTAATGACGTAAGTAAAGAAATTAAGTGATGACATTCGAAACAGGCTAATTGGGTCTAATGTAGCTACGAGGTAATGAGCCTAAAACCTCAAACATAACACATCTCCAATTAGGCTACTGAAAGAGACCGGGGGGGGAAATGGAGAGAACATGCCATGTTTTATTTCTTGGACACATCCTGTGCCACTTTCCAGCGTTTTCAGCAGAAAGTTTGACTTGGGCCTTCTTCTGCTGTAAAATATTTTATACAGTCTCACACACTTCTTCTTACTTAATACAAATTTAAAACTTACATTAATTTTTTTAATTGTTTTAAAATGATTAAAATCTATTCTTCGACTTGCAATAAAAAAGAAAAGTGAGCTGATTATTTTGTTTCATCACATTGGGGAAGTGGAACTTGCACGTGTATTCACTTGCAGCAGATTTCAACACCAATAAAAATGGATGGATTGCACAAGATAATGATCAAACGATATGCAAAGCGCATTGTAAATTGTGCGTAATTTGTGGGGGATAACGTCGCTGATTGTGATATATATATATATATATATATATATATATATATATATATATATATATATATATATATATATATATGCGTCACAATATGCATCACAATACCCTGTCTTACTGTAACATGGTCGTCCATCTACAAAACGCCTACTAAAAACGCATCAATACACACACACACACACACACACACACACACACACACACACACACCCTTTTCCCGCACAGAGGCATCACCTGCTGTTTGATTTACTGTTCGGCCTCATGGGAAAAACATTAGCTGGAGCGATATGGTCGATAAAGAATTCCTAACAAAGAGCCGCGCACACTCTCCAGCAACTTTACAGCATGCACCAACTTCAAACACACGGTAGTCTATCACGAAATAAAAAAACATTCTCTTATACACCCAGCTCAAAAGCAGTCAACAGGTTGGGGGACGTCTCACCGATCCCACAAATGTCTTCAAAACGACTCTCCAGTTTTCCCAATTACACATTATAAACGGGTATTCACTTTCACTGCACCAGTCATTCCCAAATAACATCTTTAACTGACTGTTCAGCGGCTGAACACGTAATTAAAAACCACATGGGCAGCCACCGAGGCAGGAGCTGATCAACAGGATTTCACTCCGCTCTGTTACTGAGGTGACTCATGTGAAAAAGTTAACAGGGCAGCTCTGTTTCTTTTACAGCCCGAGGAGTTCACTCACATCTGTCTCCCAGGATGCCCTCGATGCTGTGTTTGGCCCTGCGGTCACTGTCCTCCAGCTCCTTCTTCTCGATCTCATCTTCGTCCTCCTCTTCGTCGCCTTTGCCCCCGAACTTACTCCGCATGATGCGACTGATGGAGCTCACTGGAAAAGGTCGCACAACAAAAGAACAACGAATTGATTACACATGCAAAACGTCAACGAATGTCCAATACAGCAGCTAATAACCACGGTGTAATAATTACATTTTAAATACTACAAAATAAAATGAATGAATAGTATTTATTTTTAGATTTAAAAAAGTGTAAAAACCGACATTTCATGAAAAAAACAACAACAAAAAACAAAACAGAAAACTATACATCGAAATAAATTGCTGGTATGTGAGATTTGGTATTAAAGAAAAAAGTTTTATTAGGCCTGTTTTATTTATATTTTTTTCCAAATACATAATAATTTAAAAAATATATATTTTTAAAAAAAAAAAATATATATAATATATATATTTAATTTAACTAATTTCCAGTAAAATAAAATAAAGTAAGCCTGATAAACATTATTTCATTTTTGCCCTATTTTACCTGAAGGAACGTTGTTGCGGTCACATATCCCATCCTTCAGTAATTTATCCCGAATCTCCCAGCTAAACATACCCGGGTTTTCCCGCTTGTACTCTTCTATTCTCCTCTCTACGTCCGGCGTGGTTCCCTGCTTCAAAGGTCAGAAAAGTGGCAGAGTTTATTCACGTGCTTCGGTCCTACACAGAGGTTATTCTAACTTAGAAATCAACAAGTCACTATAGCGTATCAAGGTGCAATCGTTAGATCCATGCAATCCTTCATTATCTGCAGAAGCCTCTCTCTGGTCCATACCTTGGGCTTGCTGCCTCCGATGGCCCCGGGTCTGATGGAGCCCGTCTCCTGGTACCGGCACAGGATTTTGGACACGCAGCCGTGGGAGACCCGGAGCTGTCTGGAGATGACGCACGGTCTGATTCCGTGGTGGGCCATCTCCACGATCTTGTGCCGGATGTGGTTGGGCAAAGGTCTGCCGTTTATGAAAACCCCTCCGAGCTGGTTGACTCGGCCTTGACCCAGCGGGGTGGACACTAGACGTTTAATGAAAATACGAGAGGAACCTGTCACCACCGGACTCCACAAGTTGAGCGGACTGACACAAATGAGTGCACGGGCGGGTGAGGTGTAAGGATTTGCAATACTGCGCAAAATCAATCAATCAATGAATAAATAAATAAGCGACGCAAATATTGTGGGTACGGGCTAGTCATTCTGTTGTACAAGGAAAATTATTTATGATAATCAAAAATAGGCCAGTGTTGAATTACATAAGATATGGCCTACATAATAAGAGTACAAAACTGCGACAGAAATAGTGAAAAAGGAGCAGATAAATTACCAAAGTTGGACGAAAAATAAAATCACAAATACATGTGTATCCGTGAAGCTCTTTATTTATTTTTTGCTGTTTGTTTCTGAGAGGACGTTTGGGACACGGCTGAAGGAAAGCTTCATAAAAGTACTTTTTTACAAACTCTACAAACCCAAATGTCTCGTGCCAACACCCATGCAGGGCACTTAACCGTCCTTCTATACGATGCTTTACCTTCCAGTGGGAAGCCACTGCGGGGGTAGTTCTGAGCCAGCGTGGGTCGCATCATCCTGGGTATTGACCCCGCCAACGCAGTCATACCTCCACCGCCCCAGCGACTGCAGAAACCTCCTCCTGACGCGGAGGCTTCTCCCCCAACGCCGACTACGCAGCAGGAGGACGTTGTAAAGAAAAATATCGCCTTGCCCGTGTGAAGAAGTTTCCTGGATTTTAGCCTCGGTCTGGGTTAGCCGCGTCCGGGCTACAGCAGGAGCACCAGCGTCCCGGGACAGCCTGAAACCTCCGAGGAGGGAAATTTAACGCAAATAAAATAAAAATAAAATAAAAAATAAAAACGGCTTTGAGGGTGATGAAAAAGTTAGTTTCTGAGTGTCCTCGGCTTTATTCGCCAGTGTTAAGGCTTTAGGGGACGTGGTTGCCAAAGAAAGGAAAAACTGTTGTTGTTGTTTGTTGACACCCGTTCAAAGTGAGAGAAGAGCGTCAAAAGTAGCGGAGCACTTCTCTCTCCGTCTGCGCTCCCGGCTCCGATTGGTCGAGCCGGTACACCCGGTGCGCAGGCGGGTGCGGGGATTGGCTGAGGATGGTAACTTTCGACCTATCAGGGACGCTGTCACAGTGCCTCTCGGACAGGACAGGGGCTTCAATTCATAAAAAGCAAAGCTATGGCAGAGTCGCTGATTGTGCTGTCTGACCACCGAAAACTCTCAAAATCTCTTTATGCGCTGTTGGATGGAAAGTAGAACAACGCGTAATTATGGAGGTATAATCATTAGACTGTTAGGAAGAATACTTTGTGCAGACGTGCACATTGGTCCTAATGTTGCAAATAACTTTGCATTAATTGCTATTAACTGACGATTAATCATCCCACACAACAACAACAAGACTAATAATAATTAATGACATATCTGGCAGACATGCAGTCACACACAGTGGCCTATAGCTCGTTTATCTACAGAGACTGACATACAGAAAATGGTTTAATGGAGTCCCCTGCAACTCATAATAAATTAAACATTTTTGTAACTTTCGTCTGTGAAATACTTTCTCTTTAACTGTGAATCAGATGGACAATATATCAGAAATTCCTTTCAGTCCAATACAGCACCAGAACTAAAACTACGTTCAAAACAATAGCCTACACAATGACAAAACGAGTTTCGGTCCAAACGAATGATAAACATTTATTACTATTGCCTGTTTAATGGAATGCATCAATATTATATAGCTGGATTGTACAATTGTTAGTCCGTGATTTGACACCAGATCTTCACGTTTAATCTGTTTATTGCACAAATAGATCACATGTAGGTCACATTTACGCACAATATTCCTGGGATTATTTTGTGTTTTCGGCTACAATTTTAGTGAATTGGGCTTCATCTCGGTCTGCAGTCGGCTTTGTAGCCTTATTTAAATCTACAGTAGCCTAATGAGTCAACGCCCAGACTTTGCACACAATTAAGCAGGAGTTAATAAGACACAACAAAGAAACAAAAAATAGATATCCATCAGATTCCAACCGTGCGTAATATCATCTCCAAAGTGTTCGCGCAATTGCACTCGACCTCTAATTTGTTTCCGCCCCATGGCCTCATATATGGCACAAATGGCGCTAAAGTGTGCACTCCTCAAGGAATTTATTGTGGTTTTCAGGCTGAGCACCAACCATCCGAGAACAGTCTGAAGGGGGACGTGCGCCACAGCAGGATACGACGCCAGGGCGGCCGTAAAGCCAGTCTAGCTTTGCGCCACTACTATAGAGAAGTGGGTGTATTTTCATGCCCAAATGTCTAATAATCAATGGAGTCAACACCCAATATAGACAGCGGCGGGTCACGGGACTGTTTAGTCCATAACCAACCACTGAAGCGAAGACTGAGCTAGACCTTTGAAATAAAATAAAAGCTGGTTCTGCTTCACTGACGAGCATCTTTCGAATCTTTAGCAACTCTTCACTGAGAATAAAAGTCTATTATTGGAACTTTTTTTTATTTTAAATTTGTATTCTTAATCATTGAATTAAACCTGCTTCTTGCTTTGTTGCACGACTTTCTGATTAGAAATTAAACCACAAAGCTCATTCGTTCAATTTAATTCTTGCTGAGAAAACCCTTCTCCGAGTTGATAAGACTGATTTTTATATATTTTATCCCTCTCGTCTGGATCAGAGCGTCCGAGACGATAAATAAACTTGTTTTTAAAACATCCGTGGAGACAGGGATTCTTTTGATGAGTTGGTTTACCGCCTCTGCCCTAAAATTCGTTCGATTCGTGCAAAACTAAAGCTGAAAAGCACCTCGAGCACCTGACCGTCCCTTTAAAGTCTCAGTCTGCTTACCCATGGGCCATAAGGAGCTATAACGGGGCCTCGGCGGGAGGCCACTGTCATTTGCCTTCATTTGCGCAGGGGAGAGATATCCCACAGGATAAGGAGGTTTCAATTAACATTCGCCTCTTTTCGTGGCTTTCAGCGGAGACACACTTCAAAAGTTGTCTTTACTGTCAAAAACGCGCTCGGACAATGACTGGAAGCTGGGTTTAAAGTAAGCAGGACTAACGGGGGTCTTTTCACCTGCTAAGGAGGGTGTCATTATCTCCAGGCAGAGGATGATTATCATGCGTGAAATGAATGAATCCCGAAGGTTTTCATAACACGGCTTCAAAGAAAGGGGGAAATGTGAGTTTGTCTTTGGCCGATTTTACATTTGTGATGAACCTGATAGGCTTTAATTGATTGCTTAATTGCCCTACTGTAGATAGATTTGTTTTTCAGTCTGACCATCAAAAAAAAATAAGCTGTATCTTTTTTTATTTTTATTTTAATTTTTTTATTATTTTTTATTCATATAAAATTGAATGAGCGCGTGTTGATGTGTAAATGAATGCGTGCAAACACTTTAAGCGCGCCGAGTAAATTGTAATATAACTTGGGAGCTACAAAAGTTACGCGTTATGTTTGCGTTGCGTCTTAAAGGTGAACAACCACTCGCGAGTTGGAAGTGATCTTATTGAAATTGGATATTACAGACTTTAAAAGAAACAGAGGGGGCAAATGGAAAACAGAGAGAGGGGCACGATGCATACCTCGGCCCTTTCTTTTAAAGCGACACTGAATCTCCGTGTCCAATCCATTACCGGGGGATGAAATTCAAAGTCAGAAATCTCTCCTGATGAGAAATAAATTAGTTGCATCGCATGCTTGCATGGAGGCCATTCGCAAACATGCATTTGTCAAATCAATTAGTTGTCTATCAGTCTGTTAGGGTAATAATTACAGGGTGGACGTGCTTTCAGCTAATGCCTCAACTCCAAATTATCATTATTATTTTTTACACTTTTATAGCTTTACTAATGTTTAAGACTTTGCATTATCTAAGGTTTGCAAAGCACTTGATCAAAGTAATCAAACTACAGTTAATTAGAAATAGCTTGCAGCGACTTAACATGTATACAAGTCAATGCAGCAGTATAACAAATAAATAAATATTAATAAAAAATATTCCATTAAGTGTATGTTAGAAATGTAGTGCTCAGAATGATGCCTTACAAAGGGCGTTTTCATTTTTAATTATTTAAATAGGCATATGTTGTTTTTGCTTCCTATAATAAATATAGCTAGTCATTATAAGAAGAAGTTTTACGCACTTTTAATGGAGTATTGTTTTGTATTGTATTGTATGTGCAATAATGAAGCTGACATTCAACATTGAAATAAATAAATAAATAAATAAATAGAAAAATAATAAGCTTATTTTTGACTTATGTCATATTACTATATGCATATATTTAATTATTCTTTACATATCTACAGTTAGAATAGACTAAATGCAGCTTAAAGAAAAGTTCAACGTTTCGTTTTCAGTATTTTAAAATGTTTTCTCCAAAGTGTTTTGTTGTTGTTGTTGTTGTTTATTGGCAGATCGCGCGATGTCGCACGAAACCAGTGAACGGAAATTTCTGGCTGTTAAAACCTAAATCTAGTTGTGCACTGGGATAAACATCTAATGGGTGACATTAAAGTTCAGCATCTTTACAAAAACGTGTCATCCGGTTTTGTTTGTTGCGAATGGCTAATCTGTATAAACACACACATTTGCCTGAAACTATTTCCAGCGATCATCTAATTGGAGAACGCAGATATACAATAGGTCTTAGTGTTGTGCTTGCTTGTTTACATGATGCTTAGATTATGAAAGAGACGCACAGTAGGCTATATTATTTGACTAAATACACTGTATGGCACTAATTTATGCGGCATGGAACTTCTGGTTAGCTGAAGATGTGGAGTATGTATGGACTAAACAGTAAGCAGCAGTTAGATGGTGAATACTCCACATTGTTTTTATCTGTTCTGCTGTTTGTTTACGAGGGGAAACCTTATTGCTGAATGGTTTAATTTATATCAGCTAAAAGGGCGCTCTGTACGAACAGACAAATAATAACGGCTGAGCAGCATTTAGGCCAAATTGAAAAATGTATTTACTTTTAATCAAGCTTTACCCACCATAAGTTTACACAACTAGACCTCCGTGAGAAATGCAAGCATGTTGACACTGAGGGGTGGGATTTCCCTTTTTTTTTTTCTTTTTTTTTTGAACATTTCTTGTAGCATCCTTTGCGAGCCAGTAGGGGGCATATTTGAAGCACAGCAGGGAGCTAAGTGTGTGAGTTGGATGTTATTCAGGATATTACCAGTTATTACGTAAGAGCAAGCAGGCCCTCAGCTGTTGCCTTCTCCCCAGTGAGCCAAACGATGAACGCGGTGCATGTTCATGTTTCCTTTATTACTGAAATGTGTTTATGTATGTAAAACAGCACATAAAAGAACATTTCTCTGTGCAAATACATTTTGGTACTTTAACAACAACCACATATTCTCATAAAAACCCACGACATTTTTCTAGGTCCTCTGAAATAAATACAATGTAGGCTAACATTTTGTCAAACGATGTACCCCGTTACTTGTGTCAAATAAGAGGGTGAAAGTGCATCATATAGAAGTCTGCAAAAAGGTCGAGAGGGTTGATTGAGGCAAGCATGAGCGTCTGATTTAAGGGGAGTATAGTTTAATAACCATGTTTTTTTTAATGTTTTTTTCTTCCCTGCAATGAGGTAGGGGATACCACAAGTGTGCAAGGACAAAAAGTGCTCAGATTTAGAAAACAACAACACTTCGGTGTCCGATAGCTGTTCTAGCTTACATGCTCCCTGGACCACATTTATTAGTCTGTACGAGGGGTCTGCACCACAAACAAGGGACCACTTTCTGTCATATTTAATAATTATAAATAAATAACTGTATAGATCGTAGAAACAATAGCATTCACAGACTTGGTTCACAGTAATAATCATACGAAGAAGTCTGCGCACTCTAGGAACTTGAGCTTCAAATATTTAGTTACACTCAATTGCCTGAAACTGATTCCACTGAAATGTTAATTCAGTGTTTTCTTGCAGGTCCATGCTTTATCAGAGGAACAACGCCCATACGGTTGAGTTTTAGTTTAGCATAGCTTAGCGTTTGATTGGTGTTAGTGCAGGTAGAATACCGCAAACTCTATCAGGCTTTGTTTTTTGTCTTCCTTTTCAAGAGGTAAGTGTGACTCCCGATGATCTCAGAGGAACCGGAGTGACACTACATCCTTTTATAACCTGTTCACTATGTCTGTGAAGATGTCTCACTGTATTCTCACTTATGGCTTCTTGAGCACGTATGGACACACTTCTCTTTCCTGCAATGAAAGATGTGAAAATTTGTCATTTTTCAATGAGTGTTTCTTTTTTCTTTCTTTCTTTTTTTCTTTTTTCTTTTTAAAAAAGTGCTAACTGCATGGAAACCCTGTTTTCAACTTCCCTGTGTAAATGGCGTGACAGGAGGAGGAGGACTCCCTGCTGGCACCTCATCAGGATGCCACCGGTATGGAGAGGGTGAAGGAGTTTGATCGTGGTTACAGCGAAGTTTTGTTTCAGTCAGCAACAAGGTGAGGCACACGAGTCAGGAAAAACATTGTCTCTGCCATTACAAAAAAAAAAAAAAAACATGTATAAAAACAGGGGGGAAGCCTTGACCTTTCAGCAGTCAAGCATGCAGAAAAGTAGCAAAACACAGGTTTAAAATGACGAGCTGTCTCTTCATACCACTCTGCCTGGGACAGGTGCAGCTTTTGTTGGGACAATGGGAACGGTGCCGCCTTGTAAGACGAAGTTAAAGCACGAGGTTTAGGGAGGTCTTCAGGAAAGGCTGATCACACTATCCTCACCACTCCTCAACCCTTGTGGACTATTTACAAGTTTGGATTGTGGACACAATTTGCTTGTAACGGAATGGCATTTTAGAGGCTCCTCTCATAAACACGCAGTAAGCCTCCATGAAAATAAAAAGAAACCCATCACCTAAAATATCAGGAGTGAACATAGCCAAATATCTGTACAGTACAACAGTGCTTTGTTGACATATGAGTGAATCATCATGGACAGTTATCATACAGTGAGTGGCATTGTGGGATATGCATATTATTTAGTAGGGTAGGTTGGGAGGGTATCACACCCTGGAAATAAGCACTTCACAATCAGCCTCCAAACCAAAAACAACTAAGGCCAGGAACAGGGGGTCCTAGCCTTAAGCTCTCCTATCAAGATGCCCGGTCAGCTGGGCCTGCTGCAAATTCAAGTGCATAAGGTCAAGGAAAAGATTATCAAGGATCATGTTGGCCTATTGCTCCAAACAACACGAAGGCCTTTGGGTGTTTGCTATACTGATAAAAGGCCATTTTGGGCGAGATTTCTTCCTAGAAAAAGTAAAGGGAGCAGGAGTATCAGTTGCCAGTACTATGTACATAAATCACACACCCACAGCACAACATCTCCATCAATAGTCAGAGCCGGCGGCCCGTCAGGCGTTTCTCCGGGAGTTACTGGTGGCGGACGCGCGGCCCGTCTCATGGTCCGGTCTGTATTTGAGCCAGCAGATGAGCCACGTGACGACCACGGAGAACATGGCCAGGATGCTGGCCACCGACAAGCAAATGGGGCCCGCCGGCGAGGGAGGAATGCTGTGACTGTGCACAAAGATCAGGCCCATGAACAGCAACACCAGCATGGACAGAAAGGAGAAGATCACGCAGACGCAGCCGGTGGTCAGCGCCACTCTCTTGCAGCTCTGACAGCTGTCGTAGCGCACCGAGTCCTGGGAGAGGGTCGTGGCCGTGGACACGGTGGTGGACGGGGTCGCCTGGCTGACGCTGGACGTCCCCGACGCCTCCTCCCGGCGGAGGGCGACGAGGGCTGGGTGCAGCGGGGGAGGGTACGGCGGCAAAGCGTCCTGAGGCAGGGGGTCCGAGTCGATGTAGAGCGGGAAATCCTCCGTCACCTTGGTGTTGTTGGGCAGGTTTTGTATCCGATAATCCGGCACCGGAGTTCGGTGGCGACAGACGGGGCAGCTGATGCGCCATGGCCGCTCCTCCCGGAGGTGAAGCGTGTTCAGACACTCCTCGCAAAACGTGTGCAGGCACTCTAGGATCTTAGGAGCCCGCCGGTCAAGGTCGAAGTAATTGTAGCAGATTTTGCATTCGTACTCCTCGTAGGGGAACGCCGAGGGGGGCTCACCGGGGGGTTCCGCTCCGTTTGATGCCAAATCTACCTCTGCCATGTCATCTTTCGCCATTCACATTCTCCGGTGAACACAAAGGGAGCTGGCGGACAGATGCTGATGACGGTGCACGTCTCTCCTCCTCTCCCCCTCCTCTCCTCCCCTCTCATTGAGACGCCATCATCCCCGCAGATATTGTTGGCGTGTGTTATTTTCTAATCCCCCCTCAACGTCCTTTATGGAGAGCGCGGCGAGTCTGCGGTCAGACCGAACGATGCGAAAAAATAAAGAAATAAATCGCAAGGCGCTCCTTCCCCTCTTCGGCGGCTGTGTGGGAATCGATGATGTAATGGTGGTGAATCCGGTGCGCGGACTCATCCATCCAGAGCATCCCACAAAACACAGAGGCAGAGAGGGAGAGGGAGGGAAAGAGAGAGAGGGGGAGAGAGAGAGAGACGACGTGTGGGCTTAAAGTCCCATTAAAGGGAGAGAGAGTGTGTTGTTGTTGTTTCCAGTGCTGTGGTGTACAGGCAGCATATGACAGCCATGCTCCATCACAATTACGTAGACCCATGACGGACAATAGGATGCGCTAATTTGGTCAATCGGGGGCGTCAGTCAGTTCTCTGTTTCCTGTAACAAAGAACATCAAAACGCACACAATGTACCGGATAACATAACGCTATGTTCATTTAAATTGGCTACTAGGGGAGAGTGGGGAAGGGTGCAACAGTTTTTCTCCCTCTTTTGGCACATTAAAGTCACATCTGCCAGCTCACATGCCTATACTATAATATAAACCAATCAGCCACTGTCAGGAGAAGTGAATAACGTCGACCATCTCGTGGGTCTTATATTGTTTTACACAAACCAGCAACAGTTTGCAAAGCCGGAGTAGACGCCAATCAGGCGAAACATTATGACCACCTTCCTAATGTTGTGTAGATTGTGACAGTTGTGACTCATCAGGTCCAAAAGTTGTCCAGGAGAACATTGAATTGCACGTCAAAATTTGGAATAGTTGGAAATGTACTAATGGTGTGTATGTCACCTAGTGACTAGTCTGAACCGACACAGGCGCTATTTGCTTCTCCTGTCCGGATTGGTTACTTTATATTTGTTACTTTATGGTGGCATATGAATAATCACAGTTTAAAGGTCGGACCGCTCATATACTACAACTCAAGACTACCGGGTTTAGCGGCGTTGTAGCCCCGCCCCTCTGCGCACACCTGTACGCACAGGAGCCGCACCTGTCCCCAACTCTGTACCTTGTACTTGGGATGCGCCTTCCA
The DNA here is from genome assembly GCF_022458985.1 of Mugil cephalus. NCBI lineage: Eukaryota > Metazoa > Chordata > Actinopteri > Mugiliformes > Mugilidae > Mugil > Mugil cephalus. The sequence continues at coordinate 19,178,877 of NC_061778.1, read as the reverse complement.
CGGGCAGATCCACACCCTGCGTTACTTTCCCGGCCCAGAAGCTCGCACCAGCTCCATCTCTATCGTCCCCCTTTACCTGACACGCTGGAGCTCCTGGCTTACCTCCATGACTCCGAGCTCGTGGCCCGGTTCCAGAGGCGATGCGGACTCTTCCTCGTCGAGTCCTCGCATCCCAGCCGCAGCCACAGGACCCCGGCTCAGGCTGGAGCCCCGATCCGTGATGGCAACCCACGTGGACGACCGAATGGAAGGTGGGACCAGCGTGACAACAACTCCAACCACAAATACGAGGAGAAAGGATGTGCTGCTGGTGTGAGTCCTTCACTTCATGTTCTGCTAAATGTTTGGGTGAAACGTTAAACAGAGAAAATCGACCGTCCACTGGAGCCGGGTTCATTTGGCCAGAGGTCAAATGTAAAGTAATGAATGGGCCGTGCCTTATTTTAAAACTCTGCCGAGATGAATAATATACCTATTTACAACGAACATTATGCAAACCCACTGGTGACTGGCTTTTCCCGTTTGTCCGGGTGTCTCCCTCCAACACTAGATATTCATCTTCACAGAGATACGTTCAGCTGGATGGTTGTAGTTTCACCTAATCTTTTTCAGAGGAAGGTGTGGACAAGTTACAATCAGCCTCGGTAACTTAAGAATGTGTTATAGCGCAAATGTTTATTTAAGTAATAGGCTACTCATTTCTTTAACACAAAGTGCGCACGATAAACTGGAAATACAGGGTTTAAAATAAGGGGCCAGCTAAGAGGCAGTCTGTTGAAAGAGGCTAACAGATGCATTGTGGGATTTTTAAGATCCTTCATTTTTAAGAGCCTGACCCATAAGATTGACTGTAAGTCGGTATCAACCTCTTTAGCTGACCAGTTTTAACATATAAGTCAGATTAAAAAACAGTGTTGCGGGATCTTCTGTTAGGTCTGTACGCTTTTAGACACAGGCAAACATTTTTGTTATTTTAACTACCACATTAAGACTATAATGAATATATTCTAAAAAGGGGAGGGGGAGCTCAGAGAGGGAGAGGAAGAGGCTCAACAAGCTGGTCAGACGGGCCGGCTCTGTCCTGGACTGCTCTCTGGACTTTCATGGAGGAGGTGGGTGAGGCGAGAGGAGGGTTTTGGCCAAGCTGACATCAATCATGGACAACCCCTCTCACCCATTGCATCAGACCGTAGGGGAGCTAAGACTGCAGACTGCTGCATCCACACTGCAAGAAGGAACGCTACCGCAGGTCCACGAGGCTGTACAACACCAGCCTGAGTTAACAATAACTCACACCTGAGACATGTCTTTGAGACCTGCACAATAATCTGCTTTTTTGCATTGTCTATCTTGCACCAACTACCTCACTGTTCACAGTTAAAATCTTAGCAATTATATTATATTCAAGTTTTTTTTTTTTTTTTTAGCATTTTTTGATTTCCAGCCCACACTGTGCATACTGAATGTCTGTTATATTCTTGTATATTTTGTTCATTCTTTCAAATTTAATATGGTCTTTTATTGTTTTTTTTTATATATATATATTTCTTACCTTATTCTGCACTACTGTGCTAAGGTAATTTACCATACGCGGGATCAATATGTCTTAAAGTGCGCTATTAATTTGATGGTATTCACATCCAAACTGAAGGAGGGATGAAGGAGCTACAATTAGTTTTTTAAGTAGTCTTCTGTTTTCAGGAGCTGAAAAGTAATTGGACAAATTAAGATAATCATAAATAAAAAGGTAAATTTTAACTGTCGAGAATCTTTTGCAGGCGATGACTGAATGAAGTCTGGAGCCTATGATGATCACTGAAGAATGGGTTTCCTCTTTGGTGATGAGGCCTTTACTGATTGACTCTGATATTGCAGAGTATTTCAATTCTTTACTTTCAAAAACCACTACATACTCTGTTTTGGATCACTTCCGTCTGTCCTATGATGCACCCTCCATTCAACTTCGCTTTATTTGGCTGAATCTGAGCAGACAGCATGTTTCCGATGCACTTCAGAATTCATCTGGCTGCTTCAGTCACATAATCAATAGTCACCCAGTGGCACTGGCTCCACTCTGATTTATAGATGATGTTGTAGGCACCAGATCATGAGCTGTTTCAGGCCCTCTTAACACTTGTTTGTGGTACAGTTTGATGAGAGCTTCATCTGTCCAAATAATTCGGTATGTTTCACCACCTGATTCTAAGACTTTTCTGCGCATCTTTGCTTACTTTTGCAGGACTGCAACCAATCCCCGTACGAGGTAAGGAACCGCTTCCTGCACTACCTCTTCCTGTTTTCATCGAGCCTCGGTCACGAAATCTTCTACATCACCTGTCTGCCCTGGCTGCACTGGAACCTGGACCCTTTCCTGTGCCGTCGCCTCGTCAACATTTGGACCGTAAGTCGCAGCTAGAGAGAGAATCCGAGCGTGTGCGTCTGACTGACCACCTCGGCATGAGCAAACCAGAGTCTGATGTCCATCTCCTGCACAATGCCACCTCTCTTTTCGCTGCTGCCCCGTCTCCTTCTCTTCACCTTTCAACCTCCTTTCATCCCCCCCCCCCTTCCAGTGACCTGTCTCTGACACCGCCAAGTCCATATATCCCCGGGCCTTAGGAGGCCACGGGGGCCATCCTGGTCGGTGAGAGGCCACACATGAGGACACGTCAGTGGAAAGAGACTGTTAGAGACTCCCCTTAGATGTTTATTCTGACAGAATCCAGCACATTGTGGCCAGAGTCCCTGAAAACATGTCAAACATGATCCCAGAAGGAGTCTGCGTGACATTTGCGGAGGATCACAGAGAGACACAGGCAGTCGTATAACCTCACTCCCGCACTGTGTGTGATGGGCAGTGTGTTTTTGTGCCCTTTGTGTCCCTGCCCCGAGCGCTTGGTGGGTGCCCTGTGTCTGAACCCCTTGTTTGGCCCCCCAGGGGAAGAGATACCATTCTTCTGGAATCCTGACTGCACCATGCCCCTGCGTGAACTCCTTTCAAGCGCACACATAAACACCAACACACACACATGCTCGTACTCCCCTCCATCTCGCCTGCTAAACACACTCATTGCCCTCCCTCTAGTTAGACATTACCAGCTTCACTCTGTGTCCCCCCCACCTCCCCCCACCAGCAGTGTGTTTTATTGGCCTCATCAGCGCTTTGAGCTTTCTCTCTCTCTGGACCCGCCATTTGGTCTGTCAGCCCTCGGGGCACATCACTCTGCACTTCCAACTCCTCACAGCACCCTGCCATTGTGCTGCCCGAGTTATCTAAGGTTCACAAGGGGTTGTTCACTCTCTTTTCGCGTTTTGTCATCTCTGTCTGGCGGATCCTCACGCCATCATGACACGCACGCACATACAATCGGCAGCGAAGGACAACATACCCTCTGTTGGCTTTACTTGCTGGGTGACTTTGGCCATCTTGCAGTGCAGCAACTTTCATAACCATATGGTGCAATGGAATGACATTACAGTGTAGTATTATTGTAGCACAGTGTTATGCAAATTGTACGCCTACTGTGCTATTTAGAATACCAAATCTCAAGTTGTACTGTTATATAACAACATAAAGGTCAAACTCTAAAAAGAAATGGGGTATGTTTTCTTTCTCAATTCGGAAATACTGGTGTTCAGTACTTATGACAGGTTATTGTCAACTTAGATGTCTTTTTATCAATCTTGTACCACCCATCTCATGATGAGGCCCAACATTAGAAAATGTCTGTCTGGGACCAGAAAGACTCGCATGAATGGAATAAGATTAAAGATTGAGGGCCAACGTCATGACAGTGTTCATCGGCCTGGCTCTGTTCCACCCTGGGTCAACCAGCGCAGACAGTGGGCAGACAAATATAGCGTGACTGAAATGTAAAAATTCTAATTTAGACGCCTTCAGATTCAGTGACGCAGACATTGTTTGATGTTTGTGACTTAATCCAAGAAACAGATGACAGGTTTTAAGTGTGCGCCACTAGATGTAGAGAAACGAGTAAAAAAATAAAAAATAAAATACATTTTTGGATATAGTACACTGTAACTCAAATGTACATCTCATCTGCAAAATGTTTTTTGGGTTTCGCAGCACATAAAGACTGGGTGGCATCACTTTGCCACATGACAAGCGGAGTTCTTGGGGTCATTAGATGACTACGACTAAGAAAATTTGTTCAAGCTGTTGCAAACACTCCTCATGTGGTTTGTCCAGTCTGTGTTGGTTTAGACTAGTCGGATTTAGCCTGAAGAAACTTCAACCATGCTAGCAGCTCTGTTGGGCTGTAGAGACAACGTATTTAGAGCTAACATACACGCCATTAGAACATTCTAACGTCCAACCAAATTTGATACATAATATTGTGAAGGCCTGACTTTTGTCTTCAAAACAGTTGTGACTCATCAGAGAATGGACATGGGTCTTCTGAGGGTGTCTGGAAACGGGCTTGTTGTTAGTGGGGGTGTTTGGGTCCTGTGGGTTGATGGGAGGTGCCTCTGTGGATCAGGCTTGTTCCGGTGCATCCTACAGGTGTTTGATCAGTTTGGGATCAATTTGGAGTCTGATTGTTATTTTATATTCTAGTATGTTCTCATGCTGATATTAGCATTCAGTTGAGAAGTTAAGTTATGAGGGTCACATTATGAGGGAACACAACTATTAAAACACCTATTACACACATCAAGCTTTATTACTTGCTCATAAGTTTATTATAAAAAGCTACAAGCTTTTTAATGTAAAATGTGTTATTCTAGACATTTCAGATTGCAAGCACACATTTTACTGTGTGCACAGATAAACGGAATCAAACCTGTCGTCATTTGTTATTGCTGGTGTAATTCTGTTGAGATAACATTATCTTGCAGTATCTCGGAGGTCACTGAGCCGTTATGCATTATGCAAAACTATGATCTTGTAGCCAGGCCAGCCATTTGTCACGTCTCCGGGGAACAAAACAAACATCAAACATCCTTACAAACAGTGACCTGTGAGATAGCCCCTCGTCTCTATATACACACACACACACACACACACTCAGTCTCATCCACGTGTTGACAGATCAAAGTCCAAAGCTGCGCTAGCCTCGATCAATATGCCCATTCACGAGATCACACACATTATGTGTGTGTCTTGACCCGTCTGTAACTCTTCCCTCGCTGTGACCAGACTGTCCCTGAGTCAGCCCCTTTTGATGCGACCGTTTCAAAGGCACCATCGAGACGCTGGAGCGACGGCTTTGCTGGAGGCAGCTGAATGTGATGTTTGTGTTGATGGTGAGCGCAAGGGGCAGGGGTATCATATCACGCAAGCACTTGAACTGGAAGGCAGATTCATTGTGTGAAGACGGGGGTGGGGTTGCAGTGTGTGGTATGCACACAGCATGGACTGTTGTATGAATACACAGTCATGGTGGATGAATGGGGTCACATGTGCTAAACGGGTTTACCATATCCTGTCCTTTTGATTATTGTCCAATTACTCTGACTGTGTGTAGGTCAGTGGAAGTGGATGTATTTCTATTAAAACATTGTAATAATAAACCTAAGGCATGCCCAGAGTACAAGAAGACAGTTACTGTGACATTTATCTTGTTCTGTCCTATTTCTTAACATTGTTAGCCACTGTTCACCCCCGCTTGTACTGAAAGATGGATGACAAGCCACGGTTTTGAATTTCCATAATTAATAAATTGGCCTTTTGTGTAAAAGAAAAAAGTAATTTTAGTCATCTGAAATATAACTACAGCACTAGCATTGTGGCTAATGTGGAGCTGGAAACCTGCTATATGTCTGCATGTTTGTGTAGTGTTAGTCTCTCAAGCTAGGGCTAACTCTTCCTTGGAGAACAAAGCAGGGTACAGCATGCTCCTAGTTTTTAACCGTAGGGTGAAGTTGCTATGCTAAATCTGTTAGCCATGTTACCATTGCCTGTATACTTTATAAAGATGGATGTGATGTCCACCACTGCTTTCCAATAAGAGAGGTTTTGAAGCTCAGTGTGGTGGCTCGGGCTGTTGCCATCTTGGCAGTTACACCACCTAACTCCTGGATAATAGAAAAATATTTAGACAGTAAGTGACCTCTACTACTATTAATCTGCTAAATAAAAATGTACACTTGTAGAGTTGTTTAAGTTGGTGAACAGTGTTGACCAAGTTAGTGAGCTGACGTTAGCATTTAGCCCAGAGCACTGCTTTACCAATTATAGCCACATAGCTACTGTTGGAGCACCACTTAGAGTACTAAGTACTTTTCCTTGAGGATTCTAGTTCTTCATAAATCATTCCTCTGAATAAACTGTCCAACTTTACTTACAAAGTGAATGGATGCTTCACTGCACTATGTCTTTAACTGAGGTCTGAATGCTACACCATGCAATTATATTTCAATAATTGGTGCGGTGATTAAACAGGGGAGGCCTTTTCTGGGCTCCAGGGTGACGATACCTCCCTTGTAGAAAAGCAAGTCTGATAAGGAATGCTTTGTACCCGTTTATCATATAGAAACTAGGTCACTCAAATCCATACAGTACCTCTGTGTTGAACTCGAGTCGTGTCTTCATTATCCAGCATCAGCGTCGAGCAGCACTTTTGCTCTCGTGGCTGAAAGTGAGTGAATCCTTGCAGCCTACTTTCAGAATCTTTTCTTCTCTTTGTCTGCGCTCATCAGCGAACACCTTGGGCTGGCAGGAAAACGAATTCAGGTCGTCTTAGAATGAAACGAAGGCAACGTGTGGTGCCTTCAGACTCAAGCCCCCCGCCCACCCCCTCCCACCAACTGTATCGCCACGTCTCCGCTCTAACAGCAGGTCAACAGGCGTACTTTTATATCTCTTTTGCCATGGTAACAAGTGCGTCCTGATTACAGTGTCGATGGAGATGGTAATAACACCCTCTCTATTCTCCCCCTTAAACACACACATTAGGATCCTGCTCCCTCTCTGCCCTCGCCTCCCTGCTCCTAGCTAAGACAGCCATTCATTAAATATACACGACAGAGCTTTAAATAAACCTGGAGCTGGAGCAGGCTGCCCCTCTCCGAGGGCCGCTGGGGATCTCATGAAAGAGAATAGGCCACACATTTGGCAGGACACACACACAAATACCTATGCGCCACCCACCGCACACACCCACACCTTGTACTGACTGTGTCATTGTGTCTCATTGTGCGCTCAGTCTCAGCCCAACATCTGAAGACGCTGTGTCTGCAAACTCCGCTTTCTTCACTTCTCGGTTTCTTATTGTAGATTTTGTTACGGTACATCTGCAGCATCTGCACTTTATACCAGGGTGGGTCTCCACTCCCGTGCACTTTTTTGTTAATTTTTTTCTTCTGAGAGTGGGGTCGATGATTAATTATTCATGAAAGTATGTGGTTGGTTTCAAAACCTCCAGCATAATCAGACTTTTACTTCCTCCTACTTTCATAGTTTTTTTTCTCCTCCTCCATCTCTAATTTCTGCATTCATGGCCATTACACTGCAGTATTCTTCTGTCATGTATACAAAATCGATGCAGTGAGAAGCAGATGATAAGGTTCAGTGTTGCACCTGAAAAATACCTGAAATCACAAGAAAGCCTGTCTTGTCTTTCTCCTCCAGTTGGTGATGTACATTGGCCAAGTGATGAAAGACGTCCTGAAGCTGCCCCGTCCCGTCTCCCCACCCGTGGTAAAGCTGGAGACGCGCGTCGATGCGGAGTACGGACTGCCCTCCACCCACGCAATGGCCGCCACCGCCATCTTCTTCACGTTTTTACTCAGCGCCCCCTCCAGAATTCAGGTGAGCATGGCCTCAGAGCAACAACAAACAAAAAAGGTCACATCTAACAAAGGAATCTACACTCAGGCTAGCTTTTCTGAGCTCCGTCCCTCAGTCTCCATTAGAAAATGGAGCTGGTTCAGGTCCCTGAGGTAGTGAAATTTTAAATCTTGAGGTTTTTGTTGGTGTCTCGAGAACCGTTGATTGGTTTTCAGTAAAAATTGCCTTAAATTTTGTGTCAGTTTACCTCACACTTGTGGTGTGCGTATTACCACCTATCAGCCTCTAACGTATTAGCATGTTGTACATGTTTGCAAATGTTAACATGCAAACATGGCGGTCCTCGTCATAGGAGGTTGTGTACTCACGCGGGGTTGTGAATATCACAAGATGGAGGCGTGTACTCGTGAGCATGTTAACACCATTTGAAGACAGCAAACAATTACTCACGTGCTGCCTCATAGTTTATAAACTTAGCCTCTTTCCCATTTCGACTTGCAGGGAAGCACCGTTAATGATGACTCAGTGTCCCAGTAATCCATTACTGTAAATCCTCAAGGTCAGCAGCAATAAGTGGAACGCAGTCATCGTCAGTTCGCCTGGACTTTCCGTGCGGTGACAAGTCGAGACAGCTGCTGTGCAAAAGAAGGTTGTAGTGAGCAGTAAATCCAGATTGTGGAAACGTATCATTATTTTCTGCGTCAATCGTGACAACTGAACTGCAGTTATTTCATGATGAAGATGCTGTGCGTTGCATAGCGAGGCTGTAAACGGAGCTGCCTTTGACACAGTTTATTGTGTTGCAGTTCAGTTCAAAAAACAAGCTGAAACATGGTTAGCTGGACTTGTAGAGCTTCTTGAGGACATTTCACCTTTCATTTTAAAAACTACCCAGAAATCCCAGCCACGGCTCTACTTCCTAAGAAGGCTGAGGCAAATCATCCAAATTTCTCTGCAAAGTTTACAGTACGGTTGAGAGTGTCATCATTATCTCACTCACAGTGTTGCTTGGGAACTTCTCCAACACGCCCTCCAGTCACTGCAGGACATTTACAAGGGGCAGGGTTATCAGAAGAACACCATCAAGGGCAATACACACCCACAACACAACCTCTGCACACTCTTTCCTAAGTGGAGACCCTGGAGGAGTGGGAAGTCAAGGACGACTAGACACAAAGAGTTTCTACCCTCAAGTCACCTCCTGAACAGTTCACACACTGCCTCATTTCCCCATCACACCCACTGACTAGATCTGTAGCACAGGACACTTTTTAAACTCGTGTTTTAGCATTTCATTTGACAAACTGGAATCTTGAATTTTGCAGAATGGAGGAATGTACACACAGTACTCAACACCAGAGAGTCACCTGTCCAGGTGAGGATACAGCTGTCCACCTACACCTGAAGGACAAAGGACACTTTTTGACAACAACAGTCTACATATTTTAGGCTGTGTGTTTGCCATGGCTGAAAATATCAATAATTTATTTGCGGCAACAAAATGATAAGATGGAATTATTTCACACAGAGAAATGTGACAAGTTTCAGCTTGAAGAAGCTACACCGGTGTGATATTCAGAAGTGGTGATAACAATTACTTGGGAATTCTTTCTTGCCTGTTAACGGTGATATCATTACTGGCACTGTAATAGTGAGTCGTTTTACTGCTCATTAATTTGAAAAAATGTGACTAACGCCATTACTGACTGCAGATGATGTACTTCAGCCTCCATTAGAGCTAGGCAGCGTAGGCTAAGTGGATGTTGAACTGTAATTCAGACACTTGGTGTCTCATTAGATGAGCTATAAAGTTGCCATTGGATTTTATGGAATCCTTTGAGATTGGCAAGCGCCGGTTAAATTAGTCTAGCCAAACGAGCAGCTTCTCCTGAGTCAAACTGTCGAAATGAGGTTGAAATCGAGGCGCTGGCAGCCTGTGGACGGCTGCTCGTCATGAAGGGAGTGGCCCCGCTGTCCATCACGGGTCCCGACTGAGCCGTTGGACAATGGGCAGGGAGGGGCGGGGCCAGCAGTCACCATCATTCACCATCAGCCACACCCGTCGAGCTGCTGTTTGGTCTTCTGATGGACTCGACTGAGTCAATGACTGTCAGGCCAAGTCTCCACCTCCCTCCTCCTCCCGACCCTTTATCTCCTCCACTCCACTGCCAAGTCAATAAAACAGTCAGTGGCTCAATCATAGGCTGTCTTAATCAAGCGCCGTGTTTTAATGAAGAAGAGAGTCAATGCTGGACCCTTCAGTGAGTGGTTTACGGCCTTTAGAGCCGTCACGCTGATTTGCGGTGAGATCGTGTCGGCTGTCACGTTTCCTTGCGGGGTTCGTTCTCATGGTCAGATCAAAAAACCCAGAGACACGTACAGTAGAGCCCTTAACTGTGGTCCGAAAAGAAAAGAGCATGCATAGCTATAGATGAGTAGCAGGCAGTTGCAAAGGCTCCTGAATAGCCTCAAGGCCTCAGGGCAACTGTTCCCGAAGCAGGTCGGAGGTCACGACAGTCAATCACAGAGTGACCCCCTCCTGTCCCTGGCATCCTTTGTGGCCATTCATAAAAAAAAAAAAAAAAAAAACCTCTTCATGAACTACTACTGAATAGGCTTCCAGCTGCAAAAGACAGGAAAAGACACAGGGAGGAGGAGTGGAAGGGGGGGCACAGGAGGGGAGGGCAGAGGAGGTGAATGAATACACGAGGCCTCTCCTCACTGTTATTGAAATAGAGGGGGAAAACAAAACCTGCCGTCGTAGGTAAAGGAGGGAGGGGACAGAAGATGGAGAGACAGTGGAGTAATAAAGGAGCAGTGAGGTGATGACAGGCGGTACGTCAACCAGGCAGACAGGACGGAGGGAGAATGAGAGAGGAGTGAGACGCCAAAATGAGTGTGACTGACGAACGGATGATTTAAGGGCAAACCAACAGGAAAGAAGCACCGAATGAAAATTGCTCTTGTGTTTTCCCAGTGGAAGGATTGTGCGTGACGACCTGTAAGAAGCCAGATATATCCGCCTCGGCAGATCTCATCTTTAATCCCTCAATCAGGGAGCGCGTCCTAATGGCAGAAGTGTGTGTTTGTGTATCTCAGTTTCAGTTCGAGGTGGGTCTCCTGATCGCAGTGACGCTGTCGTCCTTGGTGTGTCTGAGCCGTGTCTACACTGGCATGCACTCGGTTTTGGTGAGCTATTTTCTACACACACACGCACACTGGCATAATGCATTCCCTAACCCTAACCCTAACCATCTCAACTAAATGCCTAACCCTAACCTTAACCCTAACGTAATTGTAACCTTTACCCTAAAACGGAGTGTAGCCTCATAAAGAAGTGACGACCGGCCAAAATGTACTTGCTCTTTGATCAAATTTCCTCAAAATGATGGTGTAAAAACTCAAACTGAATCCCTTATGCCCTGACCTTTCCATCAACATTGGGCTCTTATCAAAGTTGCTAAAATCTTGCCCATTATTCCTGCTTCAAACATCAACTTTGACGACAAAATGAATCTTTGGACGTGTCCATTGCAAAATATTGTCACTATTCTTCTTTCAGGATGTCATCTGTGGTGCTTTGATCTCTGCTGCCCTCATATTCTTCACCTACCCTTACTGGGACTCCTTCGACCACCTCCAGCTCACCAGCCGCGTCTCCCCCGTCGTGGCTCTGCTGCTGCTCTTCTTCCTCAGCTACACGTACCCAGAGCTGGACCACTACACCACCACGCGGGGGGATACCACCACCATTCTGGGAGTCTGCGCCGGGTGCTCCGTTGGATACTGGGTGAACGAGCAGCTCGGGGAGACGTTCGAGCCTCAGGGGACGTTGCCCGTTCCCCTGCCCGCACTCACAGCAAGTGCACTGCTGCTGGGCGGAGCCCGCTTCCTCTTGGGAGTTGCGGCCCTGGTGGGAACTCGGCAGATAATGAAAACAGCAAGCCTGCATTTTTTGTATTCCTGGTACAGAGTGCCAAAAAATGACAGCACTGCCAGGAGGAGGAAAGAGATTGAAGTACCTTATAAATTTACCACATACACAACTATAGGACTTGTTAATTCTATATTGGTCAACAGAGTTTTCATTCTCCTGGGGCTGCTATGACTTTCGAACACGAGACTTACAGTATGAACAAAAACAAACCTCATATTTATTACAATGTGCATCAAAGGATCTTGTTTTTTTTTTTTATAATAATTTTTTTTTTTTTATGAGCTCTTCACAGGAATGATTCACAGATTCTCAACAGTGGACTTGTGACTGACCTGAAACAGAGCTGAAAGAAATGCTGTGCTTCTAATAATTGTTTTTATGCCTTAATTCTGTTTGATTCGTCTTGCAATTGTGTGGTAAAGGTTGGAGCAGCTTCTCAGTGCTCAGAGCTCATGTGTCCTAACTTCCTGTCACTTAGTCAAGTCAGTGATCCCCACCTTAAACAACAAACTCATGTCCAAATCGTAGTTTTGTGTTCTTTTTGGTGTTTGAGACTGGACTAAGGCACATAAACGCAACGACAAGTTCATACCAGTCATGGAAATCCAAATAAAACCAGTTCAACTGAAACCTGGGAACTTATTTTCCTAACTACTTGTCTTTGTCCTCTGAGACTTCACTCAGCAGGTTAGAGCAGGCCACCAGTTGCAACATACTGACATGGTTACTGAATGTTTGACACAGGAAAGAGTTAAGCTCACTTTGCTAGAGAGTTCGAAGGAATGCCGGAGCACCTGTCATACTTCATTTACATGATGCCTTGTTATCTGCATTGCTCGCTTTCATAGGAGAGTCCACTGACTCTTCCCCTTTGAACTGCAAAAAACGCGTCAAATGTGGAAGTCTGTTTTCTAGTCACCTGATTAAACTGAATAATAAAGATTCAAAGCACTCATTCAAAAGTTAGAATGGCTTTATTTGATGTCTGAGGGCAAGAGTCTTTCTGAAAGGACCTGAGTTTCATTACATTACTGTTGGGACGCATCACCTGGTTTAAGCTAAGACCGGAAAAAAATCGGATAGTCCGATTCAGTTGAGCTATTCTCCATCCGTACGATTCAGATCTTATTGAAGGCAGCCACGTCCACAGATTGAACATGTTCCTCGAAGGCGGTGATGGCTTCCTCCAGCAGATCTGTGCCCACTTTTTCGTCCTCCACCACACACCCTATCTGGAGCTTCTTGATGCCATAGCCCACTGGCACCAGCTTGGACTGCCCCCACAGCAGCCCGTCCATGCTGACGCTGCGAACGCACTCCTCCAGCTTGGCCATGTCCGTCTCGTCGTCCCATGGCTTGACGTCAAGCAGGATGGAGGACTTGGCGACGAGAGCTGGCTTCTTGGACTTCTTGGCGGCGTACTCTGCAAGACGCTGCTCTTTGATCCGGGCCGCCTCCGCGCTCTCGGCCTCGTCGTCCGAGCCAAAAAGGTCGATGTCGTCATCGCTGGTGCTTTCCGCCGGGGCGGTGGGACTAGCCGGGAAGACAAATTGACTCTTGGCTGATGGGAGACAAGCTCTCTCCATCTGGAAGGACTTAACGTGGTTGTACCAGCGCAGAAGGTGGCAGAAAGTCGGCGAGGGAGGGGACGGGATGGCATCAAACACGGTCGTGTCGGCCTGGGAGGCCACAAAGCCCTCTATGTAGCTTTTGTCAGCCAGAAAATTATTGAGGGCTTTCAGACCGGCTTGAGAGCTCAAGTCCCCAAACACTGTGTTTGTGGAAGAAGGAGGGCATGTGAGCGGGGCGAGCTCGGATTCATCTCGCGAGGGGAACTTGTGCTTGATGACTTCTTGCATGGGGACGTCGCGTGTGAGGGTGATTTCAGCGGTGCGGCCACTGGAAGAACCAAGGCAACAAAGCAACAGGTAATGAGTCACTGAGTTTAATTATCATGCACTAACCCCAAGGCATGAGCAGTCTAAATCAAGACCAGGCATGCATGCACAAGCCCACACACAGATGCGCACAATTCACGTCACAAACACAATGAAGGCTTGTTAATTTTTAATTCTTCTGACTTGAGTAAAAACAGCCCCATTACCGGTATTAAACAATGGCTTCACACAAAATCACTGCAAAGATTGGTCCTCGGGTTTTACCATTCACCAAATCAACTTACAATCAGCATGCAAACAACAAATTTAAATCCTGAGATATATCATTCCATTTTTCTCTTAGATTATAACTGTTATGTATGCTTTAAGCAGGCGTTTAGGTTTAGGAAGGCGCAATCACAGGAAAGGCTCGATGTCCATCTCCAGCGCGGAGCAGGGCATGGTCAGCTCGAAGCGGTTGATGACGTCTGGGTGGAGGACTCCGAGGCGCCCCACGCTCTTTCCGTGCACAAAGATCTCAGCACAGCGGCCAGGGAAAAAGGTGGAATCTGAAAGGGAAACAGAAAAAAAGCTGTTACTTTCCGAGAAGAGCTTGGCCGCACAACCAAACAACTAATATTAGACGAAAGACTTGGCTGTTAAATACTATACCTGGCACCAAAGCCAAGACTTCTAGAGCTCTTTCTTTTGAAAAAAAGTAAATAGTTATCATCTCCACAAGCTTGTTTGCAACACAAGAGTATGCTGACAAATTATTCTTGCCAGTGTGTTACTATCCAACAAAGCATCTGATCTGGGTGTTTATTGGATCGGGTTTCTGCCACTTCACGTTGTTGCCACAAATCTACTCGAGGCGTTTTGTTTTTTTTCTTTTTGAGTCTTGATGCCTGCTTGATTTTAGCTTTATGTACACATCACAGATAGCACACAGACAGACAGTCAGTGGTACAGTGTAGGCAATGCTGCGCTTCCTTTCCTGTCCCTTGATTATCATTTGTTTACCCATGTTCATTATCAACAATCACGTCTACAGTACATAATTCAAACAAGACCAAAACCCAAAGAGGAGCTACTTCCTGCACACCAAATATTTGGGTTCCCAAGAAAGAAGCCCTTTCAGAAGTGGAAAAATTAAGTTCGTGCATGGCCTGGTTATAATCGGAACCATTACTGTTTGATATCAATCACTTATGGAGCAGAAAAAGGAACAGCATTTATGTGAAAATGTCACAGGTGATTACTCTGAAGCATCCACCTCCGGGGGCCATTTGACCATAATTGGATTTTCTGTCTCGGTCACTTTTGCACACACACACACCTCATTCCTCTTTCTGATTAAAGTCTCGTCCTGATTAGACTCTGATGGTGCTGTACGTTTGCCAGTGTCAGGAGTAAAGGTCACTTCACTCCAGATGGAATAATAATAAAATTAAAAAAAAAGCTTCCATCAATACTGAAATAAAAAACACTCTTGCCAATATGAGAGGCGTTTGTTAAAAAACACCAACATGCAAACAGACAGAAAGACGGACTCGTCAGGAAATAACGAGATACAGGAGTTGTACAAACACACGGACATGGCATTTTCCCATAGTGCACTGCTGCTTCCCACGCTGCCTAGCTAATGAGTTCCAGAGCCCACTGTTTAGATGTTCACTCATCACCCTGGACGAAGGCTTACAAGACACATGCGCTGTATTTTTAAGTGTGTGTTAAGAGGTTACTAAAGCAGGAAACTCCTACCATTTATTTCACTTGCCTTTTTTTTTTGTGTGTGTCTGTTGGGTATATTAAATAGGTGGAATGTGCTTGCGTCGCTTCACACGTCATCTACTTGCACCATGAGTGCGATGCCATGGCAACTGTATAAATAGCTCCAGTACATCTTAAATAACCAATCAGTCAATGAAAATCCTACACTTGAGCCAGGCCACTTTCCGCCCACTCGCATCCAACTTTCAGCAGAAGAGAGCGTCGGATCGATGCATCATCACCACTATCCTGGCTTATTGTGCCATAGGATTCGCCACTATTTTAGGCGCACGAAATATTCACTCAAGCTCTTAATGAAGCTATAAAAATACAAACACACACACACACCAGTGCCTCATCCTGCAAACAGCTGTGACCACATCTGAACTTCCTCCAGGAGGACGGATCTCGTTTTCAATGAGTTTTAGGGCTTTGTTTTTGGTGTTGGACGCTTTCCTGAGGAGTTTTATGAAAAACTCTAATTCCAGGGCTTGTTTTTGTATTTTTGGACAGCGTTTCTAGTATAGCATGGCCAGGCTCAATATTTTACCAGGAGACAGGTTGAGTAACATGCAAATTGGATTTCATTATGAGGCACATTTCAACTTTCATAGAGAAAAAATATGTCTGCACACGATTGGGTCGTTCTGCAACCAATCAAACGTGTTGTTGAATTTGTAAATGATGTCAACGTTACTCTACTGTAACATTAAGTCCGTCCAGAGAATTTGACTGGTCTGGCAGATCTTTGTTGTTTCTCAAAGCAAAGATCAACTTTACACTGCTACATCATTTCTGGTAATTATAAGAAAATGCTGCTCACTAAAAACAAGATTGGCCTGATTAATAGATTAAGTGATTTGATCTGTTATTTTTTCAATTAATCTATTGATTATTTTCCAAGTAGTCAATTAATTCTTTGTCCAAGTGACCACTTAATAAACAACCACAACTATTTGCCTACACCCATGTTATTGCTGCGTTGTTATGCTAACCATTAGCATCTGCTCCAAGGATTATTTGTCTGAAAAACAACGTAGGGATTTCTGTGTTTGGAAGTTGGAAAGGCAGCAGATCATCTATGTTGAGATGTTATTCATAGGGTTTGTGCTGATGATACAAGCATTTCCATTTTTATACAACAAATTTCAAACTACTAACATTCAGGCTCGGGTTTTACCATAATTTTGCAGCCTGACAGCAAGAGCAGCTATAATTGGGGATGTAAACAAAGTTACAGCATTGTTGCAGCCGTAAAATAATAGATAAGGATGGCAGAAGCATCTAAAATGAAGTCAGTTGGGAGACTTTTTACAGATAAAGCTGGCAATATGCAATAACAGTGTGGGGTGAATGACAAAATATATTTTCCTCCTTTATTTGGTGGACTCGAACCGATAAACTATTTATCTCATTATTTTGCGAACACATTATTACACAGAAGACTTAACCATTTCCTAAGACGGCTGGGGACTGTAGATTGTAAGCAAATGCAACTGAATTTTGTGGGCACTCTTTTCAGCGTGGACTATTCTGTTCTTGTGTTTATAATAGCATGATGGTGGATGTGGCATTTGTACAAAAACTACAGTGCCCACGTTCATTGTAACAAGAGAACACGGTGCTGTGTTACATTGTCTTATGACAATAGCTAAGCGCAATGGCTTATTGTGTTATGGATCAGTATGTGTAAATGGAAGAGCAGTTCAAAGCCAGATTAACAAGAACGTTTTATTTTGAGGTAAACCCAAAAAGAAGGAACTCATAAAATGTCAGTATTAATCCCTCACTAGACAAGTAAACAGTCTATTCAGTAGATCCGGGTTGAACGAGGAAGCTGCTCCGCAAACTGTGAAGTGCTCAATTTTCTCTGTGTGTTCTGTAGCAGAATCAATTTTAGGAATAACATATTGTTCCTGGGTCTGAGTGTCTGTGTGACTACAGTAGTACGATTATAAACTATCACTTTAATTTCTCAACATTATTTCTAATCTTCCACCATACTCACAAACTAAACACTTAAGGTTTAAAACCGACAAAAAACAAAAAGAAGTCACATGACCACAGCCTCTTCCCTAACAAATGGACCAAGACCTTGCATTGGACACAGTTGTTAAGTGAAACGTGAACGTCTGTCTCTTAAGTGTTTTTTTTTCTTCCCCTTCTGATCCCCTGGCTCATCATTTCACCCATCCTGCCCGCTGAGTGGCGGAAACACAGCTGACTTGTATTCCCAGGGAGCGACGGTGAGTTAGCCTCAACCTGCTGATGGATACATCCTGAGGATGTGTGTCTGCGTCAGGTAAGCTCTTAGACTGGGTCACGACCTTGTAATGGGGTTACAGACGAGCTGACATATGTGGGGGAAATTAGGCTAATGGTGCAGAGTGTGGAAAAAGCAGCCGAGACGATGGACTTGGTGGGTGCTTGTGTGTGTGTGTGTGTGTGTCCGGCATCTTGTGTGTTAGAACACACTGTGAGATATCTATGAGAGATGTTCTTTTCAGCTCCTTTTAAAGTGTGTTTTTGCGCCTGTCAGATGGCTAGTCAGAGTACTCGTGGGTGGGTGTCGTATGTGCCAGTCTGTGTCGCTGCTCGGCACTGCAGTGGCTGATGTGCCTCCCATGCAGTCTCCAACACCGCAGACTTTACACACTCTAATACCCTTTCTTGCTATGGCTCTCCTGTCACCCTCCTCCGCCCACTCTTTTTCTGTGCTCTCTACTCTCATCTCATCCGTTCTTCTTCTCCTTTGTCTGCCTTCACCCTCTCATCTCTCGTTCACCGATACTTGAGCCCATTGATTTGCAGTCTGAACGGGCCAGCAGACGCAGAGGAGATATCCTACAGTGTGACCTTGGAGCGTGCAAGCCACGGAGAGAGTAAAAAGAGGTGGGTGGAGAGGTAGACTGAGGGAGGAAGTACGGAAAGAGGAAGAAGAGCGTGAGGAATTCAAAACTCAAACGATTATAGTGTCTCTCTGGGTAAACACAAGCTGGACTGTGAAAAGCTTCAGACAGTGAAGTCAACCTTTTCCGATTCGCAGTCTTACAGGAACAAACCTGCCGCATCAGAAAAATGAAATTCAACTGAGTCATGCCTCTATATGCCGTTGTAAAACACCTTTACTGCAAATAAATCAGCGCTTAATGTAACCAGACTTTTCTAATTAAATTGCACTCTCTATAGGGAGGCGAAGCTGCCTTTAGGATTACTGTTCCTCAAAATTCTTAACAGACGTCGAGTGGCTGATGTAACGTGACTTCATTCAATTAATTTATGACGACCCTTTGAAATTTTGCACTCTTACTCAGACACATGTCATCATAAGAGGCACAGTGAAGTCATGTTCTTAGGCCACAGCCCAAGAAGCAATAACACTGATATTACATCAACATTTTAGGTCAATGCGATTCGCTGTCACTTTATCATCTGAAGGACAGAGTCCAGAGCTACCCTGATTTAACAGAGAGATCCTACCGGCCTCCATGGCAAAATGTTGACATTCTAACCCAGGAGTAAGTGGGTGTGAACGCACAATGCACCTTGAGTCACATTAAGAACCACCTACTCAACTGGTGTGCTCTTGCATAAGCAAAATTATTTCATGAGTAAATACAATACTCTGGCACAACAAATATCTATTGCCTGTGGTTAATTATCAGTGTGTTCATGTTTTGCGTGGCAAGTGGCCATGTGGAGTTAAGTTAGTAATCGGTTATAATAATAGTTAATCTACAATAGCCCGTGTATTCATTTGCCTTTGTTACTGGGGATTATTCAGTCTGTGCAAGCTTGCGGGATTCCATTTATAATCTGGCCATTGTGCAGGTCCCTAAAACGCATGTTGCTACTCCTACGTCCGAACAGGGCGTCAGACAACACCCATCTTTAAAACATTTTGATTCAAATATAGATGTATTTGTTCAAACGCTCAAGAAAATCAAAATGAGATCAGTTAAGTCGTTGACAAAGCAATGAAGCAGATGGTGTTAGGATCTTCGAAACCATGTAAGACGACTATCTAACTGTAAAATACAAACAACACATGGAATGGTTTGTATTGAACACCCTCAATAATATTTAACGTTTTCTGTGCCTTTTCATTCTGTAGAAGTAATCTAAATGAATGATCTTAATTTTTTATTTGAGCTAAGACAGAACTATACATCGCTAACATGGAAACCTTGCCCCCTCAATAAAGCAAACAATCACAGCAGTGCAATCACAGCTCATCGTGGACTGGATTTACATAATCTCAACAAAACCTGCGTTCCAACCTTACATGGCCCAGATTTATTTGTTCACCAGCTTGTGCATAAACATGTCCTAGATTACATGGGTTAAAACCTGGGGATTTCTCTTTGCTGCGTAAATCCAGTCTTAAGATATTTATCAATAAAGATAGCTCTTAAAAGCATTCCTATAGAGACGATAGATTGCTGGTTCTAGCCCACGCTTCTTACCGTCTGCGGCCTGGATGTGGTAGCCCTCTCCTCGGGCCGACTTCACGTCGAGCAGCTGCATGGTTCGGTCCAGGAGACCGTGGATCACTTCGAAGCCTGGACTCTTGTTGTAGTACACGGCGCAGAAGCGGCGGCTGTTCCTGGCCCCAACATCTGGTCGGTGGCACAAAGGAGTGTGAGGGATCAAAATGATGCTTTGTGTTTCATTTACTTTAAACATATTTTTACGGAAGCACTAAGACTGCGCTGGCTGTCTATAATTAGTTCCTCATGTTGATTATAACATTGCTGAGATTTCTCAGAAGTGTAGAAATGTAATCATTGTGAGCAATAATTCTGGTGTAGAAATTATGTACATAGAGTTGAAAAAAACTGCCAGTATCAATGAATAAATACACAGTAGAGTTTTTTTTTTTTGTTACAGCGACTTTCAGACGCCCACCTTTGGTCTCATCCTTCAGCACCACATCAGATATCTCAAACAGTTTGAGGGGAAGGGGCATCTTCCGGTTGGCTGCAATGGTCTTCAGAAGGCCTGGCAACAGGGTGGTTCGTGCCACCTGGTGGAGAGGAAAATAAAAGTCAGTGGGAATTAGGGTGGCAGTATATTAGAGGAAGAGTCTGCCCTCTTATGGACATACAACAACAGAACTTGCGAGTCAGGTGGTTACCCTACTCATTTGACTTTTAAAACATGTTCACCCAACACAAATGTCTTCATCTTCCTCATTTTTAATCTGGGGTTTTAATAAATAATGCTGACAGAAAA
Organism: Mugil cephalus; assembly: GCF_022458985.1. Classification (NCBI taxonomy): domain Eukaryota; kingdom Metazoa; phylum Chordata; class Actinopteri; order Mugiliformes; family Mugilidae; genus Mugil; species Mugil cephalus. Next base: position 19,158,302 of record NC_061778.1, on the reverse strand, counting down.
CGTTATCAGATTCCTTTATATAGATATTATTTGCACTAAATCTTTCTCTTTGGCCATAAAACTGGTTTCATCTGCAGATTTTTCACACGTCGTAACTATTATCTCCACAAAGCATTTACAGTTGGATGTAATACTGTCATATCCACGTGCTTAGCAGAAACCTTAGTTACGATAAAGTCAAACTACGCCTCATCTAGGTGGCATAGGATCTCACATTTCAACACATACTATTGTTTCACACACTTCACTGTCTAGGAAGAATGCCTGTGATGCAATGAATTTAATGGATTTGCCCAAGTGTTTAACCATTACTATGTGAAAAACCCGTCCTTAAACATTTCTGGTTCTCTGTTGTGCTGTATGTTACCTGGAACTCGGCAGTTTTGGGGTTGGAAATATGAGCCGCCTTCGTATCTGAGATCTCCTTTCTCAGCTTGTCTGCTATGTCGTCTTTAGAACACTGGATGAGAGGAAGGAAAAATGGAAGGAAAAATTTCTTTGAGTATTTTGGGGACAAAAACAGCAGTTGTAATTGTGTGTCTTTTTTTTCCCTCTTACCAGAGCAAAGGTGAGAACCTCTGTGAATCCAGCAGCTGCCACGTCTTGTCTCAACAGCTCTGTCAGTTTATTGAGCTGGAGCTGTAGAAACACATAGGTATACAGTATATTTAATTAGATTTCGTATTATTTGGTAACTGCAATGCTACATATGCGCATACATAGGAGCAGAGCCAGATACCTGGTTGGCCACAGTGTAGGTGCTTGGTGTAGTGCGGACAATGTTGTTGAAACCGTAGGCGATGGCGGCGTCCTCCATGATGTCACAGGCGTGGATGATGTCCGAACGAGTGGGTGGGATCTCAACCTCAATCTCATCGCCGACACCAGTGGTCTTGGACAGCAGGCACATCCTGGTCAGCAGCTGAGCAATGTTCTCAGTCGACTCGCTGTTTGGAGAAAAACAAAAAGACCACTTCATTTAACGGCGTGAAGATGACTCCAAGGAGCTGTGGTGAAACTATTGCAAGTCAGGGATGCTATCTTATTATAGGACTTAAAAACAGTAACAGTTAACATTTTCTTTAAAAGCTACAAAGTGCCTGGAGAACATGCCAAAAACATTTTTCGTGTTTTTTCTTTATTCGTGAATATTTACAGTGGGGGAAATAAGTATTTGATCCCCTGCTGAATTTGTAAGTTTGCCCACTTCCATAGAAATGATCAGACTCTGGTTTTTATGGTTGTTTACTGGTTATGGGTATAGACAGAATATCAGTCGAAAATGCATAAAAAACACACAATCTAAAAGTTATAAATTGTTATGTATTTTATTAAGGGAAATAAGTATTTGATCCCCAACAATTCACTTAGAATTCAGGCTCCTACAGATTGGCTGGTGCGCATGTGGCACACAGCTATGCTCAGTCAACTAATTACCAATACTCCTGATCTTAACTCGTCATGTATATAAAGCACACCTGCTCTAAGAATCAGTTTCTTACATTCCAACTTCTACAGCACCATGGGCAAGACCAAAGAGCTGTCAAAAGATGTCAGGGACAAGATTGTAGACCTGCACAAGGCTGGTATAGGCTACAAAACCATCAGCAAAAGGCTTGGTGAGAAGGTGACAACTATTGGTGCCATTATTCGCAAGTGGAAGACCCATAAAAGGACCATCAACTGTCCTCGGTCTGGAGCTCCCCGCAAAATCTCGCCTCATGGAGTGAGGATGATGATGAGAAAGGTGAGGGAGCAGCCTAAAACAACACGGCAGGAGCTTGTTAATGATCTGGAAGCAGTTGGGACCTCCGTCACCAAGAAAACAGTTGGCAACACACTGCGCCGTTATGGATTGAACTCTTGCAGTGCCCGCAAGGTCCCCCTGCTCAAGAAGGCACATGTACAGGCCCGCCTTAAGTTTGCCAGTGAACATCTAAATGACTCAGAGAAGGCTTGGGAGAAAGTGCTGTGGTCTGACGAAACCAAAGTTGAGCTATTTGGCATTAACTCGACCCGCCGTGTTTGGAGGATGAAAAAACGTGAGTATGACCCAAAGAACACCATACCCACGGTTAAGCATGGAGGTGGAAACATCATGTTTTGGGGCTGTTTTTCAGCAAAGGGTACAGGGCAACTTCACCGCATTATGGGGCCAATGAATGCAGCCATGTACTGTAACATCTTGGACAAAAACCTTCTTTCCTCAGCAAGAACACTGAAGATGCCTCGTGGGTGGGTTTTCCAACATGACAATGACCCAAAACATACTGCCAGGACAACAAAGGAGTGGCTCAAGAAGAAGCATATTAAGGTCATGGAGTGGCCTAGTCAGTCTCCAGACCTTAACCCGATCGAAAACCTGTGGAGGGAGCTGAAGCTCCGAGTTTCCAAGAGGCAGCCAAGAAACTTGAAGGATTTAGAGACTGTCTGTAAAAATGAATGGGCCAAAATCCCTCCTGCGCTGTGTGCAAACCTGGTGACCAACTACAAGAAACGTCTCATCGCTGTGCTTGCCAACAAAGGTTTCTCTACAAAGTACTGACTTGTGTTGTGCTTGGGGATCAAATACTTATTTCCCTTAATAAAATACATAACAATTTATAACTTTTAGATTGTGTGTTTTTTATGCATTTTCGACTGATATTCTGTCTATACCCATAACCAGTAAACAACCATAAAAACCAGAGTCTGATCATTTCTATGGAAGTGGGCAAACTTACAAATTCAGCAGGGGATCAAATACTTATTTCCCCCACTGTATATTGTAGATTCTCACTGAAGGCGTCAAAATTATGAATGAACACATATGGAATCATGTAGTAAACAAAAAAAATGTGAAATAACTCAAAGCTTATTTTATATTTTAGGTTCTTCAGAATAGCCACTCTTTGCTTTGATTACTTCTTTGAACACTCTTGACATTCTCTCAATGAGCTCCATGAAGTTTGGCCAGAAGAAATTGTTTTCCACCAGTTCCCAGAGATGCTGAGCACTTGTTGGCCCCTTTGTCATCATCCCAAACCATCTCGATTTGGTTTAGGTCAGGTGACTGTGGAGGTTAGGTCATCTGGCAAAGCTCTCCATCACTCTCCTTCTTGGTCAAATAGCCCTTAAACAGCCTGTTTAAAAAATAAATGATGGTCCAACTAAACGCAAACTGGATGGGATGGCATGTCGTACAGGATGCTGTGGTAGCCGTGCTTTCAATTTTCAATAACTCTCGAACAGTGTCACTATCACACCTCCTTTTACATGCTCCACAGTGAGGACCATGCATGTAGAGACCATCCGTTCACCTTTTTTGCGTCGCACAAAGACACGGCGGGTGGAAACAAAGATCTCAAATTTGGACTCATCAGACCAAAGCACAGATTTCCACTGGTCTAACGTCAATTCCTTGTGTTTCATGGCCAAAACACATGTCTTCTGCTTATGTTTTTTTGGACCATAAAGACCAAATTCACACAGTCTCCCCTAAACAGTTGATGTAGAGATGTGTCTGCTACTAGAACCCTGTGTGGCACTTTATGGGCTCTAATCTGAGGTGCTGTTTACTCGCAATTTCTGAGACTGGTGACTCAGAGGAACTTATCCTCAGCAGCCGAGGTGACATTTGGTCTTCCTTTCCTGGGGCGGTCTTCATGTGAGCCAGTTTCATTGTAGCACTTGATGGTTTTTGGGACTGCACTTCAAATTTTTTACAATTTTCCAGACTGACTGACCTTCAGTCCTGAAAGGAGTGACGGACTGGCGTTTCTCTATGACTTAACTTATCGGTTCGTGCCATAATATGAATTCTAACAGTTGTTAAATAGGGCTGTCAGCTGTGTACCAACTTGACTTCTGCACAACACAACTGGTGAGCCCAACCCCATTAAGAAGGAAAGAAATTCTACAAATGAGCCCTGACCAGGCACACCTATTAAATGAAAATCATTCCAGGTGACTAGACCGTGAAGCTCATTGAGAGAAGGCCAAGGGTTTACAGCGCTGACAACAAAGCAAAGGTAGGCTACTTTGAGGAATCTAAAATATAAAACATATTTAGTTATTTAATTTTTTTTTTTTTACTTTGCTACACAATTCCATATATCTTGCTTGTGTGTGTCCAAACTTGAATGGCAACGCGTTTTGTGCTAGTTCACGTGGCTTACTTAATGCCAACTTTTTGGTTGATGAACTTGCTGGTCAGCTTCTCCTTCCTGTAAGCCAACTCCTAAAATAGGAACAAGGAAAACACAGTGGGGAATTACGAGACATTAAAAGATATAATGCCACTTTAAAAGAAAAGAGACTTGAGTATAAGACATCTTCTAGTGGATACAGTACCGGGTATATGCAGGTCTTGCCATCTGCGCACACAACCTCAGCCTCCTCCACCCTGAAAGAGCAGAGGAGAGAAGACGTTATCACCAACTATAATGCTCTCGCCCCCACTCAGTCGTTGGTCTTTTAAAATGAAAGTATGTGTGTAGTTCAATTACAAGAAAATACATCAGTATCTCTAACATAGGAGGATATGAGATTAAACCACTATATCCTCTCATACGAGAATACTTTGGCATCTGATACACCCTCATCAGCAGAGTCCAAGCAGGCTCGAGTTCAGCAGGACCAAGCAAAAAGGAACTTAATGAAATAAAGTAACATGAGCAAATCTTCGAATCAGGAAATCCAACTGCAGGAGCAAGGATTTAAATTATTTCCGACAAATGGATTTGACAGCTGATGGAAAGCAGCTCCTGTGATTTCACTGTAGGATTAGGTAAAAAAAAAGAAAAAGAAAAAAGAAAAACAGTTCTTTTCTAATGAATGTGAATCACAGTTGATGTGCTTTTCAATATATACAATAACAAATCTAAAAGTCCAGCTCAATATGCCGAGATGGTATTCTAGATACCGTTGGTGTTGAGACAGAGAAGTGAGTATTTGAAACACTTACGTGAAAGGCTGTGCACAATACTCGCTGAACATGGTCACCATCATGTCCAGAACGATCTTAGCCTGTAGGGAAAATGGTTTAAGCCAGTTTCTGATAAATGTGACAAGTGACAGATTTTATTTCTCTCCTCCGAGATGTACCTTGGTCAGATCGGTCGCCGTGCACTCAATGAAGACATTCTTTGTTTTCAGGCTGATTTTCGAATGGTCGCCTGCAAGAGTAGTGAATTTTACCATTAAAAGACATTGAAACGTTGTTAAGTGCAGTTGGTCAAAAGCTTATTAAGTGTCTACAGTGTAAAACAGAAAATAAAGCCAGAAATGAGAGACACAATCACAGGACAGTACTGACCATTGATAATTGGAGGCATGGAGAGAACAATGCCATTGCTGTCATAGATCACTGGGTACACGGGCTTGTCCTCAATAATGTGAAGATAATGTTTCAAGTGGCTGTCTGCCTGGAGTTCATACAAAAAAAGAACAGTTATCACTGCTCAAAAAGACATGTTGCTCGTTTGACCTACACCCAGTCAGTCAGTCAGCTATTCACCTTGTAGAGGCTCATGAGCTGGGTGGCAGTGTACTCTTTGGTCTGGTTGAGCGGCTTGAAGAAGATGTCTCCAGGAGGTTTGGCCGTATAAGTGAAAGGGCCAGAGAGGGTGTCAAGGTCATGGGTCCCGATGGCCACCAGGCTCCTCTTCCTACGCAAACATAGTTAACGCATGACTGGATGACAGTTAATGACTGTGACACGACTGCCATGATTATGCCACGAAGCAACAAGAGGTGACAATATGGCCTAAAATCTGCCAACCAGAGCACAACTTAACTGGTGTAACAATATGGTTCTTTACTGCATCATTTTCTAAGCAGCTGCCATCTGATTTTATGCTGCACACGACATGAGTGTGTGAATAGCTGTTGGTTGTGTGCAGCCCGTTTTCCCTCAGCTCTTCATTTGACAGCTCACTGTGACTGCTGCCTTTTGTTCCTTCACTCCCTGAAATATTTGATCCTTCAGGTACCTTTTATTGACAATTTAGTCCTCTACTGAGTGTATCCAGATACCAGTTTATAGAGATCACAATGGCAGTAATTTAACACAACATTTTTTTTTGTAATAATGCAAATACATAACTTTCACTGTTAGGTTCTGTTGTCAGTGTGCCCAATAATTAAGTGACAGTGGCTCAACAAACATTTATGTCAAGAATTCATTTTTAGATTGCCCATTCACATGCACAAAACAAATTCCAGTAGAACAAGTTTGACATTTGACGATGTGCCAGCAAACGTTATGAAAGCAAAGTGAAAGTATGTACACCTCAGGACCGACTGTACTTTCGCCCAACATTGTGTTAGGTATTCATATTTGATCGGCTCTGACCTGCAGATGTTCTGATGCAGCTTCTCCTGAAGCTCGATGAAACTGTCATAGCTCTCCTGTGTGAAGGTGATGTTTCTCAGCACTGCTGACACGGCGTGTGGTCGTACTGCCGCCGTCTGCACGGGACAAACAAACAGTAACAAAGTGATGATGACGGTAAACACACAGATTTACCTGATTTCTAAATCGAGTGGCTGCTTCATGTTACAACTCATTTTTCAATCCCCCACCTCCTTAGTGATGATCAGTCTCTGACGTTCTCCGCTGACTGGGCTGACCCGTCGGTAGCGTGGCGCCTCCCGCCTGAAACACATACACAATCTCCGTGTCATGAGTGAAGCACATTTGTATGAACGGAGAAGCACAAACATTAGCCTTCCAGACAAAGGACCTAACAATATCTCTAAACCTCCAAAGTTGCGGCTAAACATCACGTTTGACCCAGTAGAACAATTAAAGGCAAATCTACAATACTAGTGTATGTAAACGTCTAACCATCTGTGAATCTGATGAAGGAAATTAAATCTGAAATAAATCTCTCTCTGCTATTAAGTGAAATGGTTAAATGTCAGGAGTTGTGGAAGAACTGGGTTTAAATGTGTTACGGTATATGCCAATTGTACTGAATACAACTCACTTATTCTTGAAGATCTGCAGTCCACGGACCAGCCCCTCCAGACACAGCAAGTCATGGCGGTTAGCCGGCACATCGATCTTGTACAGGATGACGTCAGATGCTCCCGAAGCCTTAGAGTCGCCCTGCTCTCTGCAGATTATCTCCTTCTCCGAGGTCTGTAAAAGAAACAGAAGACAGACTTTTTACAAGCGTCGAAGAAAATGATACTGGACCTTTCGCAGAGGGTATTTTGACATGACAAACGTAATGGGTGCAGACATTATTTTCCTAAAATATATCGTCATTCATTAATTTACTGAAATTGGACAATGCATATTAATCAACATTGGTGCATTATGCATCAGTGTAAATGCGCCAAAATTTTCAGCCGTAGTCCCAAGGCAGGTACTTACACAACGCAAACACAACAAATCATACAATATCAAAACAAACAGTATTAGAACAATTAGAACATTTTGACCCACAATTACAAAAAGATGAAAAATACACACATTAATGATTTATTAGTAAACACCTATTTAATCCCATTTGAATCCAGTTACTTACAATTTCATCCAGCTCCAGGCCAAATTCAAAGCAGAGCTCGTCAAACTCCTCATCAGCTGAAATAGGCAAACATCAGTCATTAAAATGTACCTAGATACAAGGCATCATCCAGGTGCACCTGTTTTCTCATTGGTTGCTGTTAAAAATATGTCCAGATTGAAATGAAAACAGTCTGATGCAATCACGTTGTCATACCGAGACATCTTTAACATCACCAAAAAAAAAAAAAAAAACATCGGCACAAACTATAAGAAACAAAGTGATATTTAATTTTGACTTATCAAATAGCTAATGTTTTATTAAAACACGGACTGGTTATAAATAAAATCGGGCAGCTGGTTAAAATTAGTGAGTAGCTGCTGCGTTGCTAACAGCAATGCACCGAGTTCAGCTTGCACTCTGACTTCCTGTGTATATTTGAGTCAAAAGGAGAAGCAAGAAGAAAGGACAGATAATTTGTCCATCATTTGACAACGCTATAAACGTGACTTACTGTAAGTTTTGCCCAAAGCTTGGAAGAGAAGATCTCGTTTCACCCCGACAGTCGGCATGTTGAATGATGATCCTCCGCAGCTCAGTGAATAAGGACCCGAACAACCGCTTTACAGCTGTCTGAAGCGATGCCTGCTTGAAAATAAAGGTCCATTCATTCCGCATCGCTGCATTTCCGCAGTTTCAAAGTTTCAACAGAAATGACACGAATGTAATTGGTCCTATACAACACACACACACACACACACACACACACACACACACACACACAGCCCTCTATTGAACAGGATTCCCTTATAGAACAATTATTTATTATTATTATTTGCTGCCTCCGTTTCCACAAAGAGTTTGCACTGTACAAGACATAATCTAATAATCTGAAGTCACTCAAAACAAACAAATCTGTCACAAACTGTCAATTTACAAAGAATTCATTGAAATATTAAATTCCTTTAAATATTTAATTCTTATTCTTTAATCTTCCACTGAGATCATATATAGAGCAAATATTGAGCAGTGGAGTGGTAAGAATCAACATGCATGTATTGTATGTGACATCCAGAAGAATAGTCTTGTAGTGTTTCCGGTGAAGGCCAAGCAAGAAATCAGCAATATATATTGGCATTATCCTGCACAACACATCTCAAGAAGTTGCATGAATACAGAAGTTTGGAGAACAAGCTATCATCAGTAGCACCTACATTTGCCAGAAATTTCCTGTAAGAGAAAACTATGTAAAATATGCATACAAATGTGTTAAACATTTTAGTTTTGCATGGAAAAAATAATTCTACAAAAATGCTCAGCTTAAAACAGATTCGAATTATAAATTTGAAAGAATGTTCTTGAGTAGCGTTTAAACAGATGACAGATACATTCATGTCATCGTGAAATAATAGATTAACTATATTCTCCTATTGAGAATGGTTGCTGGATTGTTGACTCCCTCCCTGGAAAACCACAGCATGTGCAGCTGCAACATACCGTGTCAGACAGGGTGCCCAGCCACAATGGGGCTCCACAGTGCCTCCCCCTTCCTCTTCACCCTCTACACCTCTGACTTCAACTACCAGGCAGAGCCCTCCCACCTTCAGAAATTTTCTGATGACTCTGCACCTTACACCGTGATACTATGGCTCATACCAGCGTTACATTCTGTAAATATGTGTATTTTGACGAATAAAATTATGTGTCTACTCCACTGTGAGCCAAACAACATTTGCACCAATAAATGACAATAAAGCAAGTCTAAGTCTAGATGTATCAGTGATGGTGAGGAGGCTGAGTACAGAACTGTGGTGGGAAACTTTGTTGTGTGCAAGGACAACTTCCTGCAGCTGGTTGTGACAAAGACAAGACTTGTTACCATCTAGGAGGGCTGTGCGGACATTTTCGATGGGAGTGCACACTGACAATAAACTACACTGGTCAAAGAGCACTGAGGCACATGCAGAGGTGAGTCTACTTTCTGAGGAGACTGAGGTCCTTCAGCATCTGCTGGACAATGTTGAGGAGGTTTTATGAGTCTGAGGTAGACAGTGGACTCTTGTACACTGTTATATGCTGAAGGATTAATAAAGTATTCTGATTTGGATTGCAGTATTATTATGATACCGTAAGAGACAGAGGAGACCGTGATCAGCAAGCCTAATTTCACATTTACAATAATCTTCCAGCAAGAGCTGATTCTTCTCTTCTTCTCTCTCTCTCTCTCTCTCTGTAATATATCATGCTGCCACTGCATGGCATTGCAGTAATGAGTCATCACTCTTTATGTCTATAACCATAATGATTTCCTGACAGTAAAAAAAGGCAAAACAAAACATAGTTAATAATGCATAACACATATTGAAAAATAAAAACACAGACACAGACTAACGCTCTCCTTTCAGATCCACTCTTAACATCTGCAGCATGATGGATCACCATTATATGCCCTGCCTTACAATGAGAGGATGCCAGATCAAATCTTTTTATAGCCTAGCCTGAGAAAACTTGACTGTCAAGCGAACTCCCTGCCCTGAGTATCTCTCAGACGTGTAACTGAAAATGAGGGAAGAATGAGGAAGTTACCAGTTCAACGGCTACAGCGTGTTTTGACAGGTAGTTATCTCAGCTGCGCATGTGCATGCACATGCACATGCACATGCACATATGTAGGCTTTTGGAAGGGTGAGAATGTTGTTACATACTATCTGGGTGAAAGGACATGATTCCCAGTGTGAGAAATATAACAAATTGTAGTGATTTTGTCTAGATCTGCACGACAGACGTAGTGACTGAGACAGGGATCTTTAAAGTTTTAGATTTTGTATTGTTGTCGTCAGGGGGTAGAGCAGATGATTTTTATCAGTTTAAAAAATTATATACATAGTTTGATGCACAGATGACGGCAACCAACTTGCCTGGAAAAGGAATCCTCTCAGCCCTGTTCCACATGGTCAAATACAAAAAAGTAGTTCATTATTAAATGATTTTTTTCTGAAATAAACAATAGCCCAATATGAATACATACAACAAGAAACGGGGAAATTATGTGTAAAAATATCAAAATGTTGTTTTTATTATATCCTTGAGAGAACTTCATATTGTTTGCCTAATAGCATAATTGCCTAAGTTATATAACTGAGTTACGAACTGAATTACCCCACTATAAAAGTAACTAGTTACCAAGGAAAGTAACTATTGCGTTACTCTTCCTTTTTTTAAGTTTAAATACGTTTAATAATTTGATTTTTTTCTCAGCAGGTTTTACAACCCAGTTGCATAGAGTAGAATTGTATAGACACATACTTACACAGAACTTTTAATATTTATTGCCCCTCAGACCTCAACTGGTAGATATGTACCGCTTTCACATAGGCAAAAGTCCCGGGTCGGACCTCCACCCGTGAGAGCTGCGTGCCTGTTTTTTCCTCCCTCATACGTCATCGCGTACATTGCAGATAAAATTACAATTGTTGATGACCTGAGGAATGGACCTATCAAACACCCGCTCTTTCAAAAGGCTGTTGATTTTAGAATAAATCACTGTGTCCTGTACAGAGCCCGACCAATGCCGCCAAATCCCCTTTTCTCGGATGCAGAGCGCTGCCATGATCGTTAAAGTGGGAGATATCGCTATACAAACTGTATATAAACACAGTCGCACAGTCGCCGTTCATCTATGCGCTTCCATTAACGATCGTGTAACAACACATTTGATTTGTTTGAAAAAAAAAAAAAAAGGAACAACAATCTCTGCTCTTCAGAGATCGGTCTTTATGGGAGTAGATCAAAACCTGTTTTTGAGCTGAAGCTTCTTCAATGATAGTGAGAATGTAACAGGCAGATACAACAACCAGACCGAAAAACCCAGGTCTACCCGGTCCAACCGGCGACGGCTCGCAACTTTCTCTCCACATTCAGCATTGCTGCCGCTCACCTGTGCTAGTTGGGTATGATTTGTGTATAAACTGAACACTGTCTGTGATTGGCTTATCGTGAAAGCCTACTCCACCTTAGCCAATCATCACCTATACGGTTGTTTCGCCCCTCCCTCCTCTCCTCGCAAAAAACAGCTTCGCGGCTTCCCGTGGCTGAGAACCAAAAAACGCGCCACATTTAATTTTCAGTAACGGAAACGGCGTTATAAAGATGGAAATAGTAATTAGTTAGATTATAAATAACTATGCTGAAGTAACGTTTATTTATTCACAAATTCAGTTTGTTCAGGATAGAAAGGTAAAGCACTTTACCTGTGACTCGGCCATGGTGTATAACTGCTACTGCTATTAAAGTGAATAAAAACAGTGAAAGTGCAAAATAAGATTCGTCTTTGTGAAAGTGGAAATACAAAATACAACGTGATATTAAAGGGGAAAAAAGCCACGTGGGTGCATGTGTTTGCGGGGAGGGATGTGCGCGCGGCCTCTGCCTCCTCGTGACCGTCAGTAACCCTGCTTGCAATCACCTCGAGCCCTCCTTGCGCCTCGACCCAGCCCCTCGCACGCGCCACCTCCATCAGCCCAATCAGAACGCAGAGAATCACGCGCTTTCCCTCCCTGCCCGCATCCATCCTCCTACAACAACACGAAGCGCGTGTTACTTCCGGGCTCTAACCGGACTGAGAACCGATGGATGAATGAACGCACGGAGCTGTCTGAGGCAGTGCTTGAACCTAGCGACGCTGACTGTGGGTCTCTCCGCTGCTGGGTCCTGGATGAAGTGACAACCGGGCGGAGACATTCGCCGGTAAGTTTCCTCATTGCTTCGTGACGCGCGAGATTTGGGAGGCGATGCCGGTGTAGCGTCAAGTTGCTCCCAAAGAGACGGCGCACACTGTGGAAGTTGCTGACGCTACTGTAATTATTTCGTCATCAAAAACTTTTTTGGCTCATACTTCACCAAGTTTATTTCATGTTGTTGAACGTAACATGATGCGTTTCAGCATTAATGGCTGAGAGTCGCTCCAAAGTAAAAAAAAAAAAAACAATTAGTCGTGTTAAACAGTAACACGCGTGTAATTAATTTGTTCACCAGGGAGCAATGAAAATACATAGTGTGACTGTGTTTTAAATGAGAATTAACAGTTAGCTTCATGAAATATCAGGCTACTTTAGGGGTATACATTGCTCGGCTTTCATATGTTTGTGGATTAAATTTGGCAGTTAAGATTAACATAACAATGAAGGCAACATAAATTCAATGGCGAGAGGTTTTTATTTTGGAATTTAAAACCGGAAGTTGGAGCTAGACCATGTGTCACTTACTGCTGAGACTGATCAAACTGGTCAGACATGCAGGGTTGAGCTCTCCCTGTAGAGGTTTTCATATAAAGTTGTATCCCACACCTAAGGTGAAACCGCACTGATACACAAGTGTCATCAAGTTTTCAGTAGACCTATTTCTGTACAGTCCCGTCCATTGCAGTGTGTATATTTGGTTCATGGAACACTAGCGCACGTTCGTCCAATTAGGGAATGGAGACAAGTGGAACAGGTTTTCTGAGGGCTTCAGTTTAACGCATAAGCCGGGAAGTGAAACTGTGTCACCCCCACACAGACCTCTCACTGACTTTTACAACCATGGGCCTACAATTATTGGGATCTATTTGCACAGCTGAATTGAACAGGCCTTTGGCGATGGTTAACGAATGATTCAGGTCCATTAGAGTGTTGCTGCACCTACAGACAGAGACGCTGTTGTCACAGTCAGATGTGATTAACGAGCAGACACACACTCCGTGTACCTGGAAGCTGTGTTTCTCTGACTAAGGATTCAAAACTACATCATTATGGTTTTAATTTCGTTTTCAGTGATTCAAACCGATCATTAGGAAGGGCAATTTGTAAAACCTTGTTTGTTTTTTTCTTATTCCAACGCAAACACCTTCTAAATCAGATGTGGTTAGGGCCTCGAGATCCAACTCAGAAGCTGTAAATAGAGCTTCCCGCAAAGAAAGGAATATGTTGGTGACTGGCGTGTATGCCAACCGTTTGTGTCACCACGTGCACACAAAAGCAGCGCAAAGCTGCAGTCTGATCCACATAATCCATTGTGTTGTGTGCGTTCACTCTTTATGAAATCACGCTTAAAAACACTTCAGTTGTTTTTTGCAGGCTTTCAAACGTGTCATTATTTCACGTTATTCCGTTTTCACATGTGTCCTGCACCTACACGCCGCGCCCACACGTGCAAACAAACCACATACGTCTCTTTTCTTTTAGCACGCTCACACACAGACACACACACACACACACACACACACACACAATCGGCCTGACCCCGGGGACCGAGTCGTGTGCTGGTGCGCCATTTCACCACAATGCCCATGTTGAAGCCTCTGCAAGACTCCGGCCTGCCTGCTTAGCTGAGTGGGTGCAAGCACGATGACGTCTGCACACAAAAGACCCCATTCACGCAATCTCTCGAGGAAGCAATGATTCCCACACGCACACACACAAACACAGAGGGACGCACACAGACGCCCGCTCACCCCACCGCTACGTCGACCATGCCACAATATTACTCAATTAATCCAGTCTGTGGAAACTGCATGCAAAGCGCCTGCTAGTTGAATAAAGCCAACAATTGAGCAATATTCTGCAGCTACGGATTTGGTTTGTTGTTTGTTTTTTGTTTTTTTGCTGCTGCTGCTGCAGGTAGATTAGTGTTGATCTTGCTTATGTTTCGCTGTTGTGCAATTTGGGGGTCTTGATCTTTTTCAGAGAACGAGATTGTTCACATCATGAGGTCGTACGTGGTTGGATCTTTCCGAAAGCCCCAGCCACCTTTTTTCTAAACCGCTTGGAGGTTGAACTGGTTACATCTGGTCAGTAAGTAGCTGATCAGGGCGGCTCGTGACGTTCTGTCATGTTCTGTTCTCACAGCTGCTTTTGTGGAAACGTGTGGCCCCCCATCCTATGACAGCCTCACCTTGTCTTCACCGCCCACCAACAGTTCATTCAGCAATACGTGAATGAAAAACCAGAGAGACCTTTTATATATCGTCACGTTTTCATTGGCGAGATGTGCTGATCCCGAGCATTTCACTGGGAAGAATTTGCAAAATCAAAAAGTTTAAATGAGTCAACGTTTATTGTTGTTCCAGTAAATGAATCATATTATGGTAGATAGGACACATATTGATGACTCCCTAACATCTTTAAGGCGTGCCCAAACCGTTTTACACATAAATACAGTCAGTATGTTTTAAAAGAGTAGTTCTCATCCTGTATAAACAATAGCTTATCTGTGACTGATACTTTGGAGTTGTCATCGAATGGGTGTGTTTAATAGATACAAATGTTTACCAGTCAGGGTGTGTAACTGAATTTTTATGCCATTGTGTAATGTTTCTGCTGCTTTGATATTTTGCCGGTCTTTTCAATCTCCCTGTGTGTCTGACTTTATTAGGTGCAGTAGCAGTCGTGAGGGGTTCGGTCCTGCTTGTTTTGATGGCATCACTAGTCACAGGCAATAAAAACAAATCAGGTTTAATATTGCATGAACTCTGGGGGCGGCAAAACATTGTCACTTTAATAAAGAGAAGTCGTTTCGCCTTTTTCAATAGTGACAGTGGTTTGATTCTCTGTTGCACACAGAGCAGGTCACAGTGAAAGAAGCTGGAGATGTTCACCCCATCTCCTGTGGCTGTTTGACTAACAGCTCACCCCACATTCACAGTTGACTTGTTTTGTAGACGCGTATGTTGGATGAACAACGTCAATTTGTGCAAAGAACACATACAAACAATGGATTTCATTACTAATTCATAATAGAAGCCAATGCCCCCCCGTGGAAATGTGTTAATCTGAAGCAGCATCAGATGGAGATGTTCAGACAATTGAGCATTCTCTATTCCTGCCCAGGAGTGTCACCACAGCTGAGCAGGTTGTAATAATTTCCATCAATGACCTGTAGGCTCTGTTACCATTATGTTCATTTGGTGATTGACCATTGTGACGTAACTAGCCTGAAAGCCAGGCCGACTTCCCCCTCCCACAAAAGGTTTGCAGGAGTACCCCTGTTGGGAACTGATCATGCTCCGGCATAGATGCGCCCATGTCAGTAGTGTGTCTGGACTGTATGTGAGAATGGAAAGAAAAAGAACAGTGGCGCAGTCATACACGTCATCTGATCACCGTGGAGTTTGTTTACAACAAAATGGCTCTAATTGGTTGTAGGACTTTCCACTTGCATGCAGAAGCGTTTCTTTTTTTCTCTGCATTGGTTCAAACACGCCCCATAATCCAATTGAAATCCAATTGCTGTAATGTCATCAACTAAATAGACTGAAAGTCAGTAGAGCGCGTTTGTTAGCAGACAGTTGCTGCTGTGTGTTTTCTAGGCATCAGCCCTTCAAACTCCCTGCAGATCAAACCTTATGCATTTTGAACCTGGAGACTCTTATTCAGTCTGTTGACACCAGGCTATCACTTAAAAGATGATTCTTTAAATGAAAATCTTTGAGGTTTCCAGTTACATTATGAAATCATTATCTTATTGAACATCTAATAAAAAAATTTCAGAGAGTTCGGATTCAGGACGGGTTCCTACCGGATGTATTTAAGTAATATGTTC
Organism: Mugil cephalus; assembly: GCF_022458985.1. NCBI lineage: Eukaryota > Metazoa > Chordata > Actinopteri > Mugiliformes > Mugilidae > Mugil > Mugil cephalus. Next base: position 19,142,229 of record NC_061778.1, on the reverse strand, counting down.
AGTATGTGGCAATATGGATGTATTAGTGACACTTAGTTGTGGTTAAAGTTTGTATAACCATCCACAGTCTAAAGCAAACGAGCATAAGAAGGCGGTCGCACAAAGTCACTTAGTGCTTGGAAGGAAACAGGCCTTCACTTTACTGCCAGAATCAGGTGATTTCTCTCTTTTTTTATATATATATAAAAGGTTGGCAGAAGATAGTGGAAGTTAAAATTGTTGGCACATTCACGCAGTTCGTTTATGCTTAATATATTTAGCAGACATCTGCTCATTCTTTGCAATAGCAGCAGTGGAAGAAGTTAAGTTCTGTCAGCAGCTCCCTGCTCCACTTTGTCTTCTCCTCTTCTCTCGTAATTTCTTCAACACAGTTGACCTCGTTGCTAATCTGTGGCCTCACTACTCAACCGACCTTGACTTGCTGACAAAAATTCAAATCAAATAGACGCGAAGCCAGTAAACACACGCTGGATACCAGCGGTAGATGGAGTAAACATCTGTTCCACTAGACTGCACCGTTTTAGAAAGCTGCAGCATCGTGTGATGAAGCAAGGCGGCCTGGGTAACAAGACACCGAAAAGAACAACAGCGCGGCCGAGCTGAGAGACCACATCCCACAGGGAACAGATGGTAGCCAGGGAGAGCACTGCTGGTAGAATCTTTGATTTATTTATGAGTCTCACAGGGAAACTTAAGGGATGAGAGTTTACAGCAGGGAGGTGGCTACACTGTATGTGTCAGCGGGCAGTTTTTGGAGGAGTGAGGAAATAATTCGTCAGGAGAGCAAGACTCTTCCTTATATGAATAATGAATAACTGCTAATAAAATGATGTGCATATATGTATGTGTACACTTGCCGTGTTTGGACAAGTGAAGTTTTACATCTGTAAATACATTCAGCCTCAATAGAAATGTCAATGTATACTTTTGACTGGTAGTGTATATATTAGGGTTATTTCTCACGCTGGCTAGTTTCACAACCATATAATCCTATAATCCAGAGTTGATGTAATATCTGGCCCTGGTGGGGGGAATAGTGGTGAATAGGTTCTGCTGTTCTTGGTGGAAACAGAATTCTCCAATGTAAAACCAGAAAGTTAGCAGAAGCTTAGCAGGTTAGCGGGTGCTTAGAAACCTATACCCAACAGACACATAATAATGTGTATATGTAATATATATATATAAGGTCTGTGTTAAGTCTTGTACAGTGCAACTCTAATTATTACTTTTAGATGAAAATTTTACATCCACAACATTTTTCTGTAAATTATCTGAATCCCATATATAATAAGAAAATGACACAAGATGCAACAAAAGAAACAAGCAATGGTAAAGTTAACTGAGGGTTCACTTTTTTGTTTAACATGTACTATCTGCCGTTCATACATTCAAAGGGGATTGAGTTAAGTTCATTTTACTTTCTGTATTCTTAGGGTTAACAGTGAAACTTAATGCTTTCTTGCTTATTGTTTGACCACTTGCCGTTGAACATTATTTAGTAAATTTGGGTTCTTTGTCAAATAAAACCAAGTATTTCTTGGAAATCATGTATTATAGGATTTTGTGGGGGTCCGTCAGTTTTGGTACATGTCATAAAAATGGCAATATAGCAATAAAAAATAAATAGTTTAGGCAGTACATAGTCTTGTTGATAATAAGTAGTTAGAGCTAACAGAACTAAAGTCAACAGTGGAACCTGACGTCGTAAGATGACTTTAAAGCTGATCTTTGTTCAGAACTCTGGACAGCTCCCAAACTCCACGGTGGTGGTTTATGTGTGTATCCAAAGAGTCTTACAATTAAAATTTGGAATGAAACCAACTTTATTAAATACCTGTGTAATACACACACTTCCCACCCACTGAAGCACCGTTACTAAATCTTGTATCATGGGTTTAATGGGTATGGTGCAGCTGGTGGATAAAGTAATATACACACTATACTATACACACTTGAGCTACAGCGTCTCATCTGCTTCTGTCTTGGACATCCTCTTCAGTCTAGTGGCTTGTGCCTTCTCACACATGCTCCCTTAGCTCATTCAGAAACCTGTGAGACGCCTTCTCACACTTACTGTCTTTCACGTCTGTTAGAGACGGACCTCGTATTCACTTTCTCTCCTGCCTTCCTTTCTCTTTATTTTCCTTATATTTTCCTTTTTGCTTTATTTCTGTCTTTCTCTCGCTGTCTGTCTTTGACATTTTTATTTCGTGCTTGATACTAACTCTAGGTGACACTGATGTGCTGTGTTTGTGCTGTGCTCGTTGGCATAAGTGCACTGGACACAGGAGTTGCAGAGAAGTAAAGGGAAATTTAAAAAAAAAAAAAAAAAACATTCTGCTAATAACCTAAACTAAGTGTCTTCTGCTTTTTTGAAGTGCAATAGTACATGTGACGTTCTGTTTTAATCTGGTTTCTTCTCCGGCAAAACATATTGTTATAAACACCAGGATAATTTAAAACCAGTTTTAAAAGTGTTGTTGCTCTTATGACATACTGGTGTTATTTATTTCCCCAGGAGAACTGTGGAGACCTGTGGCCATTTTTTAAAACGGAACAGAGGATACGACTGTAGCCGCAAGAGCAGGAGCTTCCTCCTCACTCTCTTCCCCCATTGCTCGTCGTAGCTTCACAAAGATGAAGTTAAAAGAGGATCTGAACCCTCTGCTGCTGCTCCTCTTCCATCTCGTGGTGTCGATCTACACAGTCGTCACCTTCCTGCCCTCCTACCTCCTCAGCCTGGTCTCCGGCCCCGACAGGAGCTTCTACGGCTCAGAGGAGGAGCGAGCCAACAGGGCGAAGGCTCGATCGGTGCTGGGACGTCCCGAGGGACCCTACCGGGCGGTGTGCGCCACCAAGAGGTTGGTTGCGTCGCTGCACCCCGGAGTGGACACTCTAGACAAGGTCTTTGAATACGCGGCCAAAAGGTTCCCCCACAGAGACTGTCTCGGGACGAGGGAGGTGATAAGTGAGGAGGACGTGGAACAGGACAACGGGAAGGTGTATAAGAAGGTAAGCTATGACGTGGAAGGCAGCAACATTGTTACGTCATGGAAAAAAAAGGAAATGGGATGAAAGGGGAAAATAAAAATATATCAAAGTTACTTTAAGGACAATTTGAGAAAAGAAATATACCACTCTCATATATGGACTTATAGTCAAGGGGTGAAAGGGTTCCTTGTGTAGAAGTGCTTAAACTAAACAACTGATTGTGCAGTAAGGATGGATGGAGAATGTACACAGAGCAGAGCGATCTTGGGCAAGAAAAAGAAAAGGAAGGATTGACTGGATTATAGCAAAGTTCCTCCAAGTAGGCTCTGGAAAATCCCCAGCAACTTAAAGAACGCTTCAACCAAGACATTTTTCATTCACTTGCTAATTATAAACAAACATTCTAAGAAAGATTATTCTAAATAAATGTTTAAGTCTGAGCAGCACTGCCACCCCTGAATTCAGTTCAATTTTATTTTGTGTCAAAAACAGTAAGAACTGCCTCAATGTGCTTCACTGTACCTTAAACCCAAGACCCCAGAGCAAGCGTCACAGAAACAGGAAAAATAACCTGAGCAGAACACAATGCAGTCCACCTTATAACAGATAGCCTAGTTAATACCATATTGTCACCAATATAATGTGGCTCCATCTGCACAGTATCTGTAGTGTCTCTGAGGCCAAAACTCACATACAGTCAGTATGAAGCTGAAAGGCTTCTGAAAGCCCCTGACCTCTGTAGTTTTTAATACAAATACAAACGTTTTTAATTCTGGAGAACTGTTGTTTTAGAGGGTATTTACATCTCCAACATTGTGCTGGGAAAACTCTGGTTCTGATACTCATATGGATAAGACGGTTCCCCCACCCCATAGCAACAACACTTCCTGGCAACAACAGCCATCATCAGAAGGATACTAAATACACTAGAGGCCCTTTATGTGCCACACCACAAAAACTGCTTAGGAACAACTAAAACAAAATCCCAAAATGATCAAGTGCAAAACAGTCTGTGGGATGCACTGGAACAAGCCTCGTCCACAGAAATGAGCAAACGAATAGAAGGAGCACCATTTCAGCAGGTCACGGACAAGTTGCTGTAAAAAAAAAAAAAAAAAAGTAATGGGCAATACAAAGGTGGAAGCTGCTTTAATGGTTTTTGAATTGTTTGTGACCTTTTTTCCGCCTGCTGTTACCACAGATCACTTGTAAATGTTAAAAATGTTCAAATGTTCGGCTGTTTCAGCTGATAGCTCATTAGTCTAGTAGACAGCCTGGGTTCCATTAGTCTTACAAGTGTTGTGAGGGAGGATGGAGCGAGAGAGACAAGAATATGGAGCACAGAAAGGAAACCAAAAGGACGGAAGGATTTTTGTCATCAGCAGCATATCGGGGATTTGTGGAGGAAAGTTTTAGTTTTTCATGATTTGTTTCATGCTTAAGGTTTAGCCAAGAAGAACACTTACAGTGTTATTTATGATTTTCAGTATGCACAGTGCCGGCTCAGTCGGGAGTTGGCCAACTTTGCCTTTCATTTGCTTATACTAATCCCGCAAACCAGATCCTTCTAATCCATTTAAAGCACGCTGTTGAAACACTTACTGCTGCAAGAGCACGTTGCTTAGCTATTTAGCCCCTGCATGTTGTTTCCAACAAGTGGGAAACGGCACCATATACAGTGGATAGCGTCACAGTGCGTCTCTCCGTGTGTTTGTGTGCACTGGCATTTATGAACCATCAGGAGTCGGTAGAGCCTCACTAACACACGTGGAGGAGGCTCCCCTCATGTCGTCAGATTAGGAGTGTTGGCGAGTGTTTCCACAAGCCGGTGCTTATCTTCTGCTCATGGGGATGACCATGAACAGTAAAGGAGGAAGTAGTTAATAGCGAACTGTGCTTCCTGTAACTCCTTAATGTGAAGCAGACACATAATAGCAACAGTGTTCCCCCGTGTTTCCGTGGCTGATTTGGTCAGAGTTAGTTTGTTTAGATTTGCATCAGTCCTTCCTTTTGTTTGCTTCTCATCGTTCTCGTCGGCCTTTTTACTCAAACTTTGCTCCATCAGTAACAAAAGTTTTACTCCCTGCAGGTGGTTCTAGGAGAGTACCACTGGCTCTCATACAAGGAGACTCTCACAGCAGCGACGCAGCTCGGCAGCGGTCTGGCATCGCTGGGGCAGAGGCCAAAGACCAACATCGCCATCTTCTGTGAGACACGAGCAGAGTGGATAATAGCGGCCCAGGCCTGCTTCACCTACAACTTCCCATGTAAGTTGTAGACGTGGAAGAGTATTGACAAAGAGCTGACACTTAGGAGGAAGATTACAAATGCTGCCTCATATGAAATACTTAAATTCCTACATTGTATCACAAAAAGTGAAGTAATAGTTGATCATACTAAGATTAAAACGAGTTACAAATTGCAATTTCTCTACAATGTCCATGACTCATATTTAGCTTTTTGTCTTTTTCAACATTCATGATATTGCAAGTGCAGTTTCTATGTGCAGTATGGGCTCACATTTAGTCTTTTTTTTAACATACAAGACCAGTTTACATTCGTATACCCTTCGTCATTCTCAAATAATAAAGTCATACTTTAACTTGGAGGATTTAAAACCCCGTTATACTGTAATAATGTGAGTGCCTGACGCAGAACAGATTAAGGACGAATGGATTTAATTTATTTCACGCACCCACAGTTGAGCTGTACTTTACAGATTGTGCTGTGCCGAAACTTCGAAGGCTCTCTTCTGTTTGGTATGTCCCGCTAAGCAGCTTCCGAATGTGTTTGAGTTCGCCTGATTTGTAGCTGGTGCGTGCGTGCGCATGTTGCTGGTTGCAGTGTCCGATTTGAAAGATGCAGGGCCCCAGCTGAGACAGAAGAAGGCCAATTTGTCCCCGCTGCCTCGCTGTTACATAAGTGTCCCATTTCCCCCCCTTCCCGCTCTCTTTCCGCCATGTTCCTTCATGCTCTTGTAAAGGAAATACACGAAAATATGACAAGAGAATTCAATTTTTACTTTTCCACACGTATGGCGTCGCCACTTACACCACATACGCCACATACAAAAAAGGCTCCTTGTGTAACAGAAAATGGTTCTTCACATATTTGGATGAAATGAATCATTTAACATTGGGAGAAAGCTGATTATAGTGTTTCTGGGAACACGAAGATTTATGACCTCCTGGTACAATGTGCCTGCCTATAGAGAGTAATACTGGAGCACTTTTCCACCCTGAGGTATTCTGCACTGATTTACTCTTTAATATGTTGTGTAGCAAATATTACACTTTTTATTTACTACATTATTTACTACAAGCATCCTCAGCAGTCCATTAAATCTTTTTGATTGGTCACGAAGGACCTTTCATTATGTCCGTGTGCTTCAGAGTGGGCTCCATTAAACTGTCATGCGTTTTAAAATACGCCACCGAGTGCGAGCCAAGAAAGCATCTTTATAAAGCATCTTTCTCCCTTGCAAACGCAAACAGTGGAAAAGCCAGGGGCAGCGGATAACGCATAGCACGGGGGGCAGAGGGGAGTTTGGGGTTGGAAAGAGAAACGGGGGAGGGAACGGAGGGGAGGCAAGAGAATGAAACTGGGATGGCGTCAGAAGAGGAGTGAGAGAGTCTACGGGAGCATCTGATGTTGACAGAGGCATCAAGGAGTCAGCCAAGGGCCCCCAGTGGACTCAGCCGCTTGGTGTGTGTGTTCACTTCGTTGTACGTCCACCGCACACTGGCTCAGTGTCAAAAGGAAGATGCACTTATTGAGTTGTCTGCACTCGTTAACGTGTTAAATTGAGGACTTGTAACTAACAGCTATTGCACAGCGAAAACAATCACAACCTGGAATCAAGAAGTCTTGACTTTTTGCAGTCTTTTAAGATGCTATTGGTCAAAAAGAAAAAAGCAAAAAATCTGACCGGTCAAGGTTAAAGAGCAAATCAGCACAGCGCCAAATTCCATGTCGGTTCCTGCTGAGTGGAGACTTTTTCTGTGTTTCCTGTACTAAATTGACTTTTAGCAAGTGGTGTGCGACTCTGTGTATGTTTGCAAAGCTGGGGCCCAATCTGGTGTTTAGATCTCACGGCTAGAGGTGTCACGGCCCTCATCCACACACGCGCTCAGACACACACACACAGTTGACAGCGCAGGAAGTATTGAGGCTCTGTGACGCAAAAACGTGACGTCGCGCAAAGCCCTGTCCCACAAACACATGTGTCTGTGTCAGAGTGAGGACACGGGGTCAGAGGCCTGTCCCTCTCTTCCTCCCGCCGTGCACTTTCTCCCCCTGACACCTTGCTCTCCTTCTCTTTCACTCACGTCCCCTTTTCCCTGATTCTGTCTGTTTTTTTAGTTGACCTGACGTTCGTCCCTGTGCTCTGGTCTTTTAGCCACACACACACACACTCATATTTGATTGAGTTTTTACTTCCAATACAGTGTGGGGCCTTCACTTCATTCATGTTCCAGGGATTCCTGTAATGCATCATAGTAGAACCAACTCTCCTCACAATGAATAAATAACTATGAATAATGACTGAAAGTTGAACTGAAATGTAGCACATTTATGAAATGTCCAGAGGCATGAATTCCCACGGAAAAAGCAATTATTTTTGGAGGATGCAGCTGCCACTGAATCAAACCCCTCATGCTCTCGTGTGCTTTCAGTAATTATGGCAAAATCTTAACACTGAAGCATATTATATTTTAGGAAGCTACCAATTCTTTCTGAACAGATCGGGGAAAACTGTTTCCTATTTCAACATGCCTTTGGCCTCCATGTCCATGAGCCCAGTGTATGAAGAACTCGACTGGCCTGCACAGGGCCCTGACCTTAATTCCATGCAAAACCTCTGAGATGAACTGGAATGCAGACTGTGAGCATCCAAGTGCCCACTGCTTTTCTCTTTTCAGATCAGGTCTTTGCAAAGAAGCACAATGCAGTGTTTTCAAACTCTATATACTATACTATACTATACTAATCACATGCAGACAGTTCTTGTTGGTATCAGTTTTTAAAAGAAAAAGTGAAACAGGAACCTTCTATTGCTCCAGCTGGTGACACTCCAGAGTGGATGTAACCAGAGTTCCGTCACACATATGCACTTAGTCACAACACCAGACCCACTCGCATACCAGTAGTGTTTATATCCCCAACGGAGAGCTCATCAGGCAGTGAGAGCTCGCGTCCCTTTGGCTGAGAGTTTCGACCAAGGCCTCTGGAGGTGCCCGATGATGTCATGTGAGCGGGAGGAGCCGACACAGAACCGCTGAGTGGTGTAGGCTGTGCACGTACGTGTTTCGCTCAGTGTCCACGTGCAGACTTGTCCCAAAGCTAGTTTGCAGAGATGCAATTTGCCAGTGAGACATATTAGTATACTCTGTTATTATTAATGTGGTCCTGTCCTTCCATTTGTCAAACTGATGCTAGAACTCCAAGGATATGAACGCTGCCCTCTTGGGAGTTTGGAGTGAGTCTGCACAGTACTGTCTGAGAGTGGAGAACTAAAATGTAATTCCTTAAAAGAAACACTTGAACATTCATCAGTATGATTTAACCATCTAAAATGACAGAAGCCATTATTTGACATGTATTGTAGTGTTTTAGTTTGACCCGAGTCCCATCCACTAATATAGATAGACAGAGATAGATAGATCCCAAACTGGGAAATTACACCATTGCAGCAGCAATGTACAGGCACTCAACACCATACATACTATATATAACAGGAAGAACACAATCTACTACATACACGTTATTTACAGAATTGTAAAAATAAGTGAACTGGTACCAAAAAAGTGTATACAAGGAGGGAAAATAATTAATGTACAGAGTGTTATCTGTCACATGCAGATGAGGAATTAAACAGGCGTTTGGCTTGAGGCAGGAAAGATTTCCTGCAGCGTTCTTTGAGACAACAGAGTTGTCTGAGTCTCTTGGAGAACGAGCTCCGCTGTCTGTCTATCATCAGGTGGAGAGGGCGGTCAGGGTTATCCATGATTGATAACAGTTCGCCAAGTGTCCTCCTGTCCACCATCACCTCAAACGTTTCCTGTCTGCAGCCAATGACAGAGCCAGCCTTCCTGATCAGCTTATTCAGTCTGTTGGCATCAATGCCTGCAATGCTGTTCCCCCAGCAGACCACATCAGAGAATAGGGTGCTGGCCACAACAGACTGGTAGAAGATCTCCAGCATCTTACTGCACACTTTGAAGGATCTCAGCTTCCTCAGGAAGTAGAGTCTGCTGCAGCCCTTCTTGTACACAGCTGTACTGTTGGTCCTCCAGTTCAGTCTGTTGTCGATGGTCACTCGCAGGTACTTGTGTTCCTCCACCACATCCACATCCCTGCCAAAGATGCTGAGGAGCTGATGAGCTGTTCCCTTTCTGAAGTCAATCACCATGTCTTAGGTCGTGTCCACATTAAGCAGGTGATCTGTCCACCAGTCCTTTATACTCCTCCTTGTCCCGTCCACCGCTTATACACCCCACTGAAAGTGAAAGTGAAAGCTGAAAGTCAGTTAAGTGGGCCAGCATCAACCTAATATGGAGGAGGTGGACTCTATGACCTATACTGAAGTCATTCACTAGGGGGAGCTCTGCTCACTTTGGCTACACCTTTGAGGAGCTGTCATGGCCTCCATTTCTCATACTGTCTATGGCAGCCTTATTCAATTAGCGGCCCACGGGCCGCATGCGGCCCAGAGGCACTTGCAAAGTGGCCCGGCGAGTCTGCAGATGTTTCTATAGAAATTCCTGCAGTGCTTCAGATCGTGAATGCAACATTATAAGTTTAAATGAACCTTGATTTTCTGAAACTTGTGGCCATTGAGTACGTTTTTTGAAATAGTAAAGTTGCAGTATTAGATTTACTATAATGTGTGCGTCATGACCAAATCTTTCTCAAAACGCCCATAGCTACTCATTGGGGAGCAGCCTCGAGATCTACACATCTGCGAGGAATGTTTTTATGTTTACATTCACACCACCAGTGGGAACACTAAAGTGACATAACCGCCACCTCTGGAAGTTGAATCATGCAACATTGACGCACATAGTCTAGATAAAACCTGCACGTCACCATTGGTCCATTTTTTTTCCTCTGGAAGAAGCAACATAAATTTACTGCAATCCAATTACCTCTTGTTCTGGGCAAGTACCAATCTTAAAGTAGGAGCTAAAAAAATATACACAAAAAGTTCTAAGACCTATGATCGTTCTCAGTTCCTGCCGGCTGTTCATGCTGAAGAAGAGGTTCTTCCTCCAACAGTTGTAGTAACTAAAAAACTTCCTGTAGTCTTGTTGCGAGCTGATTTCACCCTCTTTCTCAGTGGATTATTTTAGCAATATGAACCTCCTGCTCTTAACATGATGTGTTGTTTTTATGTGTGTTGCAGTGGTCACCCTTTACTCCACGCTGGGAGGTCCCGCCATTGCCCACGGGCTGAATGAGGCTCAGGTTAGCCACATCATCACCAGCAGAGAGCTCCTGGAGACGAGACTCAAGGTGAAAACACACAAAAGGCTCCTGCAGAGATGCTCCTCAGACCTCTTTGCACACAATTCAGCTTCACGGGAAATAGGATGTGCATTACAAAGTCTTGGCGAGCTACAGTTTTTAGATGTGTCGAGTTAGCAACAGTTGTAACGCAAGGATGAGCAGCAGAATGATGAACTCTGTGGTATTAGGCAGTGATGAATGGGAATGATCACATATCTGTAGCCAGATATCGCACGCCTCTGGTTTCTAAGTAGAACATTAAGGCAACTTCTCAGCCTCTGCTAGCCATCAGTGAGAACACACCAGGGCAGGACAGACTAGACGAGTGTGTCGCCGCAGAGACGGAAGAATAATAAGTGCACATGCTGGGTGTTATGGAAAGTTTTGGACTGGTTTAGTCCCCGAAGACAAATGCATCCTGGCGTTTCATCTCCTTCCTTTTATCACCGTCACATAAACACAAAGCCCGTCTGCTCACTCTCACACACCCCCCCCTCTCAGCCCAAATATTGTGTGTGACGATGTGCATGGGACTTCCTGTTACTCATCAAAGATAAACCTGCTTTTTATGCCGGATCAGTGTAAACACAATGTGCTTCTCATTTTTTAGCCCGTGATTAGATTTGTTGGTGTTTCTGTGTGTGTGTGCGCCTCAGGCCATCCTGATCGAAGTACCGAGGCTGCAGCATATCATCGTAGTGGACGACGAGCCGACCACATGGCCCGGCTACCCACGTGGCATCACTGTCCACAACATGGCCGCCGTTCGAAAGCTGGGAGCCCAGACTGAAAATGGTAAGCTGTGCGTGTGCGCAAATGCGTGTTTGTCAATTTAAAATGCGAAGTGTCATTTAGTTTGCTAATTTTACTCCCTAAAGTTCAGTAGAGTTAATAGTTTGAGGCTCTTACAAAACCTGAGACTGAGATTTTGCTACTTATCCTATATGTAACTATATCTAACTAGATTTCTCATCATACAAACTGTACAAACAACAATAAAGCCACACCTTGAATATTTAAAAAAGGTGGTCTGGAGTCCGTTGGGAGCTGATTATCCTCTGGCAAATATCTGCCAAGCCAATCAAGTCGTTTGGGCTGCTATTATGCGGTGATGGACAAAAGAGCAACAGTAACGTAGCCATACACGTCATCTGACTGGATTTAGTGGATTGTGGATTTAGTTTTCATCAAAATGGCTCATTCGCCTGGAAAACTATTTTTATTCTCTGTATTGGCTCAAGCACTCCTCATAAAGAAACTGAAAGCCGTCAACTAAATAGGCTGAAAGTCATAATAACACATTTGTTAGCAGCTTGTTATGCGTTTTCGACGTATCAACCCTTCAAAACGGCAGCAGGTCAAACATTATGCAATGTGAACCAGCTTGTTGAAGTAGTATTTTAAAAGCCCTCAGCTTTACCGTCAGACTGTCCCACTCCTTCAATAAATTAAATTGTCATGATGGAGGTTTTCATGTTGTACGGGGGTGGATTGGTATCAGTCCCATTAGGTCATGAGAATGAGGAAGTGCAGACATCTGTGTGAGATTAAGGTCGATGCCGTGCACACTCAGCCGAGGAAGAGTCCCCGTCCCCCTCTTCGCTTTGCATTGAGGCCCCTTGAACCGACTGACCCAAAACATGGCTAGCTGGTGCTGCGCAGATAAAGAAAGAAGGAGTCAGGGTTAGGAAGGGAGGACGGAGCAGTGGGATACAATGCGGGGTCATGTTTATACACAGCGCTCTTAACTTCACATGACATTAACTCTCAAAGCACACGATCCAGCACGGCTTCAATGTGAGTAAGTCGAACAGGAAAGGAGACAGGTCCTACCTTTGTCACGCTGATGTACTGTCCCCTGCTTTTACTCCACACGTTACTTGGACAGGAAATAAAACTTGTTTCCCAACTGGCCTTGACGACTGTTATGCACCAGATATTTACTAAAATGTTCATTTTATTCATTTTTCTTGCATGTGTTGCAATTATGTTCCCTGTAAAAGGCGTCATATCCTCTTCACACCTGGTAGTTGCTATAGATTTTTAAGAGGTCAGTGCATATTCTTCATATTTAAGTGACCAAGAATAACCACACTGCACTCAATTTGTTGTATGGGTAGTCTAATCATCCAAATTAGTTAACGTTGCTTGTTGTTTGTTAAGAATTAAATGATATAATGTGGTAGACTGATAGAGACTGTCTCATCGATGTCTATGATTTCCACCAAAACCCTGTGGCATTCATTTGTTTGAAACCTCCCCCACTAAGCGCCAGCCTCTAGCAAAAAACAAACAAACCGCAGTGCCCAAAATAGTTTGTCTGGCTCAAGTATTGCATGTTACATAGTTATGCACAAACTCTGTCTCTGCTGCTCATTTTAAAGCTGTGAAGTCTTGGGAGTCGCAGGACAAACACTTTCATGGACATATCGGTAACTTTCAAAACCCCAAAAGCAGCAGTGGAGCCTGCACACCTTTACCAACATTTAGTGTTGGCTGCAGAATCATAGTTTGGGTTCAAAATCAAAGGCCCAGATGACTCAGTAGTACCATAGAATATCTTTAAGCCTGCAGTTTATGCCAATGGCCAGCAGGGGGCAACAACTCTGGCTTCAAGACAAGAAAATCTCTCACTTTCCTTAATAATCATTGTCCTAGTAAGTGTATGTTCTCTTCTTTGATGCAGCATAAATTTAATTTTCTTAATAATGGTCGCATTTGGAGTAAAATGGACAACGACGCAGGATATGCCACCATATGAGCATACATAATGTATCCACACCACTCTCCTCTCTAATTAAAAAAATTAAAAATTAATTCCACTGTCTGAGCCAAATCTGGTCAATTCTGGCTCCAAAAACCCGGGTGGCCAAAATGCCAAAGAATAAGTGCAAGATAAGAGAAGCAGGCGAGATGAATGAAGGAGAGGAAATGGTGTGTTTGGCAACTAGACGCGGAGACAACCTTTTCACCGTGCCAAGAGCTGCCTGGTTGTTTGACATCAGCGTTAACTGTAATCCATCCATGTGTTGTAAATTACTGTTCCTTTCGCATTTTTAACCGCAGTTTATTTTCTGCCCTTGTCAAATGTGTTCATCTTGTACACATGCAACAAAAGGAACATCGCAACACTAATTTATCCAACTTAATCTATTTATTCAATCAGTTTATCTCATGTTGAGTCCCAGAATGTGGACGGTGTTTAAACAGCGGCGCATGTTTCGCTTTTTTGCTGTTTAGTCTACGTTCTAGTATGTGCATGTTGTTAGTAAATATAGACGCACACAAATCACATTGTCATGTTATCAGCCATTTTTGTCATGCATTTTTTTTTTTTTTTTTTTTTTTCCACATTCGGCTCAAGTGTGTTTTTTGTGCGTGCGCGTGTTTCCTCTGTTCCCGTCACAGCCACACGTGAGCGTAAGCAGCCGCTGCCCTCGGACATTGCGGTCATCATGTACACCAGCGGATCCACGGGCATTCCCAAGGGCGTCATGATCTCCCACAGCAACATCATCGCTGGCATCACGGGAATGGCGGAGAGGATACCCAACTTGTGGTAAAGGCCGTAAACAGTCTATATTAGCCTTTTTTTGTACTTACACAGAAAGACTGGACACGTTTCCATTAGCAAATTTCTTGCTGTTGCTTGTGTCAGTTTCAAACTTTGACATCATGGAAAATACACTGGTTCAGCCAGACAGTGTCATCATAAAACTCAAGTGTTAACGCGGAAACAAAAAGCATCTCTCTGGGGAATGGGATAGATGCTTGAGGACATGAAATTAAGTCAAGGGTGCAGACCTACATAATAAAGTCAGTTTTCAAGCACACCCTTTTTAATGACCTAATATTCCACATCTGAGTTTTTTTTTAGAGTGTCTTTGTGTTTACAGTGAGGAGGACACATACATTGGCTACCTGCCTCTTGCCCACGTACTGGAACTGAGTGCAGAGCTCGTCTGTATTGCCCACGGCTGTAGGATCGGCTACTCTTCACCTCAAACTCTTGCTGACCAGGTAAATAACTCCAAACCTGAAGCAGACTATGAACATTAGGAGACTCCAAAGAAATGTGTCTGTGGTTCTGTCCAAAGGTAACAAAATCCACCTACTGAAGCCTGATAAATTCACATACATCACATCTACACCTTAGGTAGAAAAGACAAGCTAGAGGGATGGTGGTAAGCAAGTGACAAAATCAAGAAGATGCACACAAATTATTTTCATCTACATTCCAATATGTATTGGAATTGTATATGTATTCCAATATTTTCAAAATGACATGGCCATCTCGAATGAAGGCACTGAAGACCCCGCTGCTCAACTGCTTTAAATGAAAAATACAAACTACTGCCACCTGCTGGTATGAGGAGTCATTTCCTCCTGCGCAGCCAAAGGCCGCACAGTACATTGGCCAGTTGGCTGCGGTGTGTTCAAGTACAACTTTTTTGACCCGCGGGACATGAGACGACACCGCAGCCACCCGCCGCTAGTTGATGATTGGTTTGGTGTGTCTGGGTTTTAAAACTCATCAGTATGCACAATGTTTTACATGTGTTTTTTATGTGCAGCAAATAAGTTTTCTCCTGTTTCCATGCTCTAAGATAAGCTAAGATAAGCTAAGCTAAGCTACTTGGCAGCAGCCTCCACCTGTAAGTTACTATAGAGACACAAGATCTACTCTAGGCAGGAAAGTGAATAACAACCAAAGTGTTGAAGCGTGTTTCATATTATTACACGAACTAGAAACATGCTGTTTAACTCCGTGTGCCTCTGCATAATGTCAAACTCATACACTTCATTAGTGTATTGTACAGAGTAAAGTTGAGTTAGAGATCTAATGTGTGTGGTCATTTGTGTGACGTTTGTTGTTGTTTTTTCCCACCCAAAGTCAACCAAGATCAAGGCAGGAAGCAAGGGAGACACCAGCGTCCTGCAGCCCACTCTGATGGCAGCTGTCCCGGTACGTCAAGACGGTGCACTCAACACAACACAACACAGTGACATGTGCGTTAGACATGTGCAGCATCTCTCACTAAGTCGCTCTCCCTCATGTCTGTGTGTCAGACAGTGTTGTCGGCTTCTGTTTGGCCGCATCACAAGTAATTCAGATTTCCGCCCGTCTTTGTTCGTGGTCCAGGGGCGGATTAGCACTGATACAGTCCAGCATGTCTGGATCTGCTGGATTTGTGTCTGAACTGACTATGACGTAAATACTCATCCTCACGCTGACTAACGGCGGCGCGTTTTGCCGCCAGTCAGCAGCGCTGCTCTTTATCACGAGACATCGTGAGACGCCCGGAGGCTGGCGTGGCGTATTGGAGGCTGGCCTGTCCTAGGCTGGTCTTTGAAGTGCGTTTTAATTTTTCAGCATATGAGGAAGCTCAATACTGGCTTAACTCAGAACTTTGTTGTAATTTATTTTGTTAATGAAAGAGCAGAGCAGTTGTTCCACCCTCCCACCGAGTGCTTTATTAGTCTTTAAATTCACAGTTAAGGGAATTGAAAAAGCAGGGCAGTGTGAACTGAAAAGAAAAAGGTTGCACTCACTCTGAATGTTGCCAACAATATGACCTCAGAGGGTTTTAATGCACATGGTCACTGTGCGTATATTACCATTACATTCATTCACACAGTTAATGCATGAAGCAGTAACTTTTTAACCCTAACTCTTTTTGTGCAACAGAAGGACTTAGCATGCACCTCTACAGTCCCATTCAGCGTAATGCTGCATTTTAGTGTCTCTCTACTTAGTGATCTGGTTTTATAGCAACTTTTGTTTATTACCGAATGAAAGCTGATGCTTGTTGGGTCTTAAGTTGAGCCTGTCTTCAGTTTTATGAAGTGATAAAGTTTATTTGCTTGTTTGCATTTAAATGGTCAGTTACATCGATTCTAATTACATATTCATTGAGATCAACTGTAGCCTGTTAGTTTGCCTTTGCATAAATATTTGCAATAAACACCTATGATTGGCTAGCAATAAAATGAGCGAATATTTTTACAACTTGCCTCCATCCATTATCTTATTTTCTAATATTTTCCAACTTTATCAACTCGAAGTCAAGGCCTATACAAACTGTGAAATCCAGACTTTGGAGTGATGTTTCTACATTAGCCAGTGAACTGAATTCCACGAAGAACTCTGAAATGATGGGATACTTTAATACCTTTGTCCCGTATTGGCTCGACCGGCTAGTTTTAGACGCTGCATCCCGGCCTCTTTGCTCTCTGCCTCTCTCACACATCACGAGAACAGCCCCCCCCCCCCCCGACCGCTCCATCTCCCAGTGGTCGTAGTGGTAAAGGGCAGAGGGCCCCAGTCTCTGGAACCATTCACAGCTGTAAACAGAACGTGAGAAAGCCCCATGTGGTTATCCCCATGACACGCACTCACACACTCACACACATACAAATTGTTTGCTGTGATATGACAACGGGCTGCTGCATGAATCCTGCGTCCACTTCCTCTCTCACTGCTTTAGCTCCAAACACACACACACATAATACACACACATACACACACACATACACGCACCCACCAGGACCAGCTGTTTCTTATTGTTTTTTCTGGTTTGCGCCCTTTCCCCTAGTCCAGCTTTTGAAGACACTCTGCTGATGTGGATGATGAATTCCTCATAATCTGTGGGCTTCAGTTCAAGCCATTGCATTTCCTTTGACAGAACACATTATGACCACTTCCTATGATTAATATGCCTCTTCCCAGCACTGCGCTCACTCCATTTCATCTACATTAGCCTTGATGAATAAGGAAATTAACTTAAATACACATTTTGTATGTGATGTCAAGGCTTCATTGCTCACCATTATCAGCCCCGCTGCTCTCCAGAACTGTTTGACGTCTTACTCGTACTGTTCAACATCATATTTTCCCACATTTTGCCATTTTCTCACACGTTGGTAGAAACTGGTGGAAATGAAGCTTAACCAGAGTGTAAATATTAGACTTTTACACTAAAGATGTGTTGTGTGTACTTGAAACATTTTCCTGCTGTGGCCAAAGCCGCTGTTCTAAAAGTGGGTAAGAATGAACAAGTATGAAATAGACTGAACTTATAAAGTAAAGAATCAAATTGCCTAAAGATGAAAAGCTGTGAAGCTGATGTTTTAATGGTTAGACCAAACGATACATTCACAAGTCACATGTACCTTTTCCTTCTACCACATATTATTGAAAGGAGGCAAAGGGTGATTGAATCTCACAGCAGTTAGCTCGAATAAACTCAGATGTTTTGTGGGTCACTCACTGTCTGAAATCCACTGGGGAGCTTTTAATGAGCACCTCTTCACATTTTGTATGCATTTGTGTTTAGATAAAGTCGTGCTCTTTACGTTTTACTGTCTCCCAGTGGACTAATATAGCATTCAGTCTTCTTTAGCTTGGGTCAGAATAAATACCTCCAGAGAACAGACCTAGTTTCAGCTTCTTTGACCTAAATTCTCCAGTTTTACAGAAAAATGGCACAAATGTTATTAATACTTAAATTATTGTATGACGTTGACTTAAATTCTGAGTTTATAGGAGGCCACAGCAGAATCTGTAGTTTTAAAGCTTCATGACTTGCGTCTAAGTAGCTTAGTATAAAAACTGTATCTCCTCACCATCATTTACCGTGTCATTTTGCTTTTGTCCGTTGCCTCTGCTAGTTTTCTTTAATGCATTTATTTTGTGTCTTCTGCTCTGCCTCCTCCCTCCAGGAGATCATGGACCGTATCTATAAGAACGTCATGACCAAAGTCGAGGAGATGAGCTTCGTGCAGAGAACACTCTTCATTCTGGCGTACAACTACAAACTGGAGCAGCTCATCAAAGGACACAGCACACCACTGTGTGACAGGTATGTAAACCGTTGCGGTCGCATTTATGTCATTTCTGAAGAGGTTTCGAAAGTTGTATAAATTCCCAACGTGGTAGGAGAACCCTCCCTCTGATATTCTCGTTTGTTTATCTGCGCAGACTGGTGTTCAAGAAGATTCGCTCTCTGCTGGGAGGTCGAACGCGGGTCTTGTTGTCAGGTGGAGCGCCACTGTCTGCGGCCACGCAGCGCTTCATGAATGTGTGTCTCTGCTGCCCAGTCGGTCAAGGGTACGGCCTGACGGAGACCTGCGGTGCTGGAACCATCAGCGAGCGTAAGCAGAAAATGACAGGTTTCTAGTAGGACACACCAGGCATACAGGCAGAATATTTAAGAATATCCCTATAAATCACAACGGGGGGAAATGAAATATATTACATATCACCGATGTGTCAAGCATCCATTTATCCCTCATGATAAATACCCTCGCCTTCGACCTAGCACCAGCAGCAGGTCCAATCAGTAAGTTGTCTTTTGATCTCTGCTGCTTTCAGTGCCTTCATTCTTGCGATGGCACAGTCATCGTGCGATTCCTTCAAATAAACTCTGTTTATTTTTCGAAGTGGATCAGAGCAGAGGCCATCTTTCTTGTGTATCCACTAGTCGTCACTGAGATTCTTCAGAAGCTCCTACTTGTACCCAAAAGCATCACTACTTGAGAAATGAGAAATTATAGCAGTGGTTCATAAGAAACCCTCCAGATAACCTACTGCCTTCTTTGTTTGGGTTTACTGAAAAGGCATGGCACGTGAGAAGATACCGTCATGTTGCTGTAAAGTATCGGGTGAGGTTGTTTCAAAGCTGGTTATGAGTATAGTCCAGTATTGGCCCAATGTTAGCATCGCTATTTGAGCATCCTTATTTGAATTCTGATTTTTTTTAACAGTTTCACCACACTAATTATGTAAAGTACAATACACTAAATGACAGAAACAGTAATTAACAGTAACTAATTAACATTAGTAAATGCTAATTAGTAAATGTTAATAACTCAATTGGTGATCAAAATAAGCACTGGACCATCTAAACATTAGCATGTTAGCTTTGTGTATGTGAGAATATTGCAAGCCGATGTCACTAGCACAGTTGAGAGCCGTTGGACTTCTTTATCTGCAGTAGATCAGCACAAAGTTCAGCATTGCGTCAGCAGTAACGGCTGCTTTGTCGCTAGGAGGAAATAAAAATATTATTTTGCTCCATATGAAGATTCATTAATGGAAAAGTCGCACATTATTGAGTAATTGTGGGAAGTTACCAAAACGATTATTTTTCCCCCCCCCCCAAACCTGACAGCAGAGATAAAAGCATTAGGGGAACTGGAAGGGAGTCAGGAGTGGTTTAGGGCCAGGACCGGAGAATGGATGAGAGGAAAGTAATCAGCAGATCTACTGTGCACGGGCTGCAGAAAACCCAGAAAATAGCGGGTTATCTGCATCAAAAGAGACAGGGCGGTGTGGAAAAATCCACATTAGCAAATCCGCATTAGCAACAAATCATTGTAGGCCGAGAACCCGATTAGTATCTGGATTTCAACTAGCGTTACTCTCTTTGTAAAATAAACAAAAAAGAATGTCTCCCCGAAAGGAATATGCAGACGTTCCCAAGAGCTCCTCAAGAACGCCAAACCAATTTTTCCCATTAATGTGCTCAGAAGAACCTCTCTTATCAGTGGCGCTGATGTTCGCCTCGGTAATAGATTTTGAACTATGCAGCCAGTATCGGGCCTTCATGGCCAAACCTTTTGTCAAATAGGAGCGGTCCTCCCAGTCTTTCCCAGGCAGACTAAACCGACAGAGCCTCGCTGCCTGTCATGTCTGCTGCGGTCATTCGAGCCAGGAAAACACTGTGTTGTGAACGCTCCTTTGGGATGGGGTTTCCATGGCGAGGGAGCAAGTGAGGTCGTGTTGCTAAGGCAATAAATGTCGTGCCTCGATTCTAGTGGGCTTCCTAATCGTGCGTATGTGTGTGTGTTGTCTGTTCCAGTGTGGGATTACAGCACTGGGAGAGTGGGCGGCCCGCTGGTTTGCTGTGAGATCAAGCTCAAAGACTGGGTGGAGGGTAAGTGAGACCGGGAGAGGCGATACACCCCCACACACACAGTTATCACGATGAAACGCACCATGTCACATGGATTCGCCAGGACACGCATCGTTGCAAATGTTGTTTGTAATATTTCATCACACACACAAACACCAGTGCATCCACCGCTGATTTGAACATTTCCCAGGCTAGCGAGACGCTGAGGGGAGATTTCGCTCCATAACCTTGTAAGGGAAGGATCCCACTTTCTCCCCACTCCTGTACAACTCCCATCTTTTTTTGCGTAATGGATCATTACTCATTTTTATTGCGCTCCGTTAAAACTTGATACTTATCAAGTTGAGTTTATGGCTTTCTTGGCTTGCAGAGCAGAACTGGAATTTCGACCAAACGCACCATCTGGACTTCATCTCCACCAAATTGTTGTGAAGCAGAATCAAAAAGATTGACGGATTGTTTGATGGCGGTTTTCGCCTGCGATGCGCTGATTATTTACCCTGTTTTTCAGGTGGTTACCGTAGCACTGACAAGCCCCATCCTCGAGGAGAGATCCTCATTGGCGGACCCAACGTGACCATGGGATACTACAAGAGGGAGGGCAAAAACTCGGACGACTTCTTGGTGGACGAGAACGGCCAGCGGTGGTTCTGTACGGGAGACATCGGAGAGATTCAGGAAGACGGGTGCCTCAAGATTATTGGTGAGGTGGCACGAGGGGGGAGGGGGACACGTGGATTGAGCGTGCTTCAGACGGTTTATATAAACAGTTTCAAAGTGCTCTTCAGGAACTCTACCTTGGTTTGGATACCAATACATCAAAAGCACAAATTATCAACATTGTCCCTCTCACTTTTGGGTTTCTTCCAGCCAACCTCTCTGCTCCACTTCCATTCATCTCTCTGGCAGGAAACCTTTTAACAAATCAGATCGTGCTTCAGTTTTAAAAATGACTCCTCTGTCCTGTTTACTTCAGAGCCAGAACCTCCCAGCTCTCCTCTTTTATCTCCATGACACTGGTCAGACGCGTACAGCTCAGTAGCAAATGGCTCCTTCCTCCCTCTCGTTTCGAAATGTACACACACGCTTCCACACGCATACGTGCGCACGTGGCCATATGTTTGTGCAGGCGGGCTGACTGTGCTGTGTTTCCAGATCGTAAGAAAGACCTGGTGAAGCTCCAGGCGGGAGAGTACGTGTCCCTGGGCAAGGTGGAGGCCATGTTGAAGAACTGCCCTCTGATCGACAACATCTGTGCCTATGCCAACAGGTGTGTGGTGTGTTGGAGGTGGCATGCTTTGCCTTTCTGACTCAGAAATCAGAACATATCACTGCAGCCTGAAGTGTTTATTCAGTTCTGTCGTATTGCACCTGACACTGTTTTCAGTTTGTTCCCCCTCTGCTCTGTCGTGTTCCCAGCTAATAAAACTGATGCTAGAGACTAGTTCAACATAATTCCCGCACTCAGTTTTCTTCTCCTCTCTCCCTGCTTTTCTTCCAGTGATGAAACGTACGTGATAGGCTTTGTGGTCCCTAATCAGAAGCACCTGCTGGCTCTGGCTGGTGAGTACGGGATCCGCGGGTCAGTGGAGGATCTGTGCAACAGCAAGGCCATGGAGGAGCTGGTCCTGAAGGTCATCACCGAGGCTGCGCTAGCAGGTGAGACGGAGTCGAACTTCAGCCCAGATCCCCAGGCGTGGGTCGCCTTTTGCCGAGTTAACGTTTTGCCTCCTTCCCTTGTAGCCCAGCTAGAGCGCTTTGAGATCCCCCGCAAGATCCGCCTGAGCCCCGACCCGTGGACCCCTGAGACGGGATTGGTGACCGACGCGTTCAAGCTCAAGCGCAAGGAGCTGAAAACGCATTACCAGGACGACATCGAGAGGATGTACGGCGGGAAATAGAGAACCAGGACCAGCACGGCGTAGTTTACCCTCAGAGCACAGATCTGAACAACACTTTCCTGTGAAACCCAGTGCTCTCTCACCCTTCCTCCTACTCTCTACCCCATCAGTGAAAGAGCCACAGCAACCCAAAAATCTGTGGTAAATCTAAATAATCCTAAAATCTCAAAGAAAGAAGGATTAACTGGCTTTTGCGGCTTTTACTTGAATTTGTTACAAAAAGGCAGGCTGACAAAATGCTTATAGAAAAACACACGAGGTCCCTGTCCGCTTACTGTCAAGGTGTGAGACCCCTGCGTTTTTTTTTTTTTGTTTCTTTATTGTTCCAGATGTGAGTTATGAAACAGGCTGAAGTCGCCTGTTGAACTCGTGTCATTGCCACAGCTGAAGCTCAGGTCGGTTTGTCGCCTCATCGCTTTGCTCTCACGCGCGTACGTCTCCTTTTCATTCCCCTCAGAGCTCTCGACTTATAGCGTTTAAATTCCTTCTCGTGTTCTGTTTGCATTTCCTGCGGGTCAGGAGATGGTTCTTTTTTTTTCTTCTTTTTTTTTTCTTCTTCGTCTTCTTGCCTTTTACTTGTTTTGAGTTCCGCGAGCGGTTTATTTTGTCTCCCACCCACAGTCAAGAGTGTGACTTTCACACTCGTGGGACGTCTCTCCCGTCAGCACATCTTGAGCGCAAAGTCGTTCGAGGGCAAATAAGGGCAGGTCGGTCAAAAAAAAAAAAAAAAAAATCCTGAGCTGCGTTCGAATGATTCACGCCCTTCGACGGCGAGTCTTGTTTAGGAAAATGACAAACACTTGCAACTGCTCGGCTTATTTAAAAAGAAACAGAGATGCACTGTTGTTTACTCTATCGAATTCTCCTTGTGACAGATTAGACTTTTCTGTGTGCACATTTACTTGCTTGTTTCACAATGGAAATTACAGTGTAATCATCGCGGCATTTGATAAATCACAGCGCAATAGGAAAATGTGCCATTTCTGCCTGTCAGGCAGGCGGGACATAAACACAACTTTCCAAATGTGTGTGTGCGTGTGTGTGTGTGTGGTGCGGTAGCTGAATAATGAGCACAAATCAGTTATTCTGTTTAAAGCCTCGTCTCCGTGCCTATTTTCTGTCATTTGCATGAGAATGACAGTGACTCATCATGTCCATACACAGCACAAACACGGCCCCAGCATCCCTCACAATGTGACACCTGTTGCCTTTTTTGTGATTCCGAACTGCGCCTTCGTAATTTCTGACCGATTTTTAATCTGTTTCATAATCGCACTCGTGTGGAGCTGTGATCAGCAGAGGAAGCAGCTGTGTAATGTCTATTTTAACTTAAGCTAAATGACCAGAGAACAATTTTGGAGCTCCACTCCCTTTCTCTTTGTAGAAAATCTGCCTTGTAACATACTGTAAGTGCATCCGACTATTTATTTGTAATTTGCCTTTGAAAACGTACTCAAATGAAGTAAATAAAGATTGTGTTTGGTCTACGTGTGAGAGCGTTTTCGTTTGTGCCACAATCACCGCGTCCAATCGGTCCATCTGAAAGGATCAAGCCTCATAATTCTTTCGTCCTGGGCACGTGAGCCTCACTGGGTGTGAAATGAATGCCTGTCTCACCAGCAGACGCGCCGATGATGACATTCATTTATATCTGAGCGCCAGTGAATGTGGGAAATCAACCTTCACTGATTCAATAATTGCAGCGACTAATTGGAGCCTAATTCAATTCATCAATATTAGCTCAGCGGTCACTGAGGCGTGGATACCCGGGGTCGGGAGGGCTGAGTCTTTTGAAAAGGTGGAGTTCAGTCGGACTGTTGAATCATCAGACACTTTAAGAGCCACCCCCAAAGAAAAAAAAAAAAAGAAAGAAAATCATGACGAGTTCAGTGAAATGGTGATAGAAATTGACACAGAACTACAAGGAGACAATAATTAAATGAAACTAATAAATGAATAGTTTTGTGGTTTGGGTTTTGAGTAAGTAAGTAAAACCAACTCCAGCACTGGAGTTAGTTTTATTTCACTCCGAAAAATTCATAGCATCATTCTTCCACAACAGGATGTTGTTATCAGAGGAAAAAGGCCTGAAGACATCTTGGTACCGGATAGGAGACAACCAGTAAAAACAAGCTGGATGGCACATTTATAGCTCATAGCTTTAGTATAGGATAAAATGAAATCATCTTTTGGGATATTTGTGTTCAGTTCAGTAGCAGAGGGGATTGATAATTAGTTCCAGCTGCTTTGGGTGCACAAGAGGAGCATGAATGTGCAGTATCCACAACAGCATAACACAAGTCCAAAGTAGCAATGCCAGCAGCTTGCCCCCTAAAAGGCTGTGTTCTTTTGTTGCTTTGAGAACATCTTGCTAATACAGATGTACTTTTGCTGAAGCAGGGTTTTGAGTGCACGTGTGTTGGTTTTAATGGAGCATGTTTACTTTGCTGTGTCTGTAATTCCACCGAAGTGCTCCTGCTAAAAGGCTTAAAACAATTCATTCAGCCCTGAGACCAAAAGGTCAGGATGTTCGTCAGTGGGTGGTATGGTCGCAACGCTGCCTCTCTTGATTTGTAAAACACGTGTGATAGACAAAAACAAATAGATCTATGTTTTCTTTGTGGGCCAGAAGCTTGAAAAAAAAAAAAAGACTGTTCCAGTAATGCCCATACCATCTAACAAAGAGAATCTTAGTGGGCGACTGGATGAATTCAGCACCAGTTTCGAACAGTCTGTATTTTTCCATTACGTCCCCTCTGGACTTCTCTCTCTCTTGGACTCCCCAACAAGTCAGTATTGTGATTTACTCATAACCATGTGATGATTTCATAAGTATTCCCCAGAGGTGTGAATAATGTTCAAATGTGTACTTTATTACATTTTTTTTTTTCCAAAATAACACCCCTTCGGGGATCGTCTTACAATCACACCACGTGACTTATGATGACACTCCAGGGTCTTTGTATAAATAACTTCATCCATTTAGTAGCCCTGCCAAACTCCAGAAGAGCCGTGAGAAGACACAAGTGGTAAAGGGTTCGCAGTGGACACAGCTCTTCAGTTCGGTGAGTTGACAAATCCTGATACTTGATGTTTAATTTAATTTGCCATAACTTTTTCTTAACTTCTTGAGTGTTTTCTGAACAGAAATGTCTAATTAAAAGTTAATATTTGAGCACATAAATAAACTCAGTAATAGATTTTTGGAAAAGAATATATCCCAGAATATAAATGAGACGTGTAAACTTTTGCGTGTCTGGACGGAATGCCACTAGACTAGATGTCTTGCCAGAACTGATTTTTCTTTTTTTTCTTTTTGCATTATCTTTGCTTTCCATTACACCGCTCGTCTTTCCACGAAATGTGTCTTTTTCTTTTATTGTTTATAATAGTTTCTTCGGGGAAACCTGTAAAGCTCGCGCGTAAAGACGAGCTCTACTGACTGGAAACCTCGTGCGTAAAGCGTGCGTAAAGGCGCAAATACCATAGCATTTATTCATGTACTTCTCTCTTTTTTTTTCAGCGCGCTTTGTAGTTCATCCGCAAAGCCTGCACTTACAAATGGAGCACATGGAGAACTCAACGTCATCACCCGTACGCCTCTCCCTGCACACACAGAACACACAGAACACCGCGGAAGGCAAAAGCGACGGGAACGCGTATCTGTACATTTTGATAGTCATGTCTTTCTACGGAATCTTCCTCTGTGGCATAATGCTGGGCTACTTCCGCTCCAAGCGGAGGGAGAAGAGGAGGGTCAACATCTTCACGCGCCTGGTGCACGAGGAGGAGCAGCGGGAGTGGGGCGCGCTGCCCAAAAAGCACAGCCTCACCTTCCCCGCCGCCGTGTCGGGACTGCGCTCGGTGCAGGTGTCGCTGCCTTTCTGCGGCAACCACGGCAACCACTTCGGGCACCTGCGTCACGAGGGCGCGCTGCCCTCCCCGCTGGCGTGCGCGCTGTGCACGGAGCAGAGCAGCATCAGCTCCCTGTGCTCCTCCGCGGACACGCGCATCACCATAGAGGAGGAGGAGTCGGACAGCGGCACGGCGGAGGGGACGGAGGAGACGGCGAAGGGGGGCCCTGAGAACAGCGGAGACGATTCGGGCTGAACTTTGCCCCGAAAAACTGCGTGTTGCTTATCCACTTCAAGATAAAGAGAGAGAGGGGGAGAGGGAGAGAGAGGAGCAGCACCTGGAGAGAAGACGACGAGGTCCTCATATCTGAGAGAGTCCAACCATCAGTTGTTAAACCCTCCAACTGTAATAAAAGCTCCCCAAACAATGTCATCAAGGACGTGGCATCCACGAAAGAGTGGAACCTGCCAAAGACGGTTAAGTGTGAAATGTTTTAGATCGTGGGTGAAGACCAAGACTTGGACAGGGTTGGGGCATTTGCTCAGATCATTTTTTTTTTTTTTTTTTTGTAATGTGTTTTGAATAATCGCTGCTCTCCACATTAATGACAATAAGAACACATTCTTACTCAGTGCCAAACCTCAGCGTGCCCAGTATGAAGCCACACATGCAGTCAGGCCTCATATGGATATTTTAGGTTTTTTTTAAATGGGAAGATAAGTCACAATGTCATTTTAAATGTTATATTTGAGGACACTATACAGGCAGGTCAGTTGATCTAAATATTAAACATAGCTAGACAGGGTGGAAGTAAAGCAGATTATTTACTATTACTCTGTGCAATTTGATTGTATATCCATGACTTTGCCTCTTTCTGTGGTGACCCCTCCCTGCTGGTGCCCCCTCCTGACGCTGCACTGAGAACCACTGCACTGGTCTGGGCTGATGACTCACCCTGCAGGGGACTGAGCGGAAGACTGGCTTCCTGAGCTGTTTGCTCTCTAACTGAACTTGACTCGCTCCTGCCCACTCGGTCGCGAGTATTTAAAAAAAAAAAAAAAAAAAAAAAAAAAACGTACCTGGAAAGCACTTGAAAGGTTGAGATGTATTAGCTGTAGCTTCATGACGGACACACACTCTGTTCATACACAATCAGTGAGTTAGGTTTACTTGATGAAAGCAATGCACTGTACATATAGTTTGTATTTGTCACTCTGTAATTTAAGAGTGTAGTGTTACTGAAAATAAATCAATCATTTTGAATTGAAACAACCTTTGTTTTTGTTTTTTTGTTTTTTCAATTTGTCCTGTGCTATGACGTTTCGCCAGTGGAGGGCAGTGCTGTAGTGTTTGATTCTTACAAATAAGGAACATTAAAAAGATGAAATGGAGAGAAGCCTGACTATATTGTTGTCATGTGATTAACAGAATGCCTGCTAACTGATCTTTTTTACCCTCATTTGAACCTCTAATCCTCTATTTCTTACGGACACAGTACACAAAGACACAATTCCTGTGCTTAAAATGAGAACTCGGCTTGTTTGTTCATTTATTTCTAAAACTGGAGATTTAATCTCATACAAGAGCCCCCTGAGGGACCCCGGACTACATATATAGACCTATCAGACTGGATCATCACATGTTGATTTGACATAGGAGGCCACAGCTGCAAACGGTTCACCCAGGCCGTTCTCTTTTCTTCAACAGATATTAGTCTGAAACCGAAAATATGCTAAGAGGCACTTCCAAGTTTTCCTAATGCACTACTTTTGTGCATTTTTTTCAACCTTTCCTCCCTCTCACACGCACACACGCTCACACAAACACAGGCTGTCAGTGGCGCTGTGGGCTCTCTGCGGTGACAGCTCGCCACGCCAACGTTAGCGACAGTCACGGCCAGAGGGAACACGCGCACTGGGTTTGATGACGTACGTGTATTGACAGTGTAGCAGTTCGGATGGACCCAAAGGTGTCTGCAAGGGTCTGGGTCAGTTGCGTGTGCGTCAGTTTTTCTCATTTGTTCAGCTTCAGGAACAGTGTAGATATATCTCAGTGAATTGAAAGATAGGAAATCTGTAACATTGTCATTTTTCTTCTTTGTTCCTCTCTTTTAGTTCATATGAAGAAAAGGTTTGTAAACCGTGACTTCACTGCCTGAGTATATTCACTGGTCTCTGACTTTGAATGTGTGTGTAAAAGTCTTTGGCCCAACCCCAATTCCTTGCTTCCTGGCCGACCACTTGGCAATACCCCTCCAGTTGGAGCGTCATCTGGAGAGCTGCTGACCACTGTCCTATGGTTATCCTACGAACATGGGTGAAGCACAGGGCACATTGTTCTTCAGCTGCAGCCCCAACACTCTCCCCAGACATGGCTGTTTTTAAATCATTTCTTTTAAGTGCGTTTTAACATATATACAGGACAGCAGAAGTAAATAACACTGACCATGGGAAACTTTTGGACCTGGAATTCATTCATGTGAATGTTACTTAGACATGTACCACCCACCTACATCAGACCAGGCACCCCCACCTCATGGCAATGAGACTCCTTGATGGCAGCAGCCATCCCCAGCAGGATTCAAGTGAGACCTACACAATATTAGGAAGATGGTCATAATATTATGCCTGATGTATTATTTATATGCCTTGACTATGTTTTTCCTCTCCAGAACTATGACCAACATTTGTTGTTTTTCAAAGGGCATTATAAATAAATTGACATTGACAGTGACATAGCCTTCGGTAGATCAGGATGAGGCCGGCGTCAGTTTTTCATCCTTTTTTCTTTGTTGAACAGCTCAAGCTCGGGAAGTTTGCGTGCCCAGATTTTTCTTTACAAACCTCGACTTTGACGCTGACCCCAGGACATCGACATGAGTCTGAAGCTTTTTCTGAGTACAGCAGCACTGGGGTCTAAAAATGTCATTTAGTCCAAATGGCAACAACCACAACTACAATTTGAAACCAGGTGCCATTCATTACTTCTTGTTCAGTGTGATGATGGACCGTTTGATAGTAATTCATTTGTATGTGGATATTAGACCTTTAAGGGAGGATTATTTGGTGACACTGATTGGGTTTTCTGGTCTTGGGTCACTGAATTAGTTGTGCTATATTGACTGCTTGCTATCATTTGTTGGTGCTGGAGACAATATATTTTCCACAGACAGTTTGGATTCTTGTTAGCTTGCTTTAATCAGGTTTGGTTCAGAGTTCTTATGGCTTCAGCTAATGGTACTCACAAACCCTCGGCAGATTCTGTTCAAATAAATGTTGCTTTATTTTACTGATAATATTACCAATATTGTTGTATCTGCCAGTTAGTGTTTGTGCCCTCATCATGTTTCAGTCCTTCCGCACACCGCTTTCTATATTTGGCTCCAAATGGAAACGACGTCATTGACCATAAAGCCATTCTGTAAACTTCAGGGTGCCATCACGATTATATACAGCATGTCCAACTGGCATGTGGTCAGTTTAATGGACTTGAGACCATGTCAATTAATTTTTGACTCTGCAATAAAACGAGGATGAGGCGCCAGCAAGCGACAACTTCCAGGGATGAAAGATGAATCCAAGACAGAAGTGGCAAAAAACAACCTCTATGATTAGAAATGTTGAAAATTCTGGATGCAAATCACCCATTTGAATTAATTTTGAGTGACAGGCGGTTTCCGTCTCGGATTGCTAACTGTCTGCCTCCGCGTCGCCCACCTTCTTCAACTCCACTACAAAAAAAAAAAGAGAGAGAGGAATAGCTACCTGCTTCATTGTTTACTTCCATGCTTCAACATTTTCAGTGCGATGTGTGTCATGGTTACGGTTCTCTTTGACTCAATCCTGACTCACCAAATGTTGGTGTGCGCTAAAATGATCCACATTTAATTAATATCCTAACTTCTGAGCAGTGATTTAGGTCTGTCTCAGTAAATACACGCAAACAAGTGGGATATATTTATGTCATTTCCTTTTGAAAATCGTATTTGACACGTTCCTTGGGTTTGTAGAACACATATGAGGGATTTTTTTTCACCATTTCAATACCCACAAGCTCAGAGCAGTGACATCTTCTTAACTTCCTGTCGGCTTGACACGGATGCAGACTTGTTGAAGCATTTTAAATCTTATTTCTCACACAACATAAACACGGCGCTGAATTATTCATGTTCAACAAGCACACCCGACCACATACTGAACCATTCATTTATTATCAACAAGGAAGCTGAAGGCAACGCACAAGCATCCGGAAATATGTCTCCGGACTGTGCATGTCCTCCTTTAGGGTGCGACAACAGCAGTGCGGGGGACGGGAAACAAGGGGGCATACGAGTGAGAGTGAGGAGGGAGAGCGTAAGAAGCAGATGTGATGCATGGAGCGTCTCCTGCCCCGTGTAGCAGGATGTTTGTCATTAGTGTCCCCCTGTGGGAGTCGATGGTGGGGCCTGCGTCCTGCCTCACACATACAAGCCATTAATGAGTTTGGAAGTGAGTCATTTCGAAAGCTGCCGCTTTTTTTCCCTGCTTCCACCCCCCGTCCCCCTTCTGTCATCTCGCTAAACCTCGTTACTTGGAGTGATATTTTCAAAAAATAGGGTTTTGTAAGAAAGTGTAATTGGGCCGCCTCAAAAACAGGTTGCCATTAAACCACAACAGCTACAAGATCTACAAAATTAGTGTAAGTAGCGGTGTTTCTAGTGAAACGCTGTAATTATTCATGTTATCAACCAAATGTCACCAAATTAAAAGCTGCACTTGTCAATATTTTTAATATAAAATGTATAATATTGTGTACAACACATCAGTTTCAAGACATGAGTGTATGTATGAACTACACGATATATATATATATATATATGTATATGTATATACGCTGCATAAAATATTGGATATATTTCACATAAGTAATTGGTAAGATATATAAGTTATCATGTGAGCAATTAGTAGCTATTATTAGCCACCTCCGCAGGTCCTCTGACATCTGTAGAGGCTGTTGTGGCTGAATGTTTTAGTTTTCTGGCGTGTAACAACGCAGTTCGGTCTCTGCTCTTATCAGCCGCCCACGAAGTTGACCTCCTGCCCCACACCAACGTGACAATGTATGCTGGTGGAGACAACAGACAACTGGGCAGCAAATAGAGACAAAACAATGCAGATTTAAAGCTGCTGTAATCATAATATTAACATTAACAAAGGATCAAAGAGCACCCCTACTAATGAAAAACAGCAACAAAGAATTCAGTATTTTGGGTAGTGAAACATCATTACCCAAAAATACTTAAGTTAGTTTCCAGCTAGTTTCAACATTCAAATATTTAGTTTGAAACTAAATATTTGAATGTTGAAAGCAGATACCAAAGCTAAAAGCTAAAGTTTGGGAATTATAATTAAATAGAATAATAAACCAGAGCCATATATTAGAGAGAGTCTGGCTGGCTAGGGAATGGAATGCTGATTGGTTCTGAGCTGGTCACGTGTTTCATGGCTCCAGTGCAGGATCGGGAAAACAACGGAGAAAGTTATAGGATTAGAAGGAAGAAGTGGATAGCAACTGAATTCTCCCTGTTATGTGAGGTAAATGTCAACTTCTCTCTTTGACGTTTGTTAAGATATTATATAGGAAAAATAAAGTCCCACCGTCATTAATATGTCCCTTGATCTCAAAAACAACCAACACCTCTTTCCAAACGAATTAAGTTTGAAGTTAACCAAGCCTTATGCTAGCCTTATGCTAGCTAGTAAGCTAGACTAAAGGCTTAGAAAAATAGCAGCTACCGCCATATACACTGTGAAACCCATGTGTACATGTAATTTATGTCCATGTAGACAGACAAATTTAATCGACCGAGGTCTCAAACATGGCGTCCATGATTTGAGTTGGCCAGACTCTCTGATGTACGGCTCTGTAATCAAGTGCATTTTGTCGCCCCCTTGTGGTCGCAAATTTATTAAAACGTCTTTAAAAAGTATTTCAACCATTAGTGATTCTCTTTCAGACGGGATTTTAGGGTTATTTCTTTAAAGCAAAGTACTGACTTATATCTTGAACATGTGGCATATTATTATTATTATCTACAGCTTTTGTTGTCAGCTACTGTCAACAGCAACTGAGCAAGTACCTCAAACTACCTCTAGCCCTTTGTTCTACATCCACTTTTAGCTAACGTGAAGCTGGTTGCCTGGCTCTGTCCACTTGATATCTGAGTTCTAAATCAATTTTCAGCTGATATGCAAGCCTGCCCGGGCTGTGATAAATTACCAGACCTTTTCTGGGACATGGAGACGGAGTGAATTATAATACAGAGTCAAAGCAATTACATCAATGTAACAGGTCTGCGTCACCCAGGCTCTTAGTAGGTATTATTAGGGAACAATCTGAAAATCTCTCCAAGAGATAATTTTACTTGGTCAAGAGTGTCTGACAGTTTAATGACGCTCTAATGTCCGTGCGTGTGTGCAGAGTTCAGTTAATCTCTGCTGCTTCCCTTTCATAAAGTGTTTTTCACCTTCCTTTTTGACCTGATTGGGGTGGAGAGACTTAAAAAGATTACTTAACACTTCTGTTCCAAGCTCTTTCAGTCTCCTTCCGTTGCATTTCCACATGTCACCCTAATCCTACCGTAATACGCCGGCGCCCGCAGCCTCGTGGCAAAGTTAATAGCACGGCCTTTGGAAGCAGCAGCGATGGAAATGTACTTATCTTGTTACGAAAACCACAATTTTCTCTGGATATCAAACATCAACTCTGACCTTTAGATCTTTATCTCAGAGACCATTAGCGTCTAATCCCAGAAAGCTTTTCATTATGCAGTGTTTGTCGGAAGTGTCATTCTCCTTTTTTCACCATCTCCAAATTAATGAGATTTCAGCTCAAGGCAAGAAGCTTCTTCCAGTGTTTCCTTGAAGCACAATAATTGTTGTTTTGTGCCGGGCTCACCTCTTCCTCTTTGAATAAACTGTCGTTCTGTCATTTTTTCGTCAGCGGCTCCTTATCTAGGAAATGCACGCATGCGCTTCTCAGCCCCAACAAAAGGAAAAAGCAAACAGGCTTGAATATTGGCCTGTCTGGAAAATAAATGCGTTTCTTCCAGGGCACGACAAGCCTTGTTTTCCTGTACACAAACAGCAGTCAGGAGTCAACATTTTACCTAATGAGGGTTGCTATGGAAACGTGAGCCAAAGGCTAATTTGCATCTGTGCTGCTAGTCTGAACGGATCACGGCTACTGGACGTGTAAAGAGAGAGGCTCTGAAATGCTGAATAAAAGGGAAAATACAGTTAATCTCTTGTAAAATTTTAATGAATCTACAGAGGGACCCGTGGCTTATTGCCTTTTTGTGTTGATTGCATTGTGCAGCTATGGTGCCTTGACTGCATGGGCCTTTGGATGTTCAATAACGGTTCAAACAGTGTGGGATTAGGTGGCATCTGAGCAACATAAAGAAACCTTTGGGGCTGCAAAACATGCAGGGTGAAACGAGGGCAATTGGACTTGTTGGGGTTTTTGAAGGAGTCTCACCACCCGTCCAACTAGCTCCTTCAGTTCTAAAGACTTCAACAGGAACATCTGTGCAATATATTTTAGCAGGAGCTGTGCGTTGTTACACAGTGAGCCAGACTTACGAGGTACAAGTATAAAGGGCTCACACAGGTGTTGGCTAAGTGCGTATTTTACGGTGTCCAGGTCCCGCAGTACTATAAAAGCGCCGTAAGTTTGTTGGTGGAAGTGCTGAGGACAGAGGTAACTAATGATCCTTCTGGTTCTCAGCATACTTTTCTTTAATGCAAAGTAAGTCGTTGCCAACTTCCCAGTAACACAAACAGCTGTGTGGTGTCTGGGGAATGTGTGCTCTCATCACTTGCAATCGACAAGTCTTCAATTTGCCACACAGCGATGAAGTCACCATCTGAGACAGGCTTCACAGAACTTGATATTGTGGCATATTCCTGTACCTGTTTTGCTAGCATGGAAGGAAAAAGTTGTAGATCCCACATACTAGTTGTCATTTGTGTCCCTTTCTGCTAGGTCTGAGTTTGGCTTCATAATAATACGTTTTTGTCTGTCAAGACATGTTTATGTTTCCACAGTGTCTAGAATCTCCCGCGCTCACATCAAAAGGTGTTTTAAACTGTTATGATAGAATCATGACATGTGGTAATACTTAAAGGAACTGTTTCACGCTTCTTGTCAAAAGTCATACAAGGAGAATGACACTACTTTAAATCTGTCTGATAAAAATAAAAGCCTAATGTGAGCGAGCTCAGCTCATTTAACTGTCCGGTTGGTTCGTGTTGGATCAATTTACTCTCAACTACCGAAACAATAAGGTATCAATCTAACAAGATGTTGTACTCGTTCTGTTATTGATGCCTAATAAGATCACATCCATCAAGGCCTCGCATTAGAACCAGTAGTTTTCTAACTTCTGCCTTCAATCTCTCTCAAAAGTACATGTGCGCCTTGAAATATCATGTCACCCACTGCATGAGCTGTTCGCTTAATAAATGACTGATTAATGTGACACATAGCGCGTGCGTGGCGACACATGAGACATCAAGCGAAACATGGCCCGTCTCACCCAGGTCTGAAAATACTTGGTCACGGCTTTGTAAGCGCTGTGTGTAAAGCTCCATTAAGTCAGTAGGAGGTGTTGCGCCTTCCTGCCACTTATTCCCGGGTTACTACCAACGAGCACGGTCACGGTTCACTGTCAAGGTTTCGAAGAAGCAAGCGCCCTCCTTTCGTCCCCTCGTTGGACCAAAACCGATCCGTGCAGTCGCGCGCTGCCATCGCCTTCTTTGAAGGCAAACAAAGACGACAGCACAAGACGCAGCTTATTACGGGCTGTTTGAACACACCTGTGTAATGAATGGCAAATTGAGCCACAGCGGTTAATTAAGCACTCACGGAGCTGTCCCCCATAGGCTTGTTGCCACGACAACCGTACACCGATTGCGAGATTCTCCATCATTATCCGTGTGAAAGCTGCACTGTGTCGCTAATAAACACAACTGCAACAAGTAAGAGTTGGGTCCTGTGGTCAGTGATCTGAGCTGAAATCAGATCTTGTGCCTGGTGTGGTGTTTCTCCACTGAGTCTGAGTCACATGTAGCCTGCTGTGGCGCGCACCGGTACATAGTGTCCTAAGGACTCGTACTGCACACACAGGAAATATTTCACCTGCAGAGTGAGTAGATGGCTCCGATACCTCTGCAGAGTTTCTCCGTCAGTCAGCTTCTGAATCACACCTTGCACGACGCGACAAAGTGTGTATTAACTGCCTTATAATATTAGTAATTATAAGCCACAATTTGATTCTGCGCCGGTTGAGAATCTAATAAAGCCTGTTCACGTGGGAACATCTTGAATGATGCACCTAATGACACCGTATTATTTCATCAACGGATGATTAGCATTTTATTAACTGAAAATGTTATACCACTGCGAACAAGTTTAGCAAAAGAGTTCTATTACGTTTTGAGACGGTTTTCAATTAACTGGCGGTTATTGTATGAACAGCTTTGAAAACCTTTGGTTTTCTCCCGGGCAATATATTCTTTCAGCACTTGGCTGTCATGCTTTGGATCTTCGTTCGTCGAACGGCCTGGTACTGGCAGACATTTTCAGCAGATTTCTTTCAGGCTGACATCCAGTTTTATTTGATTTGCTTCACTGATTTTACCACAGAAAAAAAAAAAAGTTAAATACAAATTATAAGAAAGATGACAGATTACCACAACTATCCACTCTCCATCATGCATCTGGTTGGAATCCTTCTCCTGGCTTTCTGCACGCAACGTTTCTGTCATCACCTACGTCTAAACTGAATTTGTATTTTTTCTTTGGATTTATATCCCTTTGCCGTTGAAAAGGAGTTCTTTAAGCTTATGAATGGTCCCCATCGTGACTCTCTGCCTGTGCACATGCTCGTTGGTCCAGTTTCGACTGAACTGTGTCGTATCTGGTAATGCA
Source organism: Mugil cephalus (assembly GCF_022458985.1). NCBI lineage: Eukaryota > Metazoa > Chordata > Actinopteri > Mugiliformes > Mugilidae > Mugil > Mugil cephalus. The sequence goes on along the minus strand of NC_061778.1, from coordinate 19,106,084 downwards.
GTGTGATCCTTCAAGCTGTTTCTCGCCTGTTTTTCACGATGTTACTCACAATTATGCATGCCAGTCTGTTGTTCCGTCTGAGTGTGCGCCCACTGCTCTCAGTCACAAGTCTTTCATTTTTAAATTTAAATTGAGGACGGAAGGTCAAAGTTTTTTGGTTTACGCTCTGGCAGCGACTTGCAGTTACGTGGACGTTTATAGTGGCTGCATGAAGTCAATCACCCTGAGATCAAGCAGGTCCACCAGGCTGAATAGATACAGCGTCAGTTCAAAACCAGTGATGTTTTAAAAATGTTTTTGTGCCACTGTAATTCCACCAGGGGCTTATTTAGCAAATTTGCTAGATAACTTTTATCTGATAAAGTAGCTCGACTAGTCTCTTGTGATTTATTCTGCCTTGAAATGGGGTCATGTTTACAGAGAAGATTATGGGTATCACAAGAGGGGGTTCTGTAGTGCTATTCACAATGTTGCCAGTGTTAATAAGTTCCCATATGGTAACCTCCAGCTCATGGGTTCCATTTGAAAGAAGCGTATATGTTTCTCACAAGGCAAACGTGTTTTTTACGCTTTAATTATTTCCCCTTTTCCTCATTTAGTCACCAGTCATTTCAAACACACACACATTTATTCAGCTGGACAGAGTACTAAGGTTGAATCCACCTAGGAAAACATAAACCTGACAGCAAAGACAGCAAAGGAGCTGAGTTGTTTTTTCAATCAGTCCGCAATCCCCCAATCGCACATTTTCTTCTTCTTCCTTTTATTGCTCCTCTTCTTTTTTTTTTCCCTCCCCCAGCAAATTGCGGAGGGGTTTATTCTCGGTTCTTGGTGCTATGGATTCCACAAGCCGTTGGAGACCTTCCTTTGAGATTCATGCTCCATGTTGACAAGGTTGCATCACATCATTTCTCCTCTTCCACCTCATCCCGGAGGTTGTTTTCCTGGATTCAGACCTCGTCACTGGGGACGCCACTTACAGTAAATCAGCTGAACTCATTGTCACTTTGTGACGTGGAGCATCATCCCGCTGGAAGGAAAGGAGCCATTAGATGACAAATTTTAAGCCTTATAGCTAGGAACATTTGGCACATCCTGCTCAGATTGAAACATTCGGACACAAATGATTGGTGTTGAGCGACGTAAAGCCCAAGAAAACACCCAAACGCTTGATGACACAAGGCAGATCGGATCCCTGACCCTATCATAATAGAAAATGAAATTTCATCAGACAAGGATGCCGTCTTCAACAGGCAGCCTTTCGTTTCTGCGTTTGACCGACAGGAGTGGAACCACATGTGGTCCTACTCGTGTAACTCATCTACTTCGAGGCTGAACTCCAGTTTCACACAATAATGAGTAAACACCCGGACAAATCCCAGGCGATTAGCAGCCGTCTGGCGCGACGGCAGCGACACGACAACAGCGATGCTGCAGGATTTTATGCGTTGCCCTGCTGCTACCTGGTCAGCTGACTGGGTTATTGCATGAATAAGCAAGAGCGCAGGTGTTTCCAGCGGAGTGTTTCCTGAGCGCATATATTTATAAGGGATCCTGTTTCGAGCTACGTGACAGGTGTCTGTCATGGTGAGCTATTATTCTGCAGGTTATCCTTTAAACACAGTGGAGCGATTATTGCTCGGATGTGTTCAGTTCTTAAGTGTTGCTACATAGGCAAATGTGGAACATATTGGTTTACTGGGTTATATAAGGTCGTATGTCCAGAACAACCAGAAACTCGCCCGAAATAAGAGGAATTTCTTTTGATTCTCTTTTGAAATGGCATGACTAAGATCCATCATAGACATGCGGCTGCTGTTGCTGGTACGATTAGCTGTAGATAGAGGACGTAATAAAGATGATGAAAACAACCTGGGACCTGCTCTCTGCGTGTCTCTTTTCATCTTTTCCATTCATGTCTGCATCTATTTGAATATCAGTTATTGAACAGTGATTAAATAAAAAGCTTTAAACGTCAACAGTCAAACAGCCTTATTAGTTGAACTCTCCAGAGCGTCTCCAGCATATCCTCCTGCTGGCTGCTTCCATCTGTCTGGACAGATAATTGACTGGCTGCTGCTGTGGTTTTATTATCCGTGTGGCTTCAGAGGCTAATGCAAATAACCCGAACGGCAACTCTAAGTCTGACGGGAAAGTGGCAGTGAGAAGTCAGAACAGGCGACTCATTATTTCATGGTTATTGTACTACTGTTGCCAGCGCTGTAACTGTTTAATTAAAGCTTTTGTGTGCAGCGTTTATTTAAGAGAAAGAGCGAGATTCGGCGTGCGGTGAATGGATTGCACTGAGTGACTCATGCTCGCCGTGTATTTATAGACAGAGGGACAAAACAGCAGTAATTGCAAGAGGGAAGATGTCACACATCGGGACAAAAAGGAATAAGTACGATTTGTTTTAAGCGCCTGACTTGTTTCGACTGTCACCTGCAGTCTTCTTCGGAGGTGTCATGTGGCAGATGTGATGTGATAATCTAATACGAGCATCACGCCCTGCATCTATGGAACACCAAAAAACACAAAGGACACCCCGTTACACCCAGCATCATAGGCCCAGTAACCTAGAATATAAAAATATGATTTTATAAAAAATTATGAAAATATAAAAAGGACACAAACAGGAAAATTCACACACGAGAAACAGGAGAACAAAACCATACCATTCCTGGACATGAAAATACATCATAGACTTGACGGCAGCATCACAATAACAATATACCTGAAAGCAACACATACCGATCGATGCCTGCTCCGGACCTCTGAACGCCCCACAGCGCACAAACTGTCAGTGGTGAGAACTCTGTATGAACGGGCCAGTCTCATAACAGAGGAGAAGGACAGACAGGAGGAAAAACAACACACACTCACCCACTATTCAATACCCACTATTGGCCATCAATAAAGGAAAATTAAACACAGGAGACACAGAAGAGGAAAACAAAACAACCACCACAACCATCCCGTACATACGAAGAGCAACGGAACCAATGCAGGGAGATGCAAAAAAGGAACTTCATTTATGAGACTTAGGGGAAACAGAAGGAAACCACATGTTGATGAGCAAGAATCATGTGGAATCTGCATCTCTTTCATTTTGGTTGAAGATAAGTCTTTCAAACTTCAAGAAAAAACACAACACTAAATTTGTTCATGGCTTGTGAAATGGCAAAGCTTTTTGTAATTAGACACCAATTATCTGCACCTCCCAAAGTCTCTAATGTTTTATCACAACAACCATGTGATTAAGCTGTGGTCAAGTTTTGACTTGTCAACATCAGTGGTCATTTGAGTAACTTCCCAGCTGCATTTTTTCTGCCCCCGGAGGTTGCTCATCTGAAAGAGAACACCACATGTACACAGTGAAAGTCCCAAACTCTCACAGCCTGGAAGATTGGGAGATTTGTTGTCATTGTGGTTATACTGACCCAGTAATGTGGGTTAACGAATGTGGTAAGGACTAAAAAAGGAAGCCAATGCTGCTGTTAGAAATCAAGAAAATATTTTAACAGCTGTCTTTTTTGTTCAAGCACGGTGTTTTGTCGACCCATCCATCCACCCCGACTTTCACTCTGCGCTGACTTTGTGCTCGATAGTGACAGACGTTGTTATGGTCTACAACTGATGCTGTTCCTCTCGGGAGCAGATTGTGAGATAGAGCTGCTGAGGAATTTAAATTCCCTGGGTTTTTCACCAAGAACAAACTGAAATGGAACGACAGATGTTATGCTCACTGAAGCAAAAAAAAAAAAGGATGTATTTCTTACAGAGGTTACAGCAGATTTCATGCTTAAATCTCAAATCTTATAAAGCTCTTATTGATGGCTTGATTGCATTATGCACCACTGGTTGGTGTGGCAACGTGAATTAATTAGACATAACATAATATTTTAGGTTAAATGAATTTGACCTAATATATGACGAAGAAATTCATGAATATCGCCAACAAAATATTACCACTTAAATATGCAAAAGTAATTTATAGTGCAAGATCACCAATAAAGTGCAACAACAAATACAATTACTTGGATATATAACAATAATAACTTACACTGTACAAAACAGACAGAATTAAATAACATAAACAACAAAATATCAAGCAAATAAATAATAATGTCAGAGTTTCTTGAAACCAGGTAACAAAAATGGTAAATAGGTCTTAAAACTATGAAAATGCATTACCCACAGTTCAGTCTAAGGATGAACTGGCACTGATCTGATTCTCTACCTCCAAAGTAACTTTAACAGTGCTCCTGGGCAAGTTCCACATAACTTATGAGTTGATGTAAAAAGTATGTGTTTATTTTACTTAAAGAAATTACCAGCAGCAAACAATTTGTGCAGACAACATATCTCAAACTTAGGGGTGTAACGGTCCACACAAGTTGTGTTTGCTAGTATAACATATTGATACATCATCTTGCTAGCACAAGATGGTGTTTAATGTTCGCTATCAAACGTTAGCAAAAGTTTTAAAGCCAAAAAAAGCAGAAATATGAAGGGCAAACCCTGCCAATCAACTCTGTCACAGTTAAATCTCAGTATCACACAATTACGAACACGTTAGCATGAATTTTAAGCAATTTAATCAGTCAGTTAAAAGATAAAATTCTCTAGTTTTTAACTATCTAGCTAATTTGCTATTTACAGCTACACAAATCTCTCTGATAAACATTCCGTTACCAAGACATGCAAACAAACCTTTATCTTGGCGTTTTTCTCCCCTTCCTCTTTCTTCCTCTTTATTACCTGTGCCCCTGAAGGACATGTCCTTTATTGAGACATTGTTTTGCCTTCAACTACCGGCGCTTTGGATGTACACACTGTACAGCAGGAGCCACATTAGTGGTGCAGCAGAGCTTTGAAAGAAATGTTAGGCTTAAATCAGCAGCAGCACTCTGTTGACATAAAATTGTGTTTCGTACAGTAATATAGTGTGGGTGTGAGTGTGAATGGTTGTTTGTCTCTGTGTTAGCCCTGTGATGGGCTGGCGACCTGTCCAGGGTGTACCCTGCGTCTCGCCCGATGCCAGCTGGGATAGACTCGAGCAACCCCCACGACCCTAGTGAGGATTAATAATATAGTTGTGGACATTTAGAAATCATCACTCATACATGCAAAAATAAATAAATTAAGTAATTAAGTTTCTTTGTTAATTGCTCTTGGGGGCCCCCTAGTGGTGGCAAGGCCCTATTCGCTTATGTCTCGGGGAAGCTCTGCATAACAGACAATGAAGTCAAAGTGGCACCTATAAAACCTGAGTTCCGTCTCTCCAAAAAATTTAAAAGTCCTTGCTATCAGTTCGGGATGATATTGTTGGGCCATCCATTCCAAAAATAACTAAACCGGGGATGCTGTCAGTAGTATTATGTGTCTACCATGTGGTGACGATAAACATTTTTTAACTATCCGATTTTAAAAGTGTCAGCTTCAAAAAGACTATTGCTATGAGCAGGAAAGTGTAATGGGCCGCTATACTGAACAGGCTTAAAGCAACATGTAGGTGGTCTGTTCACACTCCTTGGAGCAACAGAGTTGAACAGAACTAATTCCATTATTAAAACATAATGGATCACATAGAGGTCTGGGGGTTGTCAAGGGGGATGTTTTTTTTTTTTTGTTGTTGTTGTTGTTTTAAATAACAGTTGCTTTTGAGTCCTTTTAATGCTATTCAAATGCTCAGGAGCATAAATAAAGAGAAGTCTCTGAAGTGGTGCTATCAGAACAGCTAGAGACCACCAGAAGCAAGGGTGAAAATTGTTTATCACACAGAAAAACTGAAGATTCAAAGCCTCTTTTGAAGTCTAGTATTGGTGGGTGTTTGGATCTCAAAGAACTGATTTTTGATGGAGAATTACTTCTTTGATGGTACAGGTAATGAATGGATTGGAAGCAGTGACAGCTCTCCAGATCATGTTGCACAGAAAGCACCTTAAAAAATTAACAAAAGGAAATCTGACTGCTACCCAAAAACCCACACAGACACAAAACAGACGCGATGACCACAGCAGCCCGACAATTTCCACTATCTGAGAGCCAGTCTAATCCATCTCCAACACTATGCCCCCGAGGAGTTTACTGACAATAAACTAGAGCGGGCTTTGACCTTCACAGTCTTCCTACTTTGTTTTCTGTACTGTTCAGGAGTAACACTTTTTACCTTCCAGCATTACCCCCCAGGTGAATTCAGGACTTCTTCAGCCTTAACAAGAACATGCTCAGAAGTGCCCTACTTTCTACGTCCTTTGGTATATTTTTGTAGTTCTGCAGTCTCGCTGCATGCAGACAAAGCTTTAGGCTTGCCCCCATGTTGCCCATACCTGACAAATGTTCAGAGTCAACATGAATGGATCCCCACATCAATAGCAGCCTTTCGTGAAAGGTCTTCCGTCGTACCTGGCCTTGACATTTCGCAGCCGCTTTTTCAATGTCTGTTTTTCAGAACTGACGCCTCCTGGCCTCTGATATTTATATGTTTCTTTTCACAAATCCAAGTGTCAAGGTTGTCACCTGGCAGCTCATGTTACCCCAAAGCCGTGACAAAATGTCGGCATGAGAGGATATAATGTGGACGCGATAAAGTAGTCTCGTCAGTTGCCCTTAGACAGAAGTTTGAATCATTCATGAATCATTTTTCATTTAAAGGTACTGTATTTTTTAAAAATTAACAATTGATCAAATTTGTTAATGAGAGAACAATGAGTCTTAATGACAACCCTCAGACAACCCCTGCCATCGTGTAAATAACTGCATGCAAAATTTCTCAGCCAGGAAATGACTTTAAGGAGAAGGGTGGAGAAGCCTGTTGCATGTTGGAAAAGCTGACCTTAGAGCATGCGTTTAACACGTGTTTAACACGATGCTCATCTAAACCTGGGTATTCTTACTCTTTAATATTTATGCTGCAACTTCCCCTACTAACAAGATGCATAGAAGAGGAAAAGAAATATAAAACGGGCAAGACTACAGCAACACCTGTTGTACTGTTGTATATGGAACAGCCTTATTAAACAGATGTATTTTTGCTGCTGGCCTCACCAGGGTCTTCAAGCAACACACTGCAAACTAAATTTGACATCCCAGCAGGATGCATCCTGAAACAGGCACACACAAAAAGAAACACTTTAGGAGCAACTCAGAAAGCACGAAGAACGCCAGAAGGTGTTGACCTGACCTCCAAATCCACTAGGTCCCAAACTGATCAAGTGTCTGTGGGATGATCACCACAGGACACCCTCAGAAGACCCATGTCCATTCTCTGATGAGTCACAGCATTATTAGGAAGGTGGTCATAATGTTATGCCTGATTAGTGTGTATGTCCGCATTCTATATATAAGAGACAGGAGACATCCTCTAGTGTCGGGTTGGGCATATTGTTATACCAGACTCATCATTGTACCAGACTGGCAAAAAGGAATATTCAGTAAGAGTTAAATTAATATTTAAAACTACTTCCTGTAAAACACCAAAAAACCACGCAGTATTAAATGAAACGTCCTCAGAAGGATATAAAAGTCAAATAGAGTCGATTGTTCCTTTCCGAAATAAACACGGCATCATTTTACCTCTTGTAAGAAATAATAAAAGGGAGGAAGCAATAATCCCAAATAAATCAGAATCATGGGTGAGTCATGTGAATTGTCCATCTCCGGACAAGAGCCCCAGTCTCCTGGCTGAAAGTCAGGCACTCATTTAATTTATTCTCCATTCATGGTCACAGGGCTATTTTTGCAGTATAATAATTTGTTGTGAGGAGTCCCAGGTCATCTACCTGTTCTGGTGTTTAGTTATGACCTGCTGAAGCTGAAGACTGACATGTCCCTGATATGTCTGAAAAATGAAAAAGTATTTCTTTTGCAGTATGTGGTGTATTGTTTCTGTCCTAAACATTTCATCATAAATAGAAAGCACCCGTAGACTGATGGGATACCAAACATGAACTCTGTATATGTGTGTGTTTTGTGCTTCATTTGAATCTCACTGAAAAACCAGTGACATTACCACGACATTACGTTAGCTGCTCCTAAGGAGCCCGACCATCCAGAGAGGCACCTCCTCTGGTCTCCATGGATACCAGCTGTGCACCTGAACAAAGAGGAATTCACTGTTGGATGGAAGTGAAAGACAGCTCGATGATAATGCACGTAGGTGTGTGTGAACGCGCGTGCGTCACGGCGGTGGTTTAAACGAGCCGACCGTGTCCGTGACACTCTGAGAACAGAGGGCGACATGTGTCCGTGCTCCTCCGGTGCATGTGCAGACCCTCCCTCGGTCTCTCCGGTGACTCAGGATAATTGCAGTCATATTTTTCACAGCAATCAAACTCTTTTGCGTGGGCTTCTACATGATGTGACATGAGAAGCGCGGGGTCTCACTTCCATTCTCTGATGCGAAGAAGATAATTGATTTCCCAGTGCACCACCCCCCACCCCCGTCAACGCACCCAGGATCATGCCGTTGTTTGGACAGTTCTCACAATGAATATCTTCCCCCGAATCGGAGGCGTGCATGCGCGTGAGTTCTGGCTGCAGGGAGGGAGGCAAATAAGCAGCTAATGAAAAGAGATGGCGACGGAGTTTTTTAGCTGTTTGGGTGCGCCAGCCGTCTGATGTGTGCCAAGGGAGAGGGAATGGAGACGCTGACAAACTCTGACAGCCAAGAAAGTACTCTCCGGTTGTTTCTGTGGCGTGGTTTCTAAGATAATAATTTCCTGACACCTCCAAAAAAGAAGTAAAAAAAAAAAAAGAAGTCTTGATGATCCAAGGTGAGATTATAACAAAGTCTTAAATTTCAAAAAGTAACTAAAAAAAGTTATCAAGCACACAAGGAAAACACTTGGACGGCACTGACATGGGGCGCAATGACGCACTGGCACTGAGGCTAAATATAAAGGGAATAATGAGACACAGGTGGGACACATCGGGGCGGGGCAAACAATCAGGGACAGCAACCACACGGAGGAAGTGAAGACATCTGAAATGATAGAGAGTTGGTGACTAGGAAATGGCGCTGGAGGAAATGAAAAAGCCAGGAACAGTTAAACACGATCCGACTCCACGGAGCTAGATGTGACAGTCCTGGCCGGAGGAGCTGACTCGTGCTGCTGACGCGTGCACCTGATTGATTACAAGTCTGTGCGTTCCTCATTCACCGAACTGCATGAATCACACTGCTCCGTGTTTGTCTCTGCGCACTGTCTTTGGGGTGAACATGACCTCAGTGGTATTGGCTTTGAAGTGCGCAGAGATGCAGGGTTTATTGAAAAATCCTCCTGAATCTCTCTGACACCCAACCTTAAGAAAGCTGCTTGGATGAGCAGCGAGACATCGTAATAAAAAACACAACAAATCAACACAGTCGCCTTGTTTTTGCTTTGCATTTGGATCTGTTCTTTATGCCTTCACGTTGCTTTTTGTTAGCTGGATTGTATTTTCATTATTAGTATTATAGTATCACACAGATCAATGTTTAATTCATGTTGGTTCCTGGGGGGGGGGAATAGCTCACGCATTTATCTTGTGCTACTGCCCATAATCCCATAATCTCTCTCTCTTTCAACAAACTGTACCTGGTCAAAACTGTGGCCATAAGCTTGGATGCGCTGAGCTCTGAGCCTACGTCATAGGTGGTTAAGCCTGTGAGAGCGGTGTGTCAGCATCGTTCAAAAAAAAAAAAAAAAAACGACTAGTCTAGCAGGCCACATCCGAGTCGAAGTTTATGATTTACTTTTACTGGAATCACTGCAACACAGAACATGGAGGAGATATCTGAGTAGATGAGTAGATGTTTGAGGCAGAGTAAGAAAGAACTTTCAGTGCTTGTGTGGCCACTTGAGAGGAAGATTTGAGGTTGGTTAGAGGGGGGTAAGTGGATTGTTATCCTTAAACCAGCAGGTCAGATGAACAGGAAGACAGCTCTGGGGACAAAGGTTGAGTCCTACCTGTCCTTGGCAGCCAGACATTTTAGTTCAGGGGCCACATCCAGTCAAATTTGACCTCAAGTGGCTGCACCAGTAAGATTATAGCATAATAACCTATAAGTAAGATTTTCTTTTCCATTTGTTTTAGTGCAAAGAAGAAGAAAATTAGGAGAATGTGTAAAAGTAAGTGCAATTTGTGCACATTACTACCTGCTGTTTAGTCCCAGGACTCTGACTTCTGTCCACTTCACAAAAACAGTGGACAAATTAGGGATAGCAGTTATTTTCATTGGAAAATTGCATTCTTATATGTGATTTCCGCACATGCTGCAGGCCAGATTAGAGCCTCTGGTGGGCCGCTTATGGCTCTGTGCCGTAGCTATGCATTGTGACGCTCGAATGTGAACTGAGCCTTACTGTTGCTACATAAGAGAACAAAATGGGTCTTGAACACTGGGGTCGCAAAGTCCACACAGCTTGAAGAAACACTCTGTAATCCACGCAGGGAATCGGTAGAACTAGCAGAACTAGTGGCCTACTTTTTTTTATTTTTATATATATTTTTTTATTATTTCTGCTCCCGTCCTAAGCTTTATTTTTGGATTCTTATAAAATATAGTGCCAGCAGCAATTAGGTGTAATCATAGCAGCCGGTAATGGAAGAGACTGTTTCATAAGGTCTCCTTTAAATAGCTCCACGAGCATCACATTCGAGCCGGCCCACTGGCTCTGTGTGTAAATTGCCCGTGATAAGAGACTCGCTCTGAAAGAACAGACGTTATAAAAAGAAAATGTTCCATCAAGGACAAATGTGACTTTAATGCTTTTTTTTTCTTTTTTCTTTATCAGGGTTGTAAAAACCACAGTTGGTGAATGAAGGGTGGATGCGAATGAATGCTTTCTGCTGTCTCTTAAAAATGAATTAACACAGAGCCACAACTTTGCATAATGTGAAGCACACACGGGTACACACACACACACACACACACACACACACACACAAATCTGACCTATGAGTCATCCTGGCTCTACTTGCAGACGCCCCTCCTTACCTCCCTAACCCACTGGATGTCACAGATGGATGCAGCAGACAGCCGCAGTCTTAATGCCGCTTCCTGTCTCTCTCCGGGCACTTAGCAACTGCTCGGCCGAGGGCGGGCTTAACTGGCAATTTAGGGGCCAATTTGTCATCGTTCACGAACGCGGAGAAGGGAGAGGACCGGATAACACAAAACAAAAGCTTTGAGAATTTACCCACAACCGCTGATTGTGGAAATGGACTTCAATCAATGATGTCTCCCAGTCTGGGAAAGGAGGGTTGACGTGTGAAATCAGATGCAAAAGCGTTTTGGTTGGAAGTTAAATATGTCTTTGGTCCGACTCGGGCTTTATGGGAATTTGAACTGCGAGCATGCCTCTGGGCCTCACACCCCTCGAATACACCAGCCTGGAGGGAGCTTTAGTGAGCCGGTACGGAAGAGTTAGGATGCCTCCATCAAAACAAATCAATCAACGTGAAATACGTGTCTGCACTTTATGAAAACATTACTACTTTTAAAAGAGGGAAACTATTTAGCAAACCATTATGAGATGTAGTTAATTAAATAGCTACTAAGCTAGTTGTGGCCGTCTATCACATCTAGTAGCAAATGCTTTTCCTCTTCCATTAAAATAGACATTTACTTTAAGACTAATTAGCAAGCTGCCAACACTTAATATTGAGGATTTTTACAAGATTCCCTTAAGTGTCCATAGTAGAGTCCATTCAGCTGGTAGTAGAAGCCTCATCCATGTTTTAGTTTTTTTAATTGATGTCTGTTATTCATTTATTCTGTATAGCACTTTGGTTAATTTTAGTGGTTTTTAAAGTGCTTTATAAATAAAGATGGACTGGATTGGAGAGCATATCATGGCTGCCACTAGACATTTGTTTAATATGGTAACATTAGGAGCACCGTAGGGCCGCGTTTCATAATAAATTTGAATATGTCTCTTTTTCCACAGTCAGTCATCTACATGTGATGCACCATGCATCATGTTTTGATCATGTTTTTATGCTCTGTCTAATTCCTGTTTACAGTCAGGAATGCACAAGGAAGAACCCGCCTCTAGCCCAGTGAAAGCTGGGATAGGGTATTCAAATAATATACATTGTACATTGTGCCTCACTAAGATATGTTGGATTCATGTTAATGTGTATTTACAGAAATCTAAATTCGTGGGGGAAATATATATATATATACAAAAAATGTCTAATCAACCAGTTCTGTGTTTCTGTAAAGTAGGAATTTCTATCTTCACCTTTCTTACAGAAAATATATGTTATTATAGAAGTTATTTATATGGTTGTATAAATTACAGATATTCAATAAAGGTGGACAATCATAACCTGTTGCTGTCTCTCTTAACTCTCATATAACCTCTTAGCTGTGATTCTGTAGATAGATAGATAGATAGATAGATAGATAGATAGATAGATAGATAGATAGATAGATAGATAGATAGATAGATAGATTTATATCAGCTGTTTTGCCTCATATTCAAACAGTTAGTATTAAAAAATGCACACACCTCGTTTATAGCATACATGTTGTTTCCACAATCCAACTGAAAAGCACACGAACACGTTCGCCTGGATGATATTATATTTTTTGGCAGAATAACCTGTCGAGCATTCCTGGTCCCTCCGGGGTGTTGATGGCCGACGACCTGTGAGGTGAAAATATCTACAAAAGGCAGTTGGGTGTTGCTGCGATACCTGCCAGCCTGAGGTCTTAACGGCAGAAGATGTGTCCACTGGAAATGGCATTTGACCTTCATGAAACTAGCGTTCTTGTTGTGATTGATTTTTTTCCTTTGCATTACGGACAATGACGGAGTGGAGGATTTATTGGAAAACAACAGGTTTTCCATATCTGAGTTTCAGCGAACAACCTCACAGTCAAAGTCAATTGAAGTCCACCAAAGCAATCGCAGTTATGAAGTATAACAAAACACAGAAGACCTACTGCCCAGTCTGTCATGATCTTGTACTTTTTTGCTACCTGTGTTGTGATCATGTTTGGTTTCTTTGTGTTTCCTGTTTTTATTTTGTAAGCTTCTTTCTGTGTTTGGCCTCTTTGATCGTTTGATTGGTTTCCCTCATGTGTGCTCTGCCCTCATTAGTTTCCCGTGTCTCTTTACCCTCGTGTCCAAGTGTGCTTATACCTTCACCTGCCTCTTGTTATCTCATAAGCCCGTGTGAGTGTACATATATATATATATAAAACCCTGCCTTTCCTTTTGTCAAGTACTCTGTACTGTTACCCCTGTCAAGTTCTATGCCTTATGTTTCCCTGTGCTGTTGTCTCTGTGGAGTCACCCCCTGTGCATGTTCTTGTGTTCATGTTCAGGTTCTTGTATTGCACCTTTTTGTTCCTGATGTTCTTGTCATGTGCTACTGCCTCTCTCTGTGCCCTGCATTTGGGCCCAACCTCACAAGAACGCACATTAGCACTTATAGGCTAAGGAGCATTTGCTAACAATTTGTAGAGTTACAGATAATAGTGACTGGTCCTGGTTGCTGCCATATTAAAACCCAGGCAATATGCAGCAATATCACCAGCTACTGCGTTCTCTTATTGACACTGACGTGCAGCGTCTGCCACAACCCGGTAATTTATAATATGTATGAACAGGACAAGTTCATTAATTATTGAAGTCATCATTGCCCATTGTCCTCTTTTGAAAATGAGCTGAAAACTTGAAAGTGTGGAGATTACATTTTCACCCATGGAGCTTCCATTGACTAATTAGCAAGATAATGAGGGTTAATTCTACTGAACCAGTACATCATCTGAATGTTTATTTCCTCCAAGTGTTGGATTCTACGTTTTTCGTCTCTTTTTCTCAGCATGCCAGACTGTCGTACTTGGGGATGAACGAAAACATGTCGACTTGTTTCTACATATATTTACGTTATTGCGTCATTGCAGCCCTAATCTGAACATACTAAACGTCAACGGAAATGGACCCTGCGATGAATCCGTGACAAGACTTGTCACGTAGAAAGCCACCTTTAGCGCTGCTTTTATTAGGGTTCCGGACCACGAATTTCTAGCTGCAAGGAAACATTTCTAACAGGCAGCAGAGGCCACGGATGAAGACCTCGCTATCATTTCAGGCCTGAGAAAAGGAAAAAGCTGACAATAAATGATTCAAGAGATGTGTGCAGTGAGAGCGCTGGGATCAACAGAATCAATAACAGGAAGCAACAGATGCTCCATCTGTGGCAACATTGTTACATGACAAAAAAGAAGGTTGCACATGCTGCACGTTAAAGAAAGCAACAAGGCCAAAATGGGAAGATTACACAAAAGACTAATGGCTTCTGCTTCTCCAGCCTTAGGGGATGGGAGCTGGTGCAGACAGTATTGACTGTATTGCCGGTTTGTACTATATTGGCCAGTGTCAGGAGCTGTCAGGCTTCCCCCACCATCCACTCCCACTAGTTCCCACAAGAGATTTCCTTCCATTGACGCTGCAGCTTCTAATTTGTCACCATGCTCGAAAAACAGATGGATCACAGTTAGCGTGAAAGCTCATAAAAGGAAACTCTTTTATGATTTTCTTTTTTACGATCAGCAGGCAACAGGGTTTTTTTTTTCTTTCCGAGACTTGGACATCGCATTTGCTACTTCATGATGCTCCGTATACAACGAAAGATATTCATCTGAATATTCAGAGCTAGGAAAAAAAAAAAAGAAATACAACAATATGGGAAGAAGTCTAATCAAAACAGATGATCTTGAGCAGTAGATGTGTAATGTGGCTGAATTCATATGCACGCTAAATTATTATGGCTGCTCCAGACGTGAATTGGAGAGATTGAAACGAAGTGACTGGATGAAATTAATATTGAGGGAGCGAGTCTATTTGATGAAGAGAGACCACATAGATATGATTGGATATAAATATCATAGGCCTTATGCAAAGGATCTCCGGGCTTAATGGATGAGGGCTGTAAAACGTAACTGACATAAAAGCACTCAGACGTAAACTGTGACATTTCCATTAGCTGGTTTATAAGTGGAGCTTTCCGACGTCTGCTATGGTTCCCATCCCATTACCCTATGACTCAACCGACTGCAATGTAACATCATCATCATCATCATCATGCTGCTTCCGACAATTACATACAGACAAGCATACCTGGAACACTTTAAATGTAAATGCAGTTTTTCCATCATTTAGTGCTGCATCTGGTGCGATGGTCATTTAAATATGAGAATAACTGCGCACATTTTTATAGTTTTTTCTTCAAAGACAAGCTCTTGGTTGTGAAAAATGGATGGAGTTGGATAACTAGAGGATGAAAAAAGACTTAGAGAGAAGTTTAGACTTGAAGTGGAGGGCCATATCACTTAGCCGGGCCAAGGCGGTTCTGGAAACAATTTGGCTCCCTCGTTCCCAGAAGAGTCTTTCACTGCTTTCTTTGAGACATATCTTTAAAATTACTGACCACACTCCAAGATTATGTAACAATTGTTAATATGAGTCATGGCCGACAGTTTAGACTGTGGACCAGTTTAAACACTGCAACGGCCTTGAGCCTCCACTGTTAACTGAAACCAGCAGAGAATTCGAAAAACCCTTTCACATATTTTCAAAACCACATTTTAAAAGTGAAAAAAGGTTTTTAGTATTCGTTTACTTTTTATCTGCGTGGGGCTTGAGCCTATCCCAGCTATCAGTGGCTGAGAGGCGGGGTACTCCCGGGACAAGTCTATCACAGGGCTAACACAAAGAGACAGACCGTTCATGCTAACATGCACACCTACTGCCAAGTAGGACCAGTGATTCTCTCATTCTCTCAGCATGTCTTTAGACTGTGGGAGGAAGCCTGAGTACCCGGGGAAAACCCACACAGGCACAGGCAGAACATGCAAACTCCGCACAGGAAGGCCAGCTGGCCGGTGGCCTAAAACCAACTTGCAGTATTAACCACTACACCACTGTACTGCCCTGTTATTAGTGTTCACAACAGCCTATTGTTTAGCTATTGTTTACGTATTACTAATCTAAACTGGCTCATGTGACAGATGTTGATGCTCCTGGCTAAAATCAGTCATAGGTAACGTTCCCACCAGAACTGTACACTCACATTCATTCATCAGATAACATTTTGTAGCGCGGTTTGAAATGATCTGAGCTCAAAATTCAACCAGTCCAAGGCCAATTGAAGTCATCGATGTAACTAGAATTTTAATTCTCTCTTCACAACTCTGTGTAACTGGCTTAACTATTAATAAGTGTTTTCTTTTCTTTCCAAGGCCCTAAAGGCCCCAGGTCTCAGTCAATGATGTAAGTTAAACACTGTAGTAACTGTGGATTATTATGCTGCAGAACTACAACTTTAAAGGCGCTGCATCTTCATACACAGGCCAGCTGTTTGTTTTATACATTTTTCAACAGTATATCATGCATTGTTGTTGTTTTCGGTGTAAATGATGTCCACTGGAACAAAGGGTCAGTGTGAAGACTGGTGGCTCAAAGTTTCAACGCTGTCCATGATGCAGATTCACATGACACAACAGTCAACTTTCTTTACTGTGTCATGGCCTCACCTCTGCATCTCATTGTCTTCTCTATGGATGGCTACGTATATTTACTCAGAACGCTCCCATTCAGGCCCCAGCTCCTTTACAAGTATCCCTTTGGTTTTATGGTGTGTCACAGCAAATATGCTCCACTTCTCAGAGATGCCACTGGGGTAGCAGAGGACGGAGGGGCAGATTTATTTTCCGTCTTTCAGGAGGAGGTAAACAACAAGTACACCCTTAGTGCTGACAGCACAACATCTAGCCTGTGACTTTAAGATGGAGGAATGAAACAGGATGCATACACAAAAGCCGCAACATCAAAGCCCAGGACTATGACATGCGACAGTTCACTGTATTGTGTTTCATGAGCATAGTGCGGATGTTTTTTTAATGCGCTCAAACAGTTCCAGTGAACCTAATCGTGTAACTTGGCGGCAATAATTTGAGCGTAGATGGTAATACTTTAAGATGCTGCAGAGGAAAATACGGTTCTTTCTTTATAATCCTTTCAGACAACTTATTTTTATCAGTTTTTTATATTCTTGCCTTTTTTTTTTCTGGGACTCATCAGCTGCCTGAGGCAAGAAAAGCAGAGATAAAACAGAGATACTTAATGTATCAGGCAAGAAGGATCGTGCACTATTGTGCCATTGCTGTGGCAAAGCCATGTTGCCATGTGACGCGCTGTGACAAGACTGATTAAGAGAGAGAGCTGGGAATAGACACAAGTGAGTAGGTGGTGAAGATAAGAGAGAATTGTCTTACAGGAACTGTGAGGCATTTTGTTTGTTCGAGAGGTTACTTCACAGAAAGTCTGCAGTAGAGAAAAGTTGTTATAAATAAGGAAGTAAAATGACAACTTGTATATAAATATACAAATATATAATCATGTCAACACATTGTGCAAAATGAATTAGTAAGGTTTGAACTCATTTGAGGAATTATCACTGTTCAAGCTGGTTTTATTATTAAGTAACATGTAACCTTAAATGACATTTATTTCATAAGGTCTCCTTTTAAAACCGCATTTGTCACGAGTAACACCCCCCTCTGTCAGCCAATCAAAGCCTGTCTGCGAGACCACGACAGCTGCTTTCAAATTTAGCCACTTCGCTCCTGTTTCCTAGAGCAACAGCATCAAAGTAACCCTGAGCAACTTCTGTAAATAAAGTACACAGGCGTAGAGCAAATATCAACCAGTATGTGTGGCTGCTACATCCATAATGTGCCCTTTTCTCTTCTGTAAATGTAACATCATTAACTTCACAAAATTTATTTCTGGCATTCGTGCGGCAGCAAGAGCAAAAGTATTTGCGTCATGTCATAGTTTCCATCCCAGAACAGCTATAATACAGCTTCTCTGAGATGACTCTGAGATTTGGTAATTTACTCGGCTATAAT
The DNA here is from genome assembly GCF_022458985.1 of Mugil cephalus. Taxonomy (NCBI): domain Eukaryota; kingdom Metazoa; phylum Chordata; class Actinopteri; order Mugiliformes; family Mugilidae; genus Mugil; species Mugil cephalus. The sequence goes on along the minus strand of NC_061778.1, from coordinate 19,088,170 downwards.
ATCTATTCAGTCACAACACTGTAAGCGTCAACCAATGACATGAACCACTGATAATCTCTTTATGATGTAACGTTCATGTGGGACCCTCCTCTGCTGCAGACCTTGGTAACTTGTATCCCGGAACCTTGTGCTCCTCAGCTAATCGAAACATACGCAGTGAAGACGACATGATTCATCAGACCACCTTCTTCCTCTGCTCCAGTTTTGATGCTCCCATGTCACGCTGTGGGAGCTTTCAGCAGTGGATCAGCGTGGACACCATGACCGGTCTGTGTCTAAGCAGCCTCGCACAGAACAAACTGTGATACGCTGTGTAAACTTTCAGAAATTTCAGCCACAGTAGCTCTGTTGGATCACACCACACGGGCCCGTCTTCCCACGTCCATCAGCGAGCACTGGTTGCTATGACCCTGTCGACAGTTCACCTCTTTTCCTTCTTTGTACTGGTTTTGATGCTCTGACCCAGTCATCCAGCCATCACTATTTGGCTCTTGTCGAAGTCGCACAAATCTTTCCACTTGCATATTTTTTCCTTCTTCTAACTCATCAACCTTGAGGACAAATCGTTCACTTGCTTTCTAATATGTCCCACTGACTGGTGCCTTTACATTATGTTATGACTGATAGCTGTGTATTAGCTATTTTTTCGTATTATTTTTGGAAGATATATTTTAGTCTCACGGATGTTTCTCATTGTTTCTGCAATTTTGTAGCTTCGTGACATGTGAAGCCTTGTTATATTGTCGTGACACGTCTGTTAGCAGCCTTGGTTAATTAAGAATTAGTTTGACATTATTGTTAGTCCACCTAAGCAATTACCTACCAGGAGCTTATGAACCCCACAAGATGTCACAGTCACAAAATAATTAACTGACAAGAAGAAAGTGGTCACAGGCCGACGAGGCTGGGAAACACCGCCGGAGCTAACGGGAGCTAGCCGAGGCTGCGAGCCTGTGATTAGATGAAACGAGAGGTGTGGTGACACAACAGGGTCGTTACAAGTGACATCGTGAAAAAAGAAGTGGCGTTAGGAAAGGCGACATAATAATAAAAGTGTCATTGAGAAAAATGCCACTTTGAAAAATGTTTTTAAGAAGGATATTTGGAAATTAAAAAAAAAACAAACAACATAATGTTAAAAGTATCAGAGACCCAGAAATATGCTGGGCTTTCAAAATAAAAGACTTTTTTTTTTTACAAAAAATTCAGGCATTATAAATTGGGAATAGTAGCATGTACACAAATACAAGCTCTTACGTGCACATATTCACCAGTCTGCCACAACATTAAAACCACTGACAAGAGAAATAAATACCATTGACCATCTTGTGATAATTCAATGTTCTGCTGGGACAGACACCACAGGACACCCTCAGAAAGCCCATGTCCATTCTCTGGTAAGTGTCTTGTTAAGTTGATGTGAAATGTTTCTTACTTACTGAAGGTTTAAAGTGTTAGTATCTGCTACCAATCTCACCAACACCTGTGAGCCTTTGTTCAAAGCTGCTCCTGTACTTTTTGCTTCCTGCTGTAATTCTTCCTACGTGCTAAAGGCTCTGCCAAGTCCATTTAGATGGGCAAAAACGGCCAAAGTGGTTTGATTGTTTCCGCTGCATTCTCATCACAGAGCATCAGTAAACGGGTGACTCATGCTCCTATGGATACTTGTTTTTTTTTTTTTAATCCTGCGGCATGTCTCTTCTTTTCATACAAACAGCAAATGTGACATGAAAATGGGTTCGAGCACAGTTGTGTAATGCCTTATAACATTTCATAAATGTCAGGCACGGTGTGTTGTTCTCTCCCTCTCTCTGTGTGAAGCACGCAGACTCCTTTAGTCATGTTCGAAGCTCGCAGAGCGATGTGAGGGCTATAAACACGTCGTTTTCCAAACTGGTGACTTCATTGTTTTCATCGTTTCAGAGAAATGTGACAAATATGGCGAGGAACATTTTGTGCATCAGCCCCGATGTACTATAAACGCCATTGAGAGGCTCTGACACAGCCTGGTGCCACATCTCACATTTCACAAAGGAGCCAAAATTGATGCATCACACCTTTTCCCAGACCTGCACGCACACACACACACACACACACACGCACGCACGCACGCAATCGACCCAAGCAAAGAGAATGACGTCAAACCCCCATTCACAACCACTCCCTCTGCCTCTGTCTCTACATTGTGCCTGCCAAGCTTCTGACAACCTGAGTTAAGGAGCAGAATTATTGGCTGTCAGGCCCAGGAGTAATGAATGGGGAGCAGCTGGTCATTCGCCAGGGGACAAACACACAGAGGGAAACGGTAAAGAAAGAAGAGATGCCCTCAACCGGGAGAGGTGAGCGTTTGTGTGTGAAGAGTACAGATTCTCTTCTGCTTCGTACCTGACACCCCACGAACATCAGGATTAATACGCTTCACTGGTAGCATCTTAAAAACAGCGCGTGCACAATATCAGCGATGAGATTCTACGTGAACTAATTTTTAGCCAAATTCAGAGCAACTGGCTTTCTTTACAGTGGAGATTTAAAATGGGTGATGTCACTTGGTGATGCACCATCAGTATTTAGCATCTGAATTTGAGTCTGATCAGAGTTGTCTGGTTTGTTACACTAAGTGTACTTACTCACATCTGATCCTCCGACAGAAGGCGCTGTTGTTTTGGTGCTTTCTTCTTCTCTGAGCACAGATCAGACCTCAATCAACTAAGGATACTCATTACACAGCTCTTATCACATCTTTGCTAGAACTCCTTGCAGCGAGTGTACACCCATGCAAGGACAAGAACACTGTTTGGTGTCCTACCTAAATTGGCTCATAATTAAGTGTTTATACTTCAAGTTCTAGTTTATTCCCATACTTCACTGCTTTACAGAGTTGTGCATTTGACATGTAACAGAGTTGAGTTGTGTCAGGTGGGGGGCCCTTGGGGAGGCTTTTTGTCACTGGAAGCTTGACACATTGGCCCAAATAGTCAAATAGTTGTTTGCCTTGTCTGTTTGCAAACTGTGCCAACAGGTCCAACGGATAAAATAGACAAATCCGTTACCTGGCTTACTTGATTTGCAAAGGCAATCACAAGCCCAAATGTCTTTCTTAAGCACCAAAGCCCAGAGAATAATGTCCCCACTCTCTTAGGCATTTTGAACCCCATTGCTGATGGTAATGCCTTTTGGTTTATTGCAGGATGTGACTGCAGTAAACACCAGAAAATCACACTGCGTGCACTACAAGTACAATTATTAAGGGTTTAAAGATGTTTACCAATACAACATTTTGACAAAACTTTCCCCACCTATGTGCCCCTTACCCATGCGCTCCAGAGCTTTTAGCTGTATGAAAAGGTCTTCGTCAGCAGATAAAACTTAAACCTATAACTTTGCACATCATCTAGATGTATTGACATGCTCACATTTATTCAGCTGTTGAAGACAATCTTCCATCTTCACTGAACTGTTATTCCTGGGAGAGTGGACTGCAACCCGACGAGTCTCTTCGGCTGTTTTGCTTATATTATAAGGACACTTCAACCAGAGGCAAAAATCAATACGAAAACAATATCCAACTCATTATATACAAAGTGAGACCCCTAAACCGTCTCACAACACTATACTATGAGAAAGAGAAAAATGTTAATTGCCAGTAGGAACCTTGTCATTTGACCAGAGAAAGCTCTTCCTCTTTATCAGAAGACAGGCAGTAGAAGTGGGGGTGGAACTGAGCTGTAATTGGTTTCTGTTTACCAGTAATCCTGCCACGGTCACAACCACAAGCAATTAGCTAGACAGCTTGAGCTTTATATGTACAAAACTGGCACAGTGGGTGTATGCATGTGGATGTGTGTTAGTCACGGGGGAAAGTGTAATTAGGCTGCAGGAGACATGAGATTAAAATCAGCTCCTTAGTCCCGGTTTCCTCTGGTCTCCGGATTTTGAAACGTTACAAAGGTGAACTTTGTTCTTACGCAGGTTACTCTCACTGTGGCCCTTGAGAAAGAAGCAAGGAAAAACAGATCAGCGGCGAGCATTTTGTGTGACTCAGAATAATTCATAGAATTATCACCAGAAGCTGTGAGTGTGACAGGACTGAGGTTTTAAAGCTCTTTAATGAGTCTGAAAGGATGTGTGACTCATCTGTGTCACGTGTATGCGTCTTTTTTCTTTTCACACATTAAACACAATGGCTTTTAAACCAGCAGCATATGGGAACATCGAAAGCCAAAAAACACGGACCTCCTTCACGAAGGTTTACATTGTATTACTTATTGTTTGTAAGTCCGTGTGGGAAGGATGCCAAATCTGAATATGCTGAAAACAGTTTTTTTTTTTTTTTTTTAATCAGCACAAAAAGAACTATTTTTGCACTGCAACTGTGACAAAGCTGAAAACATGAAGAGCTGCGCAGACAAGCAGGTCAGTGGAGGAGAACTGGAGCTAATATCCAACGAGCAGCAAAGGAGATTTATGAATGAAACCGCAAGAGCACACACACACACACACACACACACACTCTGATATATGCTAGATAAGATTTGACAGGCAGCCAAAAATAGAGGCCACAGTGCGCACTGGCTGACGGCAAAAGACTGCTCTCTCTCTCTCTCTTTTAATTTTCTTTCTCTCTTTCTGTCTCTCTCTCCCCGTCTCTTTCTCACAGACGCGCACGTGCACACGCACGCACCTCCGCAGTCCCTCTGTCACCCCGCCCGTCTCGGTCCGTATGTGAGTCATCAGTGGACTTAAACAGTCTCCGTCCCTCCGTGCTGCAGCAGAAACAGCAGCCAGTGACATCAGCCATTGGACGGCCCCCAGTCAAACATATACATCATACTATAGAAGCAGTCGCCGAGCCTTTTACTGCTATTTAACGCCATTCACTTAGCATTTTAGCTGGGAATAAAAAGTGAATTACCTGAGAGCTTTACTTCTATAGCTACTACTCACCCACCATGTCTGGAGAGCACAACAAACCACAGGTCTTGATGTAATGCATGCTTATAACCGCCTTCTGTCACACGTTATTGAGTTCTGCCCCAAAAATACACAGCTTCATTGTCATTCAATTCATTATCGTGTTGCTGCTGGGTGAGAACTAGTTTCGCTTCATACACAAACACAGGGGCGTCTTTGTTTGGCGGGCTCAAATTAACCTGCTCGCGCTCGCGCCTCGTTGTTTGTGTGTGAGCGCGTGCGCGCGTGTTGCGTACCTCCTCTGACGCACGAGTCAGGTGGTTCGTCTAATAGCACGAGGAGCTGTCCGCGGTGCTGACTCCAGACTCACACTGCGAGGAGGCAGAGAGATGCTCAGCTCACTCACCACGCTCCGCACGAATTAACTACAGTAAGGTAAGGCTTCGGTGCTGCCGACGGCACACCTCGCACCACTCACACTCCAATGAATGTTGTTCCACAACACTCGTATTAAGTAAGTTTTTTGTTTGTTTGTTGTTACTTGAGCTTCTGTTTCACTCGCTGTTTGCCAACCTGATGCACCGTCACGGACGTTGAAGCGAGAGGTTTCGTTGTCCGCAGCGAGTCTTTGTTCTCATTTAGCCCCGTTTTAATTTAAACCGCGCGTAGAAATAACTATACAATAACTAGAGTACTTTTCTACCACAACGGCAGTGAAAAAAACAAAACAGGTAAGGTGAATTTTGGCTATTTAAATTCAAATACGAACAAAAAAGTAACACATTTGCTTTCGCGTCGACGCTACAGGTATTTTACGCAATGGTACTTGCCTCCTCTTTTAGATTAAGTTTCTGTATCTGTAAATACTTTAATTAATTATATCACAAAAACAAACAAACAAACAAAAAAAAAAAACTGCGAATTCTTACTTTATCTCACCGAAAGACAAATTGTTTTAAGACGACATTATTCTTCTTAAAGCCCGGAAAACAGCCCCAGCCAAGTGCTTTCTTCACAGAAAACGAGAGGTAACACGGGAACATCAGCCTTAACGAGTTACCTTGACAACGAGGCCATGACTCACAGAGAGCAGCAATTTGACGACTAATGAGATTTGCACGAGAGCTGAATGCCGCTGCTGTTACTGGAGGCATGGTCCCAGTATGATGCTCCAACACCAGCAACGAGCAGGAGGCAGCTAAATGGACGCAAATAGTCTCGGTTAAACTGTTACACTCAAAGAGCCACAAAGATCGATACATTTTAAATATTTACAGCTATTTTAGGTTATTTGTTTCATATATTATTTTCCCTGCAATCTTGCAAGTTCAAAAAACAGTATGCTAAAAAATATGAAAAACGTAATAAGAAGAATACAAACTTTGTAAAAAACACAAAGAAACAAAAACAAAAAACAACATTTTTATATAAAATTAAGGCAAAATCGCAGTTTTTGAGTTTTTTTTCTTTAACTAGATTTTGTCAGATAATTCAGATTCATATATTTATTTTTCCTGGTCCACATCAGTGCACAGAAGTCAAAAAACAAAAGCTTTCCTCTCATAAAAAAAAAATAGCTCTACTGCCTCAAAATCAATACAAATATCTCAGCGGTTTGCAGTGTTATGATCAGACCAGACATTTAACGTGACGAGCAAAAGACATTTAGGAAATGCCAGAGCGGTAACCAACGTGAATCTGTTAGTTTAACGCGTAAAGGTCAGCGCTGACATGTGCCTCTTTGTCTTTCCTCTGCAGGCGTCACCATGCTGTCACTGCCCCAGGCCCCCGCGACAGGAAAGCCTTCCCTCATCTGTTTTGCCAACCTCCTCTCGATCCTTCTCTTCCTCGGTTTTCCTGATGTTCACGGGGCTTCACTTAGAGAGCACAGACTGCGGGGAAGTGAATCAGACTCCCCGAGAGGAAATGTCCGCCAGATGCCTAATGCCGATATGCTGAAAGCCTTGGAGTACATCGAGAGTCTCCATCAAAGAACAGGCATGGAATCCCCGCAGCACGTCCCTCTCGCTGCAGGCTCTGATGCCGGCCACATGGATGATGTTGAGAAGCTGCGTGCCATGCTGAGACTGGCTTCGAACCCGGCGCAAAGCAAAGCCGAAGAGGAGGAGCAGGACGAAGAGGAAGATGAGGAGAGGGAGGGGAAGGAGGATAAGAGCGAGGAGCTGCTCCAAGCTGTGCTCAGTACGCTCCAACAGACAGAAAAGGCCTCCAAGCCGGCTCTGCTTCGCCCCAGTGCAGAAAGAACAGGCACAAAGGACGGCTTGTATCCCAGGGTGCAGCAGAAACAGCACGGCATCACGCCTCACAAGAAGCTGCCCTTACTGTTCGAGGACGAGGAAGAAGGTGAAGGTGATGAGGAGGAGGACGACGAGAGGCCGGAGCACGACAGCCCCTTCAAGCGCACCAACGAGAACGTGGAGGAGAAGTACACACCTCAGAACCTGGCAACGCTGCAGTCGGTCTTCGACGAACTGGACAAGCTGACCAGTGCGAAGACCGTGCATAAGCGCCAAGAGGAGGAAAATAATGTCGGGGAGGAAGATGCTGAAGAAGATGGTGATATATTTAATGAGAGGAGCGCAGCGTACAATGACATGGACGGAGATCTCGCAGACTGGGGTCCTCTAGAAGAACAGGAAGAAGAAGAGGAGGAGGAGGAGGACGGGGACAGTGACAACAAACACGAAGTTGACCGTGGGCTCGATTACATCGACGACAATGACGAAGAAACTGACGAGGGTGATGAAGAGGAAGATGACGAAAGCTACCCAGTCAAACGATCGCAAGATCCAGATGACGTAGCCAGTTTAGTGGACTATTACCTCCTGAAAGTATTGGAGAAAACTGAAGAGGAAGAGCATAAGCGAGAGATAGAGGAGGAAGAGGAGAAAAGGAGGGCTGAGAGGAGAGTGTCTAAGGCTCAGTACAGAGACAACATAGATCCAAGAGCCATCTACCAGCTCATTCAGTTCTCTCAGAAATACCAGATCCCACCAGAAGACCTCATGGACATGCTCAAAATCGGAGACAAGACGAATCAAGACAAGTCGCGAAAGAGCAACGGATTAGCCAGAGCAGGGAACAGGTTCCCTGAGGTATCCTTAAAGAAGACGCACAAGATTCCTGAGCCCAGGTTCTACAGCAGACCCCTGCCTTACGTGCAAAAGACCCCAGAACAGCTGAGGACAGAAGAGATCCTCAAAATCCTGGGGCTGGGCGGCACGGAGGCTCCCGCTCCCGTCAGGAAGCAGAAGCAGCACAAGAGCTCACTCTCACGACTTCACGCTCAGCCTGCAGGCGGTTTGGGGGAATCCGCTCCCACGCAAAGGCGCCTTCCCGGCACCTTCAAGGACGACTACGACGACACCGTGGACGAGGACGAGCTGGCAGCGTACCTAGCGGCTCAGATGCTGGCACAGTATCCCAAACCCGCATACGGCAACAACAAGGCGAGCCAAAAGAGGGATGACGCTGGACAAAGCGCGACGGGCTCTTTTGAAAAGGCGATAGAGGAATATTTAGATCAAATGGACTCAGACAAAAGCCCAAACGAAAAAAGACAGTCTGAGGGCGACGAGAGGGGCGACGACATGCAAATGCAAGGCTTTGAGAACGAAGCGATGATGAAACTGCTGAGCTACCTGAACCCGGAAAGTGATGCCAAAACTGCTCAAGGAATATAAAGACAGCTGTAAATACATATACATATATATATATATATATATATTGTTTTGGTGGAGGGAAGAGGTTGGAAATAAAGTATTTTGAAGAATAAAAACATGCAGTCAACTTTAGTTATTATGTAGGTTTGCAAACGTTCTTATTTGTTATCAGAAATAAGAGTATTCACAAACTCATTTGATGTTTTTTTAATATGAATTGGTTGCTGAACCACACTTAACAACCAGTAAACGTGTCTCACCAGCTTTACATTTCAATGCACAGACACATACACAAACAAACACACACAACCTAAATCAGTGTTGGATCCCTTAGATTCACTTGTGTTTTTTGGTAATTCTTTCTTAAATGTGGTCATATGTGACATACCTGAGGTAAATAAAGCATTGACTTTAGTTTTTCCTTACTGTGTCGTGTTTCTTCTTTTCACCGTCACAAAGCTTCCTTTTAAAAATAAATATCTTGAGCCAAGATTTCCTGTGCACTAGGGGTTACCCAGTTGGAAAAATACAGCCTCTTCTCAGTTTTGTCACCTCTTATACAACACTGCATAAATGCGAGCCTTAAAAAGTCACTTGACATTTAATTACAATTCTTAAAAGTTAATGACACTACAGCCGTATCACTGACCATGTCAAATGTGTCATCATTAGGCACTAAAAGAAACAATTGCAGTGATAAACCTTCAGCCTTCGTCTTGAAACATCCTCGTCTTCACTTGGCTCAGTAGGCAGGTTTGTTTAAGTATTCTTCCATTGTCTGTGGTGACAGAAGAGGAACATTTTTAACACTTTTAATATGAGTCACAACAAATAAAATGTGTCCGATAACAGAACAGTGACAGGGCCTACGGCCTACAGATGATATTCATATATTTTCATATCATATCTATGTATATGAATTGAGTGCCTGTGGTGACATACCTGGAAAATGTATGTACTCAGTTGTTTTCTAATATAATCTCTATAGATAGACATGAGAATAGATATGAATGCAGAAGGAAAACTGATGGATTCAGAGATTTTTGTGATGCTGCAGCTTCACATTAAAAGCACTGGCGAAACACAATGGGTGACTGTGACTGCACCCTAATTGCAGTGCCGGTTGTAGCAAGACACTGGGCCTGAAGACGCTCCTTGTGAAGGTGGATGAGAACCTTGTGCACGTGAATGGCTGACTGAGAAACACTGTAAAGCACTTTCAGGACCACTACAGAAACAAGGCCCTGTAAAAATGCAGAACAGCTCCAACTTTTTACAAAATAGTTTGTTTGTTGATGTGCACTTTCCGCTATTTTCATTAAAATCGTGTCTAGAATACAAAACAACCGTCACTTTTTGGCAGTGGATCAGACTCTGGTTGGTGTTACAAACATGATGATGGGGGAAAAAAAGCCAGTTATGCGCTTTAAAGATTAAAATACCTCTTGCAGTGTGTCAGCCTCTTCCAAAGCCACAGCGACAGAAGCTTTGGAAGTTTCTAAGACCTCTCCTCCCATCAGGAACTCATCCAGGATGAAGTAGGCCTTCTCAAAGTTGAAAATGATGTCCAACTCACAAACCTAAAAAAGGACAATACGCCACCCATTAGACCAGACACAATTACTTGCCTGACAAGCACAAAGCCCAGTGTAGCTTCCTCCTGTTTGACTTTGGATTTGCTTCAGGACACTGTACATCTCGTCAAACAATCACATCTACATCCCTAACTGAAACTCCCCATATTTGAAGTTATGACTTTGACTTTTTGTCACAACATGGGAGGAAGTTATGACACACACTTCCTTAATCAACAATAGGACAAAATAACAACTAGCTTTTCTAGCTCTCCAACCAGAGATGATCAGACCCTAATTAAGTTGGTAAACAAAATATGTAATATGTAAAAAAAACAAAAGGTCTGAGACATATTTTTTGATAAAGATAGAAAAATTATTTTCCTTTATTATTCCTTTTAGATTTGCAGTTTCCCATCTGCTGTCAAGTATCAATACATTTTGGCTTGAGGGTCTTTACTGTGTAAACTGCAAGTAACTCTTAAGTTTTTTTGTTTTTTTTGTAAATGAGATGGCGTGGTTGTCGTGTAAATCAAATCAAGCCACCAGCGCCTCAAAGGTTTTGGAGCAGGGGCAACTTGTGGACACCAGAGGGAGTCTGACTTATCTATATGTCCAGAGTCAGGACAGGAATTTTGCTTCAGCATTAATAATCTAAAGCAGTAAATCGTGACTGCTAACTGCATGTGATTGTATTTACAGTGCATTAAAAACCATTAGGACATAAAGTCAGTGTAACAGATGTTACATTAGGTGATCCTGTGGCTCACACACTGTTGAGGGATAAATAAAAAAGTGACATCTAATCAGTTTTGTATTGTGTTTACCATTGAAAAAATATCTCTTAACAATTCAAATGCAATTTTCCAAAAGGTGATACTGTGACCCAGAAAACTAGCATATTACCATTGGTCTACATGTGTGTCTAGCTACAAAAAGAATCAATTGACGTATTACCAATTCTCTGTAAATTAGATTAATCTTTGCACCTGTTAGCACTAGAAAACTTTGACCTTAAACAGTACGATGATGTGCTGAAATTATTTCATGCACGGGTCCGACAACCCGGTAGAACGTGAGCAGAGGTCTAATTAGACAGAACATCCGAGGACACTCAAAAATACGACCTTCCGTGACATTCAGCTCCACTCACGTTTCCGAAGTATTTATCCAGCAGCTCGACGTATCTGTGCAGCACTTCCAGGACCAGCAGCTCATTATCCTGGTCATCCAGGCCAGTGCAGAAATACAGGCTGGCGTACCTGCCGTCGAAAAGGGATAAAGGTCACGCGTTTAGGCCGAGGGTTGCCGTTGTGTTGTTAAGACACCAGACTTTAAGCACACACATATAAAAAAAAGAGCTCACATCATTTCAGGATGCAAGATAAACAAAGTGATAAATGTCAAATGTGTAAAGAACCTGTTGAGTCGACATTACAGGATTATAGTGAAGTTGTATTTAATTGTCTTCATACAAACAAAAAATGACTAAGCTATTACTAATTACTTACTGCACTAAGCTGCATTACGCCGTATGGCGTTTCCTGTTTTTATTATAAGTCGTCCTTCCAGGGATCCAGCTCACAATCTGTGTGTCTGCCTAGACCCTTTACTCTTTCTGGTCCTCTTAAAACCCACTGTTGACAATGGGTGTGTCTGTGTGTGCGTTTTGAATCAAGAGCAAAGAGGGCACACGAGTTAACCATCAACAGAGCAACAGCTGCGTCTTTGGCCGCACACCTCTTGTACACGATCTTCAGGTCCCTCCACTGGAGGAAGTTGCAGGAGCGCGGCGTGCGAGCCAGCACCATCGCCATCATGTCCCGGATCACCTTCTTCTTCTCCCGGTCCGTAAATGGCGTGAACCACTTCTGCAGACGCAGCTTCCCCTGCCGACTGAACAGCAGCAGGAAGCGTATCTGAAGAGGGCACAAAGTGTGGAAGAGAGTAGAAAACAATACTATGCTTTTTTTTAACCTTATCTATATATCTATCTATCTATCTATCTATCTATCTATCTATCTATCTATCGACACACAACTAAAATGTAGAACACAAACATGTGATGAAGCTGTTACCTGCTCTCTGAGACACATGCATGTCCACACAGTGTAGAGTAAAAAGTAAAGTAAAACCTCCTATTAGATTTCACAACTACAAATGTGATCGCCGGGGAAACGCAACCCACCAAAATCACCTTTGAATGTTGTAACACACTAAATGCTACGTCTGTGTTGTGCAAGGGCAATTAAAGAGAGCTCTTTGCCCTGGGGTGTAGCTGCAAGCAGCGCTGCTTCCGTCCTAAACGAGATCAGTCTGAGCATTTGGAGTATCCAGGAGCGCAACAGTCGCTCGGGATCAAGGGCTTTACTTTACACCAGGACGCAAGGATTTTGCTAATATGAATATATTGTGTTTACATACAAGTCAAATAAGCTGATCCACCATCACAGATTTGCATTCCTTCGCCTGTCTACCACTGTGGCTTCACGGCAGTTTTTCTTCCAGCCACAGCTTAGCTATCTTAATATAAAGGAGCTAAATCGTTTTTCGTTTCCTCCTGTGTGTTATGTCTTGTGCATGTGTGCATTTAGAAAATACCAAATTCAAATTCATGACCTTTGATCAAGGAAGTCTTTCCCTGATTTGCAGTGAAGCTAAAAAGTAAACTCACCCCCATGGCTTCTAAAAAAAAACTAAGTGCATTCAATCTTTGAACAAAGTACTGTTTTCCCCTGCAATGGGATTAAACTGATGTTTCTCAGGTTGTTAGGCGGTATTGTTGCCTCTAACAAGGCAAAATAATAGGCTACTCACCATTTTCCAAGTCCGAGGGAAACCACCCAAACCCAAAGTGTGCAGCCTATAATAAACCCCGAATCCTACTGTCCCGTCCTACTCGGTGACTGTAGAAAGAGTTCTTATTGTACCGTGCGCGATACGAGATGCGGCGACATTGCTGATCTGATCCTCCCTAAAAGCAGTGCGCTCACAGTCACACCTTCTCCCGTCAGAGCCGCGCCCCGCTGCCACGAGCTGCCCTCGGACAGGTGAGCCAGGGGAGGAGAGACGGGGAGACGGGCCCCTGGAAAACATTTTAGTGACTTGTTGGCTCTTTTGGCTTCAAACTATATATACAGAACGACTGAGCATGCGCGAAAGTACACTCGTATTTAAATCTGTGAAGCACCCACTTTGCTGTAATTTGAATTAAAACAAAACAAAACTATGAGCTTGAAAACAAAACAAAGTTTAGAGGGTATCAATGAAAAAAAAAATTAAAAAAATGAAAAATGACATAACGATTAGGACCGTCTGGCTTATATTATAGTATTATAGTTATATTTGGTACGTTCTATTTTAATTGTCTTGAATATTAAGTATATATATACGTGTGTGTGTAGAAAGAGAGATTATATGCTAAAAAGATAGAGCTAGCTTTCATGTCCGCTAAGCTAATTGCTACTTAATTTATTTTAGCTAAACTGCTAGCTAATAGATAAATACGTCGACTTCATTCAGCTCTTCTTAAACAATTAACACATTATCTTTAAGTTTAACTGTGTTTGAGCTTCTATATCATTCTGCAAATATGAACTGTTTTCCCGCGGGAGACAAATATCATATAATATAAGGTCTGTAGCAATATCCATATCTGTATTTGTCTGTTAAACAACACGACTGTCTGTATGTCTGTATGTTTTCCTGCTGCCGCTGGGTGGCTGGCGGAGCCGTCTCCCACTGATGTAAATTTTGCGGAGCCACACGTGGTTCGGGTCCAGTTAAAGCGGAGGAGAGAGCCCCGCACAGCGAGAGGCTTCCAGAGTAGCACCATGTCTCTGTACCGCAACTCCGCCTGGTTCCTGAAGGGAGTGACCGAATTCACCAGGTAAGAGATGACCGTGCATGAGCCGAGGAGCGTTTGAGGACCTGGAGGGAGACAGGAAAATTAAGATCACAAGTTAGTGTTATTTCAGATCAGCAAACAGTGTCAACTTTGCAGGAGGAGGCAGTGAACTCATCACAGGCACAGTGGGAATTTAAGAAACTCACTATGCAAGACATGTAAAGGCTGAATAGCTTATGGGGTGACTACTAATAATGTTGCCTAATTGTTTGTCTCTTTAGATAGTTTTGCTCACTATTTTTATTCATCTGTTTATTCTGTGCATTTTTTGCTTACTATTTTCTTTCTGTGCTTTATTATACTACTTACGTGTAATTTTAATCTTATTTTATCTTTCTTTTTACTGATGGTTTTTAAGTGTTTCTTTTATGTGCAGCTAAGCTAGTGTGGCCAGGCAATTTCCCCTGTGGATCATCAAGTCTATTGAAGTATAATTTTATTGTATTGATTTGGATGAGAGTAAACAGCTCTCACGTAAATTGCGTTATAAAATTTAACATCAGTTCATATCATGCAACACTCACAGCCTTATTTGAAAAGCTGGCAACTTTTTTTTTTTTAAATCCTATAAACTGTATATGTGTATACGCACCACAGAAAGTTTGAAGTTTAGATGACATGTTTATATACTGTAGTATATAGACTCCAAAGTGCAGGGTGAGTTTGTCACTTTTAAAGAATGTGAACTAAACAGTTCTAATGCATTTTTTTTTTTTTTTAGTGTGGGTGTTTCTTTTAAAGATTTTGTCTAATCTAAATGATGAAAGTTAACACCATGATATGCAGAGCTGAAAATGTTTATGATTCAATTGGTCGATCCAGAAAAAAAAAATTATAATAATAATAATTTTTATTTAAAGGAAGAAATGTCAATAATTAACTGATTTCCAAATCTAGTATTTAAGGATTTGCTTCCTAACCTTTTTTTTTATATCTGAAATGATATTATAGGGTTTTGATTGTACAAAACAAGTTATTTGCAGATGTCTTCTGTGAGTCAAGGTTCTGTGAGTTTGATGAGCCTTATATAATATTACCTGACATTTAATAGACAAACAAACTCTCTATGAATTAGTTGATAAAATCATTTGCAGATTGTAATTTTAAATATTCTGCTTTATAATCTTACTACCAAACTGGATAGTGACTTTATCCAGTATGTAAAGTCTTTGTCTTGTATGTGATTAAAGTCATAGCTCATTAAAGGACAGTATTGTGAAACGTGAATGTGAAAAGGCAGTTGCAGTTTTGTTTTGTGTCACCGTGTACTGTATAGTCACAGATGGGCGTTTTTAATGTACCAGTCCTACTGATTGAATTGATTTATGAATCAAAGCACCGATTACAGTGACTCAGCAGGAGGCATGTAAGACCATAAGTCGGTCGTTCAACAGAACAAGGCTACAAATGCTTTATCAGTCCTATCCGATCTATTGCAGCCCTGAGGCGCCTTTCCTCATCAGTACACATCGAGCCAAGTCGTCTGAAGAGGTGCTTTTGTGATTGCTTCCCTTCTCCCCTTTGTTCTGTGTTATCTTTTCTCCCGGAGAGCAGCCCAGCAACCCGCTCTGACCCTGCACTAATAGCTCTCTGCATGACACCATCGAACAGAGCGGGCATTTAACCTCAGCGTTACTCCCCCCCTCCTCCCTCCCTGCCCGTCCCCTTAATCCTCCCCCTCGGCCGCCGTCAACAATGGCATCCAGGACAAAGGGGGGAATTGAGGCTCTTGGTGCCACACACCCTTCCAAACACGCACACACACATAGAGATAAACCGATGCTGCTGTCACCGCTGGTAGCCTCACCCCAAACCCCTCCTCATCAGATACCAGGCACACTCTCTCCTTCATTGTATCTGTACAGTAAAGCAGTGAAGAGACGTACAGTGAAGAGGATGACCTCAGACATTTATCCTTCATGACCTGAACACACACAAACACACCACACACAGAGTGAACCGACCACCAGGCAGGGCTATAGCCACATGGAAGCAGTTAGATTTGCAGGTGACAGGTGATGTGATACAGTGCATGGTGATGTCTTGCAGGAATGCCTTCTTGTCGGCTTCCAAACGGTTCGTGGAGAAGGACCTGGAGGTGTCCGTGGCTGGACGCTCCTTCATGATCACTGGAGCCAACAGCGGCATCGGGAAAGCCACCGCCATGGCCATTGCTAAGAAAGGTACCGCCCCTACCGCCCTGTATGTCACCATGTCAGCTCCGATATAAAGACTAAAAAAAACATCTTGTATATTCTGGCAAATACATATATAAATATAAACATGTTTTTAATGATTATTAATAATGATATAACCAAAAATACACACATATATTTCTTCAAAAAATCTAAATAATTAAACAGAACATTCAAACACAACAATACCTGCCTACTTCATACTGTACCATATCATATATATCTATACTTAGGTGCACTCCAATACGAGAGGATATTCATATATATTGCTTGTTATGTTACAACTGCCCCTGCATTAAAGAGTGTATGTGAACAACAGCAACAAACCCAGTACTTTATAGTTATGTCTCTAGGTGCATTCACACTTCTTTATGAGTTAAGTTACTTCCACTGACTGTCTTGAATGTTTCTGTCCTGGTTAATGTGGCAACGCATATAGTTACTGGTGAATGTAGTTAATATCACGGCTGACAGAATTCCAGAGGGAACCAAAACAGACTATTTGTGTTTCACTAAATAAGCAAGGCAATAACTGGCCTTTGTCCATCTTATGGATGATCCCATGCAGCTCTTCATCTAACAGCTCACTGTGGTTACTCCTTTTTGTTCCATTACTCTCTGACCTACAGTATTTCATAACCTGTTAAAAAAATACTAAAAAAAATGTTGTGGACACATTTTTCATGTACGATAGCAGTAAGCATTGAACTCACTGACAAAACACATTGCATTTTCTGTGACTACGTCATCGTCAAACTATTAAGAGAGTGAAATGCTTTTAATTGCAATTTTACTGCAATAGTAGGAAATAGGTCCAGTTTATATAAATTATATTGGCACTACTGAAAATTAAACATTCTTTTCAGGACAGTTGTCAGAGATGCGCAGTTTATGTACCCAATTTGTCCATGGATCGTGACCCATCAATTATCTTTTTAGCTGACTGACTCTTTAAGGTATAAATCAAAGCTACAACATCCACTTCTAGCATGTAGTTTTATTTTTTTTTTTATTTGTTGTGTTCAGATACAATTTCTTGCAGTCTGCATAATGACTTCACATGTGTTTTAGGTGGAACGGTCCACATGGTGTGCAGGAACAAGGACAAGGCTGAGGAGGCGCGGGCTGATATTGTCAAGGAGACAGGAAACAAAGTAGAGTGTGACGCACTTTTCACCAGAACAACACGGGCAGCCTTCAAATTTACCCTGGTGCTCCGCATGTCACATTACTCATTCATGTAAATGTCTGCTGTCCTTGCAGGAGATTTATGTTCACATCCTGGACCTGTCTGAGACTAAGAAAGTGTGGGAGTTTGCTGAGGCCTTCAAGAGGAAGTACAAGGCCCTCAATGTGCTGGTAAGTAATGTGACTTATGCTCATTTGGATGCGTTGTGCTAACACCTGCTTAAACCCTGCTTTTTTTCTGATATTTTTTGATTGATTATGAGTATGATGTTGAATATGTCAGGGCACAATGTTGTCTGCAGTGAATACTTTCCTGCTGCGTTTGAATCTGTGCAGATCAATAATGCAGGCGCCATTATGAGTCAGAGGGATGTGAACGCCGAGGGGCTCGAGAAGAGCTTCGCTACCAACGTCCTGGGTGAGTCAGAGGTCAGGGTTGAGGTGTGAAAGATGCTGATGGGGAGGAAATATGAGGACAGTTCTGAAACGTTTCTTTGTGTGTTCTTAAGGGGTTTACATTCTCACCAAGAATCTGATTCCCTTGCTGGAGAAGAGCGCGGACCCCAGAGTGGTGAGATGCGACCAGTTTGCTTTACACACTCAGACTTTATCTCACTTATCTCTGCCGCCTCTCACAGAAGCTACATTAGTCCTCATTTATTGACCTCTAAATATAGACAGTAGGCTCCACATGCAAATAGATTATATTGTATTTACAGTTTGTTGTACAGTTAATGAAGAAGGTGGAAGGAGAGTGGAGTTATTTCATTCAAGGACAACACAGTCCACACCGGCGCGCTACTGAAAATAAATATAAGTTGCTCCAGTTGTATCTAATTACTTTGAGGTGCTGTAACATTACCGTTACGGTCATTGTGCCATTACTGACTCTTTAGCAAGATAATATTTAAGCTAGGTTACCCTAACATTAGCCGTTAATGACTCGGTAAAAGTCATTAGCAATCTCATTTTTAAGCTAGGTTATCCTAACTCTACCTTGCTAACACATCAGTCAATTAGGCACCTCATGGGAAACTTGTTGATCTATTGTTTATTTCACAAACTAGTTATAAACTTACTAATAAAGCAGATAACGTAATGCGCTGGTGACATATCGATGTTGGCTCTTCAGTAGTAGCCTACTTCACTCTAACTAATACACAACTAATACTTATTGTACCAGAAGCTAAAAATGATCATATTTTCAGGAAAATTAACGTATATACATACGATTTGAGGTTGCTAAGGACCATTTGCCAAGTAAAACATTACCTATATAGTATAGCTTATAAAGCAGTTTTACTTAAATAGACAAACAGTTTGTGTTTGCTAATAACTATGTATTGAAGCGGTCAAATTGTCATACGTTAAGGGATTTTTGGAATTACTGATCATACAGAGGGTGGTATTATCGTACAAATACGATAATTGTAAAATGTCTGGCAACGCTAGTTAAGCCTGACATGAAACCAGTCGGAGCGTCCACTACTGGATACATAACCCAAGGACATCATTTCTAAGAAAAACACCATATTACCTGCACTTTATCAGTGAAAAATAAATGTTAACTGATTATCTGAATATCTTTAGATTCTCTACAAAACAGTGAGGAGGATTTACCATTTACCAGATCAAATAGTCATGGAAACAATTGTTAGCTGCAGCGCACATGATTCAAAACGGGATTTTATCAGGTGGTTATTAAGACGAGCTCCCTCTCTTACCATCACCTCTCTATTCTTTCTTTCATGTTCAGATCACAGTCTCATCAGGGGGGATGCTGGTGCAGAAGCTGAGGACAGGAAACCTGCAGTCTGACAGAGGCCGCTACGACGGCACCATGGTCTACGCCCAGCACAAAGTAAGACCTGAGCTTGAAACCTGCCCAACGGTGGCGCCTTCAGACACAACTAATAATCAAAACTGAATGTAATTTACGGAATGAGCTCAATCAGAACGAATCAATCAACCAGATATTGAATTCATTTGTTGACTCATCTGACAAAATTAATTGGATACAATTTTTACACAAACTAATCAGGGAGGCACAGCACATCATATTTGTGGCTAAAACATATTTGGCCAGTAAGAGATAAAGAAAAGATTGTTGTTTAGAGATTAGAATTTCATAGAATAATTAAATGTGGCTGCAGAAAATGGATTTCATTTAAAACTGAACGTATTAACCTTTCGAGGGTTAGTTTTCTGACCTTATTGACCTCAAAGGTGCACATCAGTCTCTTAATAGCCAGACGCCACCCTGTACTTAAGAGCTTCAATGATTAGCTAATAAATGAGTTTGTTAAATCACAGAGAACGTGTTGGTCAGAAAATAAAAAAGAAATATTTTTATATAATGTTCTTCTAGTATTTTGTGATAATTTGTTCAATGATGAAACAATTGATTAATAAAAGCAATGACACAGATGGAATGAAAGTAATTAAACACAACAACAACAAAAATTTAAAAAAAAATCACTTTACAAAAGAATAGCCAGAAGAGAGAGGATCCATCATGTCTCCATCAAATGATTTAGTCTCAACTTCAAATGTATGAATATTTGCAGTATCAATCTGATCACCTGTGGTATCAGTACTGACCACAAGAAACAGGTCATCATTTGTTATCATTGCCAGCCCTGAAAATCCCACATAGATGTTTCCTAAAATAACTGAATGAAAACAGTACAAGAATTATTTAATAGATTTAATAGATCTAGTGTTTCTGAGTGTTTATTATTTCTCTACTGTTAAAGTTGCTGGGTTGAAATGAACAAAAACAAAATAAACATGTGAAAATATCACCTTTAAAATGAGTCCATCAACTACATTATGTGAATTTAAGTGCTAATAGTCTGAATCTACAGCGTGCACTTCATCTTGCTAAGATACCTTCGTACATGTGTTTTTCTCCAGAGGCAGCAGGTGGTGATGACAGAGCAGCTGGCAAAGGCACACACTAACATCCACTTCTCTGTCATGCATCCTGGCTGGGTGGACACTCCAGGTACCGGCCTCTGTCGCCTACACACATGCATATATATTTTGGAATATTGTGGATTGAAAAGACCAGATATAGATTAACGTCCATGTCGGTTTCTCCTCCGTCTGTCCCAGCTGTGGCCAATGCCATGCCAGACTTCCACCAGTCCATGAAGGACAGCCTGAGAAGCCCAGAGCAGGGAGCTGACACCGTGGTGTGGCTGGCCATCTCTGAGGCTGCCACCACGAACCCAAGTGGACGCTTCTATCAAGGTACGCTGCAGAAACGAAACACATTCCTTCATCATGCTATCAATTAGAGGCCGACGTATTTGACCGAACATTTAAAGGTGTAATTTCCCATGCCGGGAAAAAAGAGCGAGAGGAGAACAGTGGTGCTTGAACCGTTTGTGTGTTTGTGTGTGTGTGTGTGTGTGTGTGTGAGAGGGCTTGGCATGCGTCCATTGCAGCTGGAGTGGGCTGGTTTTGGTGCCAGCTACTGCCAGAGTGTACAGTGCCTCTATGAGAACACACACATTGTCTCGGCTGTAGCCTAAAAGGACACAAACGTACTGCATTCATGTTCTCATGTGATGTAACAGGAGGCGGTTATTTCTGATGTCCTCATTTTTCAGGATTCACACATAAATACATTTGGTTTTAAAAAATATATATATACACACAGTTAAGCTCTCTGAAGCTGGCTCTGCTACGTGAACACCAGCTAGGATAAAATCATAGTAGTTGTCAGCACGGCCAGTGTAACACCACAGACTAACTTTGATTGTAGCTTTTAGATCTTGCTCTACATGTTCCAGTTAAAACTTGATTTTCTTTTTTTCTTCTGCTGAGCATTATGAATAAACAAGCTGATGGGAAATTATAAATATTATACAGAAATGTCTCTTAAAAAGCTGGGCTGCAGTGTTTCAGTCTATTACCAGTTCCGACTTGTGTGTATTTTTTAAAACATCCAACTTTATGGGAAAAAAGGTTTAACTCTTTATAGAGCACTCACTGAAATACTTGGAAATTCTAAATTTCCACATCAGAACACTTTTTAGAATTTTTTAAAGTTGTGTTTAAAAAAAAATAATGAATTTACCACATATGGCTCCTTGTCCTTAAGTGGTTAACAAATGTAAACATGTATTTAGAACATTAGAACATAAGTGCCGATTCAAGCACTTGTCAACATTATCATCACATTAGACCACATCAGGCCAGCTGTATGTGGTACCAAATAAAGCAGTTACACTCAGCGTTCATGTAGAGGTGGACCTTGAAGACCACATTTAACCTGAGAATGTTTCCTCGGTCGTCTCTGATTGGCTGAATGAAAACCACATGCTTCTAAACCTCATTGAGAGGCAATCTAAAATGTGCTGAGGTGCCCCATAAAGGTTTAAATGGTTAAAGAGGTTGGTTTGAAGTAGTTTAACACAACTATCTCTACTGTGCATTATCTACAGTCAGGCTTGTGTGTGTGTTATGTTGTAGGAGTGTGTTTAGTCCCTTCACCATCAGACCCGTGGCAAACTGATTTGTTAATTCCAACATATTAATTGAATCATGTTTCATCGTTTTCAGTTACCAGAATTCAGTAGGAGGCTGTCTGGTAGTAGGAATGTCTTACTGTTAACAGTGTCCAATTTGGAATGAAGGTTAAAAAATAATTCAGACCAACATGCTGCCGTTTGTGATATGAAAGCTGATAGTGAAGTGTTTGTTCCTTGACCCCATGTAGAAATCAATATGTCCTTCCACATGAAAAACAGCCCAGTTTAGAGGATGTGCAGCAGTCAAGACAGTTCTTACAAGTCTGAACCTTAAGGTTAACATCAATGTGTGTGTGTGTGTGTGTGTGTGTGTGTGCAGACCGAAGGATGGTGTCCGCCCACCTACCCTTGGCCTGGACCCACAGCTCTGATCTGGAGGAACAGAAGCTGATGTCGCTGCTGGAGGACTTGGCGAAGACGTTTCAGCCACACTGAGTCAGCGGGAGGACCCCACCAACACTAACGCCGCCAGTTTATCCTGACCGAGGCTGGGCTCAGTATGTCATCACGCTGCTGCAAGTCTGCCCGAGGAGGGGGAAGGGAGGGGAGGGGAAGGGAAGGGAAGGGAAGGGAAGGGAGGAGAGATCTGGGTCTTATTTGATCAGAAGCAGTGGCGGTTGCGCTGCCAGTGGCTTGAAGTGGAAGCTAAGATGCGTTCGTGAAACCCAGCCTTATTTAAGACTTAACTAGAACTGAAGGTTTTTCTTATGCTTTTTAACTATTTATACGATAAAGTGTTGCGAGTTCAACGGGACTAAATGTTTTACTGTAGTGGTATTGTGTTTGATGGTGATGCTGCTGACGGAGAGGACCCTCGTAGCAACCCAGTCAGTCGCTGTGACTTTACTGAAGCCGTCAATCAGATGGGAATCTGATGTGACCAAAGTCACTCACCGCTCCAGCTACGGGTTCAATGTCACGCTTTGACAAACTAACCGATGTGCGTTTAAAAGCCATGTGAGTAACTCGTGTATCTGCTATGACGTAGTGTAGCTACAGTACAGGTTGGACCCAGCTGGAGACAGAGCGTCCTCTCTACGAGTCGTGTGCCTTAAATACACAGCACGGCAGCATCACTTAACATGTGCAATAAAATCCGTGTTTTTGTCAGCGGCGTCTACGGAGCACCTTTAAAACGTCCTTTTTACTGACACCGACCTGTGTTTATCTTGTAAGTGCACGCTTGAATAAAGAACGTTACTGATTGCTTTGTGCTGTTGTGCTGCTCAAACACTCCAGGACACAGAAATGAGTCAAATGAAGATATCAAATATCTTTATTATGCATCTTTTTTCCTTCGCTGTGCTCAGATCTGAGGGCACAGGAAGACTAAAAGTCAGTACTGTAATGTCAACAAAAGTGTTTAAAAATACAGTTATTTGGAGATATACATTAACAACATCCTGCAGGAACAGAGAGTGGGTTTTATACAAGCAGTCGGAAGAGAAAAAGTCAAATCGGCGGACAGGGTTTGTGGTCACGGGGCCGCGGCGTTCGAGCTCTTTTTAAACGCCGCTGTGGCCTGTGGGCGACCACGTGGCCGCCATCCGTCCTAGCGTCCTGTCGAACTAAAGATGACAAAAACTAAATGACTCCTGCAACCGTTCCATCTGGCGAAAGACACAGAAACCATTTACAACGTGACGAACCCACCCCTTCCTTCCTGGCGCACAATCTGGAGATCTATTTCATTACCTCTCTCTGTGAACGGCCAATCCCGACATCCATCATGCCTCCTGTATATAGCGTCCCGTCCGCCTGCCGCGCCCGTCTTACAAGGACGCGATAAGGAGAAATGACTGGATGGAGATTGGGTGTCCAGTTTACTGAAATAGGAAAGGAGAGCTCTGACTCCTGATTGTACTGTAGCCTTTAACCCTGTAGATCCCTGATGGCGCTTTGCGGAGTGACTCTGTGTGACACTTTGGGGTAAGACTGTCAGATCAGCTCGCCAGGACTGACTAAGAACACACAGGTAAAAAGAGGGGAAAAAAAAACATGCAAATATATTTTATAAGCTGCATTAACCATTAATCAGTTGCCGTAATAATACACCCAACTGATTAATCATCACGTCTTAAGGCTCGCTGTTAGGGTTTTACGGGCTTTGGTTCAGTCTCGCAGCTCCGCGTTTGCAGCAGCGTCTTTAATACTCGCGAGTGTAAAGCGCAACATAGCTGACGGAGTTAGCATCCAGCTGGTAAACACGTCTAGCACTTGGCAGCCATCCCCTCAGAATTTGCCGTTTTCAGCCGTAAATGCCACATACATATCACAGACAGTGTTGTTTTCCTCCAATGCATGCTTTTAATTTAACAACTGACCAAGTCACTCTGTGGCATCAGTGTGTTGGTGATGTTTTGCTAGCACATTCACCGGTTTGGTTGGCCACGAAAGGCAACGTCAATATCAGTTAATGCAGCTTTAATTATACATTTGGTCTTTTATGCATAATATATTTAAAGCATGCTTTAAAGCGGTGCTTCTCCTGTGTCATTATGCAAAACACCCGGTTCTTACAGGTATTTCCTGACCTAGAAACCATTCCAGTCTCAAGTCTCTCCATTGGAAACTGATGACACTCCAGCAAAGAGGCCAATTAAATCGTTTGGGAGGGCTTTATATATGTGCTGACGGACGGAAAACTAACAAAATGACCGCGCAGAGGTCTCTGTGTCAGTTGAAACACGGCCCATAATGAAATACAAATATAAACTGACATCGACTGAAGGCGAGAAAAATCTGGTTTTGGAGGCAGAAAGGAAGGTTCAATTTAAGCATCACAGAAGTGTGAAGTACTCGCTACTGACAAATGCATTTAGTGTCAGTGTAACCCCAAGTATGAGTATTGAGTGACATCTAAACACGACGGACGGAAACAATAGCAGACAAGACAACCTCTGCTCTCACTCAATTAACCAATAATCAATCTCCACTCGCGTTAGCGTGGAAAACACTACACGACCTCCCACACACTCCCCACTACGAATGTGCTCCTCCACGGATGGAGCGCTCCAAGTGTTCTAGGGAAATTAAAAAACAAAAAATACTAGATGGGCTAAAATAAAACGACAATTTACAGTGATAAATACTTTACTACAAATATAAATATACACTACATGATCAAAAAACTGGAATGTGACTACATCGTGAAATCAAACATTATCATTTTTTTCCACTTACAATAAGGCAAGCGTTAGTCTAACGTTAGGAGATATTAGCCGCTATTTACAAGGACGCTACATCGAATCCAGCTTTTACCTCTCCCACATCGGAACATACAAAAAAACGATCGTTTCAAAAGACGGGGACGGAGAGTTGTGCAATTCAGTGCAGTGCCGAGAGCGCTGTGAGACGAGACGCACAGATGTGTATGCGTGGGGGGGGGGGGGTTGTGGCGGCAGGAGAACTGGGGACAGAAAACAGAACAAAAGGAGCAAGGAAAAGAAACACATGATGTAAAGGAAGCGCACACGTGAAGATGAAGGCTCGAGAGAATGAGTGAACAGTCGTAAGCACGGGCGAACCACTGGAAAAGGCTTGGTGAGCGTGTCCTTCTCTCTTTAAGGCTTTTGAAGGAGCACAAACAGTCCTGATCAGACTCCTCGTTTAGCTAGAGACAACTCAGCATGCCAGCATACAGTGCTACATTTAGTACCTGTCATTACCCGAGGGCCTTTCTGCCCCCCTTTTTTTTTTTTTTTTTCTCTTTTGCACCATAACAGACACGTTTCTGAAACAGGAAATCAGAGGTGTCTGAAAGGTGGTGATGCTGTGCTTATTTGTTTTACTTGTTTTCTACCAGCATAAAGTTGGAGACTGGAACGAATCACAACAATCGCCCCCACCCCCGAGTGGCCGCCTCGGGAAAAGCTGCGACAGGATGCTGCCACTGTCGGCGCTCGTTACCATGGCGACGCATTCTAATTCCCCCAGCGGCTCACCTGGGTGTCACGAGGTGGGAGCAGGGGTCGCCGCTATCACGCAAACATCTGAATCCCATCTCCACGGCAGCGGCTTCGAGCCCATCAAGAGATCTCCCTCATCCATCAAGGAGGAGGATCGATTCTCCCGGCGTGCGCCAGCGATCACACACTAATACCGGTTACCACTGACATCCTCAGAGCCCCAACTACAGACAACCTACTGATGTAAAACCTCCTGAGAGCGATTTAAGGCCAACTAGTGAAAGAGAAGAGGAAATGAGAAAGAGAGAGCGGAGCGGGTGACTTTGACGGGTGGGAGTCGATTCTGGCGTCTACTACACACGCGATGCAGTGTTATATACACATGAGTGGGGGTTTAAGTTACAGTGGGTTAATATGCAGCTAGTGGGCCACACTCATAGCAAAACAGGAGGACGCTTTTTACAGGAATGGGAAGTCAGCGATTTAGTGAAACTTAACTTTACAGTGCAAGGGCAATTTAAAAAAAAACAACAACCATCTTTGTCAAAAGAAGCATCAGATATATTGAATGTAAACAGTTATATCAATACCAGTCCTCCCACAGGAGACACCATTACAATACATGCACACGTGTACACGCACACGCACCATTGTGCTTAGGGTTCTGTTCAAAAATCAAAAATCAGTCCAATGCACTTTGCTGCCAGACTGACAATTAGTCAAATTAAGGAGAAGTTTGTTTTGAGAAGCAAAAGGAATGTGGACACACACACACACACGCACTCACACACACACGCACGCACGCACGCACGCACGCACACACACACACACGCACACACACACATGCGCACGCACACACACTCGCTCACAGAGAGCAGGCCGAGCTGAAAGTCCCAGGCGTGATGGGGAAATGTACTGTACAGAGGGGTTTCCATGACACTGGAAGAGCAGGCGGAGCATGAGGCGAGAGGGGGCACTGTGTGGCGGGCTGGGCCAATCAGCGCGGGGAGAAGCCTGTTGCTAAGCTACAGCCAACCACCTGTGTCATATCCCAGATCTGTGGAGGAAAAGAGAAAAAAGAAAAAGAAAAACACAGCCAATGAGCACGACACAAGAGCTTCAGCATCACTTTCCAGAGGATTTGTGAACTAGATTTAAAGGTGCATTAAATTTGCTCTATTTGAGACCACCGAGACTAACAATAAACACGAAACTGAAATGAGGAACCCAAGGAAAAAACAAGCATATTTAAAGCTTGTAGAGCTGAACTGTTCCCCCTTTTGGCTGCATCGTCCACTTTCATTCAGAAACAGCAGCAAAACTGATTTAATGGGGTTAATGAATCTTCAGACATTGGAAAATACCTCTTCTGATTTTCTAAAGCCTTTGAAGTTGATGTCTGGATATTTAATTAAAACAACAGTTAAAAGTAAAAAAGTTAATGCTAATGCCTATCTCAGCAGTCATTGGACGGGTCCACCCCAGGCAGGGGACGCAAGTCTATCACAGGGTCTATAATTAAAAGTTTGAGGTAAGGAACATTGAAAAAGTATCAGAATTCACACCTGAATGTTTTATTATAAACCATTCAATTTTGTGTAACACTAAAGGACATAGACTTAGGTCATTATGATGATGATGATGATATAGATTTGTCCTGGTTGTTTTTAGAACAGGAGGCTGTTCTTTTATTTAAGTTTATTCCTATAAAACTAAATTTTAAGGATTTGTAAGAACTTAAAAAACATTTATTTCCTACAAGAAATTATCCTGGAAGCTAACGCAACTTCCCCGGCTACAAAATGTTTGTGGCCAAAAGTCGTCTTTAAGTAGCTCCGCTGGGAATCGATTATGCTCCAGCAAAGATCAGACGGCCCAATCAAATCTCTCGGTGTGCTTTATGCAAGGATAGACAGTTGATTTTGCTTAAAACCAAGCGGCACTGATCAGTTGTGGGACTATCAAATTGCCGCAGTATTGGTTGAAACTCACTCAATAATGAAATCAAAATAGTGTTGTTACCAAACTCGCATTTTGAGGCGAGCAAACGAAAAATACGAATCTGAGGAAACAGCAGCTTAAATGTGTTGACGGGGATCTGATTAGCTTTGTGCTAAGCTGTGCTTTAAAGGGTCGGCCTTTGCCACAGTCTGATCGCATGTGTGAATCATCTGGCACCAAAGAGCTGTTGTTGACCTTAACAATGCGATCGCTTCCACAAGTGACCATCAGGCCTCTGGATGGGTCCATGTCCATGTGGGCGATGTTGTGCTTCCCCTCGTGGAACGTGGCCAACGGTGTTCGACTGCACCGACGCACACGAAATAAAAACATTTTTAACAGTTCATAACAAGAGCCAAACGTGACATTAAAAAAATGTAAATACTCACTCTTCTTCTTTGATGGTGTCAAAACAGGCGTCACACACCCGCACGGGGAACTCGAAGCCCATGATTGGGAACGAGGAGCGTTTGGAGCTACATTTTCCACACACAGCCTTGCCACACTTCCTGCAGTGGTGCTGCACACAGGAAAACGCCCACACGTTAGCACTGCTGACGATGAGGGGACCACGGCGACCGAGGACGCGGGTAAGACCCTCCTACCTGTCTGAGCCCGAGGGTCTTGGTGTCCCACATCTGTTTGATATTCCAGAAGAAAGGCTGCTCACACTTCTGACAGGAGTCGCTGTCTAACCACTGAGGAGCCTGCAGGGAAAACAAACAGGTGAAGGCCGACGTTAAACATGCAGAGTCCCCGTCCTGTAGCCTCCTTACTGACCAGTCATCTGCGTACAGGCAAAGAGCAGAAACTAATTTACACCAAAAAAAAGCGTGACTGTACCTCCTCTCGTTGCGTGTCCATGTTCCACACTGCGATGCCTCCGTCGGCGGAGCATGTCACCAACTGCCTCGTCAGCTGGAGATAACGCACGGCCTGAACGCGCTCGCTGCGGGGGTGAAGGAGTCGCAAAAAAGTTTCTGTTTTACTCAGGCTCATTTCTCAGCAGCTCTTAAAAATGTCCACGGGGAGACATTTCAAGTAAAATCTAAACAGACTGTGAGCTGTTTGTCTTGAGCCAAACAGCAGACAAGAGTTGGCAACATGGCGGAGCACGTTGTTAAGGCGTTAAGGATTTTCCTCTACCACTGGGAAAGACCAAAATAAGCCGCTATGATTGACACCTCCGTATTAGTAACAGGCGAAATGACCAACATGATTAACCAGGTAGTAACAATCCAGCTGAGAAGCATCACTTTACTCTGTGCATTTGTGCTTCTTTGAGCCGACTAGTTTCTCACTACCTGTGAAAACTACAGGAGCACCACTGTTCTCATTTCTGTGGGTGTCTAAGAGACAAATC
Organism: Mugil cephalus; assembly: GCF_022458985.1. Taxonomy (NCBI): domain Eukaryota; kingdom Metazoa; phylum Chordata; class Actinopteri; order Mugiliformes; family Mugilidae; genus Mugil; species Mugil cephalus. The sequence goes on along the minus strand of NC_061778.1, from coordinate 19,058,899 downwards.
CTCCTACGATGCAGCCGGATATACAGAGGCTTGCTCTGACACGCATCAGTGTGCATGGGCTTTGTTGATAAGTCCTTTAACGGGGAGGGCGGTGAAAAATGCATGAAGGAGGAGGAAAGGAGATAAAAACAGAGCCAGCCGCTGCCTGTGGACAGCTGTTGCTGACACCACCGAGACCTGGCTTTGACAAGGGAGTGTGGATGTGAGCGTTACGGAGGACATCGCAGAGGGACAAAAGAAACAACGAAAAGTACCGACGTGGCACAATTACCAACAATTTTAACGATTCTAACTTCTCCCTGTCAACACAGTGGACATAAACTCAGCAGTCATGAATTCACGTGAGCGACACCCAACAACTTACTGATGTCCCTGCAACAGCAGCGTCCGTCCCTTGCGGCCCCCGATGTCCCACATGATGACACTGTGGTCTGAGGCCCCCGAGAAGAGCAGCCTCTGGATGGGGTCCCACCACAGGGCTCCTATACTACCTGCACACAAACACACACAAAAAAATGTGTTTGTTATTTTTATGAAGCCATTTCAGTTATTACCATGTGCTGCTTGTAGAGAGAGAATCTTATGGTCTGAGCTGTTGGCTCCACCCGGTGTTCGCTGAAAGAAGCGCAGGCGGCTTCAATCAAATACCTTTAACTGGTAACTCTCCAGTTTTACCTTTATTATGGTTTTTGCAATTACTTTTTAATGGATATCCTGGGTCTTGCCTCAATTAGGGGAGTGCTCCTTTTTTGTAACTTTATTGAACTGATGAGATCATTTACAAACAAATCAGAAGTTTAGTCCATCAGTGGATTACGTGAAGTCATCAGAAGTCTTTGTAGTAGTTGTGCCAGTTGGCCGCTGCATGATTTTTATTCTTTGAGTGCATTGTTTTTTTGATAGGCTGTGTCAGCGTAAGCAATCTGGGTGGTTAACGTTCTAAACAAAATATCAATCAAATATATTGGGTGAGGTTAGTGTGGGTTTTAGTGCGTTTCTGAACAGCTTTCGGACCAGAAAGCATCAGCTATAACTGGAAAAGCTTGAACTGACCACATGTTTTTCAAAGACTGTTATTTTGGAATAAGTCCTGCTGTAATCCTAAATTTTAGGTGGCATAATTCCTTCAGCACAAGGCTACTTAAATCCTTGCCATGCTAGTATTAGCTGCTGGAGGCTGCTTTACAAGTTCTCACAGAGTTAGAAATTTGCCAGTTACGTTTTTGCTGGTTAGTAACAGAAAGCAGCTGCGGTTGCTGTTTCTAACACAGCTCAGCAGATTTTAGGCGTCATTTGTTTTCCTCTGTCACATTTACTTAAGTATTATTGAGGTACCTGTGAATTCCTTTTCATTTACCTTAAGCTATATGTGATTACAAATACAAAGGCTTCATATCCCTTCGTTCACTATGTGCAAAAAAACAACAACGCATTTGTAACTTAAAATGTATCAGGTTACGCTGTTACGCAAGAGTCGACTTAATTGCTAAAACATTCACCATATAAAATGAAAAACAACTGTGGGAGAGAAAAATTAAACCCTCTCGACTGTTCAAATCATTCATATGATGAATAATAGTCTGTGGAAGGAGGCGGTAGAATAATTAGGCAGGAAGGAACTGCAGCTATGTGAGCCAAAGGGCAAACACTCATACTGTGCACATTGATGTTTTTTTTTTTGCTCTAGGCGTACATCAAGACAAAATACCCGTTGGAATTGGAAAAAATTGGAAAAAGCTGGCCTGGCTTTTTTACTGTGTCATAAATTTACTGCATAAATTAAACAACCAAACTATAACCTAGGTAGCACTTAAGTGTCTTTAAATGTGACTTGTGTCATATTCAGATTCAGAGCCAGGCAAGTTGTGCCCACATTCTTCCAGTACTTGTGCTGAACTAAACTAATAAACTATTTACCACACGGGACGCTCTTCAAAGTAAACGGTATCTGTGTTTCCCATAATGTTCATTGAATTTTTTGATGCTGAAGAAGCCAAGATGTGCATTCACTTTACTGCACTGATTAAAAGCCATAAGCTTTATTTCTGGGAGATTTTCACAAAAAAAAAAAAAAAAAAAAAACTGATACAGGAACAAGTGTGACCTACTAATCCTGTTCTCCTGTTTTAATTGATGATACTTTCCATTAAATATTTGGTGCTCGGCTTGTGCACAGCTTGAACGCAGCACACTGGCCATTAATATGTATAACAGTCTGTCCAATTAATATGTATTATTATGAGCACAAGGCATATCTGCAGATCAAAGAGAGAGACAGGGAGCTCAAAAGTAACTTCGCGCATGGGTTTGCATCCCTTCCGTTTTCTAAAGGGACTTTCTAACATGTTTGTATCATGTGGCCAAGCTGCAGGCGAAATGTGAAATAGTGGAAATAGTGTTTTTGTTTGTGTCTGGTCGGATGAGTCAACCTCCGCCTTTTTCTCAAGCGGCTCGTGAGCGATGAACGCCCAAAGAAGAGCACAGAGAAGTGTCTGTTACACATGACGAAGTGTCCCAGAGGCTCATTTTTACTGTCCCGTCCATTTACTCAGCGCTGATCCCCTGAATACAAACAGAATCTGAATCATATTTTCATCGTCTGCTCATGCGTTTCCGTCTTGATGACAATGGAAATACTCACGTCTAAAAGGCTTCAACGGCTACAGAATCGCTCAGTGCTTATGAAACAGAAACAGTTATGGGAAATTCTAGAGTAACTAGTGACTAGTGATGGTAATTTCCATCATCTTTATCATCACCCAAAATGGGACTGAAAGAATGTGTTTCTCACTTAGAAGGTAAATGACATCCCCCACAATGTGTATATATGACACAATGTGTGCACTGTTCCTTTTTGTTGGCATCAGAAGGAAAATACCAGCAGTTTTACACATTGAAGCCAAATACCTGGTCACACCTTATCAGAGTGTGGTTATATGAGTGGTTAGCATGGTAGATTCCTGCCTATGAGTAGTCCTATGCACCGTCTCTGCTTACTTCCACCCCCCTCTTCCTCCTCAGTGAACTCTGGCTGACGCTGAGCGCAACATATTTTCCGTAAAAAGTGTAATTGTCGTCTCTTCTGGGCTCCTCATCATCACGATAATCGCTGTCTGACATTTTATGGCGAATGCGTCACCATTCTGCAGGACTCGCTCTGCGGCTGCACTCGCACTCCGGAGTTCAAAGTCGCTGCACGGCTCATTATAACGATAATGTGATTAGCCAAAAGTGGCATCCGCTCTAAAGTCCACAGAATGACCGTCACCTTTATGGTAGGCTGATCAGGAAATTCGTGCTTGCTAACTCTTGATATCACCTATTGAGTCAGTCCTATAAACATTCTGCCACACGGCACTGAGCGCTTCTCTTGTCAGAACTTCCCTTGGGCAAGTGAATGCAGCACCAGATCACTTAAGTACAAACAAACAAACAATAAGCTCAGACTTGACTCACGGGGTTGATTTAAATAAGGAGTTAAAATAAAGTGAAATCAATGGAATCCTAAAAAATTTGGAAGAATTCATTCAAATATTTAACTTCCTCTTAAAACCATATGTAGATATTTGAACATAAAGAAATGTATCTCTTAAAACTGAAACCTTGTAGAGAAAGAAACAGAGCACTTGTATCCATACTGGATTCAACTGGCCTCTCATGTTCCTGCTTCACAAAGTCACAGAGGAATCTGGGTCATTCATTATTTACCGTGGTCGCAAATCTCACTTCAGCATCGAATTCCTGCTTTTGCGTGGGAGTATGAGGAAGTTATTTGTGCCGTCGCCGGCACTGGGAGGGAACGTTGTGAGTGGCATTCCTTACACAGTGTTATCATGTATCAGAACGAGCGCCTTTACCTTCGTGACCCTTCAGCGTAGTGATGGTGGAGTACGTCTGCTTCTCCAGCTTCAGCAGCGTGATCTGTCCTGAGTAATCGCCGACGAAGGCGTGCTGCGTCTCGTGGTCGTATCTGAGCGGGAGTCAGGGCTCGAACGGGCTCTACGATGGCCTCTACTTACTACGTGAATGCTGAATGAAGGATACTGTAGGCAGGAGGCCCAGGCGGTGAAGTAGTGTCTGCCCAGCATGCTGCCACTCTGGGTGCACATCCAGCTCACGCTCTTGTCGTGGCCGGTGCTCACCACCCACTCACTCTCCAAGGAGAACACCATGTCTGACACACGGTTCTGGTGGGCTGCAAAAACACAACACACAAACAGAAAAAAACGCATCAACACGTGCCCTTTCCGCAAACTGATCCTATCAGAGGCCCTGCTTAGTGTCGCTGTAATCCAGACTAAGACAGACGGATCCCTTCAGAGGATTTGTGCTGCCATAAATCTTAATGGTCCATCTTCAGATCACCTCCAAGTGTATGTTTTTGTTGTTGTGCTCCATTCGATTCATGGGGCTCAATTAGCAGAAATAAATATATTGTTATTAGCGCATCTGCAACTGTTAACCGGCTTTGAACGAGTTCTTAATATGGAAATGGTGAGTGGAAGCTCTTCCACAGAACCCACTACGTTGCCACGTTTCTACACCAACCCAGAATGGACAAACCCAACGCCGGCTACAGAGTGGGACTTTACCGGAACATAATCAGCTTCCAGGCTAATGCTGGCTGCCACTGAAACATAAATACATTAAAGATCTGCAGGGCCAATCAAGTTGTTACGGAGGACTGAGGAGTAAAAGCAAAGTAGTCATACATCAAGTCATCCGAGAGCCACAGAGTTGAATTTGCTTGCATCTAAACAGCTGTTAGATTTGCGTCTTTTGTAAAAGACAATGACGGGACAATAACTTTCGACTTTTAACAGAAATAAAAACATCTGGAGAGAACGCTTTAATCAGCGTGGCTCTCCAACACATCCCAATGGTGTTAGTAATCTCATAAGAATTGAGTCCAGGCTTGGCGAGCATGGGCTCTCTTAACTGTTCCACTGTGTCCATTAGCTTGTTGTTTCCAAGTAATTACAGTAAAGCTATTTTCTTTTTTTACTCTTTCCAGCATGTAAACAGCTTCCAGACTAGAAACACTGTCGATAAAACCAAACTGGTGGGAGAGAACCAGCCACCACTAATGATAAGAACAGTCCTTCTGACATCCAATATAGCACACTAACTATATTGGATGTTGAGCCATTGTTAGCATTAAGAATTGATGACAGCGGCTCTAAATGAAAGCCATTACAGCTTCCAAAAAACACCACGAGATGTGTTTTCCAGCGGCCACTACTGAGTCGTTCAAAACGAGGCAGTAGTGGTCTTTAGGGAAAAACCTAAAACTATCGCTGTAGTCTTACAACTAGCATTCCATGCAGACTGGTCTGGCCTTATGGTGGACTGTGCTTCAAGTTGTTAGATGTGATATTAATATAAAACATCAGTGATGAGTCACCTCTGTCTCAAGAGCATAGCATCAATCAGAAAACTCATTCCGTTAGTGCCCTCTTGTACATAGCAGCCACATGACCAAACAAGGAGTCATAGCTCTGGTCCATGAGGCCAACACTCTCAGATTCCCTGTCCTTTCCTCTCTTATTAATCCTTTTTATGTTAAGGTGTTGTATGTTTTTGGATTGTGGTGAAAACCTGATCCCTGTACTAAAAGTCGGTTGCTGTCTCTGTAATGGAAGTTACGACTTATATACGTTTTCAGTAAATTCAAAAGACACAGTTGGTCTGCATCCAATCAAACACTTCTTGGTTAGCAATGAATGTGGGCAGATTTAAAGCTTGTCTCCATATCGCTGTGTCACAGCAACCTATAACCAGACTGAAACTACTCGAGCTGTTTGCGTTTCTGATCACTAGTAAATGGGTTGCAGAACAAGTCAATATTCCTTTAGAAAGCAACGCTGAGTGCCAAAAGGCAAATAACAATGTTAAGCTCAATGTGTCTTAGAAGTGCAGACACACACTAGTGCCTGTGTGATCAGACTGTGAGTCATGGTTTTGCTGTTTGGGCTCAGCTGCTCGGTAGAAAGCAGACGGAGCGCTGCAGCGGTGACACGTGGCGTTTTGTTCTTTCAGGCCGCCGGTTTGCCCCTAAAGCTTGATTTTCTACTGAGGCTGCTAAATAGTTGCTGATGCAGTCACATGAAAAGGTTCTATTCATCACGACGCGATGGTGTCAATATGGCAGGTGGGGAAAATGAACGACAGACGAGCCTAAAAAGCCCAAGCCTGGTCCCAAAGCCTCCACTACTGGTACCTTTTAAGTTCTCTCAGATACACGGAAATATTTACCTCAGACAGCTTTAATTGCAAGGTGTGTACTGGTATATGATAAGACACAATCTGCCAGAGAAACAACAATAACAGCACCACTAGGTCACTTCACTATAAGAGCTTTGCTTTGTCCCTCATGACACATGGTCAACTGAAAATGACACATTTAGCGCTGATCAATCACATGTGTGTGAATATGTTTTTTTATTTTATTTCTGAAACTCAACATGGACAGTGCTAAGTGCAAATATATCTATCGCAGTAAATGCCGACATGCCTCGATGATACAGGAGACTAGAATAAACTAAACCATCTTCAGCATATTCAGATGCGCTAATTTTAATCATATTCATTCACCATGTACATATGTGCACATATACAAGGAATTTGTCGTGTGCATTTAACACACCCAAATGAGCCATGCAGTGAACGTTTAAAGGTGCTTGCACAGGTTGCACACGTCACCTCAGCCAGGAGACCAAACCAGCGACCTCATTATTTCATTGCACTCTAACATTTTTATAATTCTGAGAAAAGAGAGACAACATATTTACAACCAATGCCAAAGTTGAGCATGACATCAGCGTTTTTATTAGTCGGTTTAAGATGTGTGCACTGTCGTAAGCCAAGCTACATGTTTTGTCAAACCAAAAATTAAAAAAAAAACACTAATAACATAGTGGCCTTAATGTGATCATATGCAGCACTGATTTTTTCCTTTCTTTTTTGTTTTTAATTCTAGGTCAAGGTTAACATGATTCACAGTTTTACACAGCGCACCAGTTCGTCCGCTATCAGTAACAAGCTGTTTCTAAGCCCTCACTCTGTCAAAGGCCTGGCATAGAAACTGTAGATACATGTAAACAACCCATCAGCCGCTGCTGCTATAAAGGCGCCTACAGTGCAATGTGGGAGATGGGTGTAATGAACCTGGGCGTGACATCGAACTCAGACTATTCCAACAATAAACGCTTGAACAGTCTGGTGTTTATCGGAGGAACAGAAGTGAGCGACGCACAGTTATCTATGTTTAGCTTTGTAAACATTACATGGGGAAGGAGATACACTTGCTTGGTTTAGTGAAACGGTCTTTAATCTTAAAGTCCACAGACATGAGCATATAGGTAGACATAAGCGCACACAAAACGTGAAGGAGTGTTGACCAAACACAATGTGCTTCAAATCAATTTACTTTTAGTGTTTTCTAGTTTTTACAGAGGTAAAATTTTTGAAGAACTGTAACGGCACATCCCTCACAAAGGAGGCCACTGACGGACAAATGCATTTCCTCTACTCATTGTTTATCCTCACAGATACCTTAACGTTTGTCCTGTAGGGGAACCCATATTTGATTTGTCTTTTTCTCACCTGGATATGTTTTGACGTGGTTCATCTTGTTAAAATCTTCGGAGATGAGAAACTCCTACGAGGCAAAACACATGCACACACTCAAACTAGTTTCAGTACAAATAACCTAAGGTGCTTTTAGAGCAACCGAAAACATGAGCCTGGTGTGACGATACAAAGTTTCATTTGAATTAACTTCACTCACCACAACAGCTCCGTTGTCCTGGCCTATGAAAATGCGCCTGCTGTCGTGGTGGTACGACATGCAGGAGCATGGAGCTGAAGGAGACAGACGCAGACATGAGTAGGGACATGGTGGCGGTGGTATTCCTTCATGACCATAAATAAACGCGCACACGCACATTAATAATTACTCTTCCCACTAAGAAGCAATACAAGTCTTACTTACAGGAGACTGTGTGGTAGATGCTTGGCCAGTACTGACCGCTGTCTCTCTTCAGCCACACCCGGATGGTTCTGAGGATCGGAAACACACTGATCAGCCACAACATTATGTTGAGAACAAGAGAAGTAAATAAGATTGACCATCTTGTGACAATTCAGTGCTCTGCTGGGAAACGTTTGTCATTAACGGTGTTGACCTGACCTCCGAATTCACTAGATCCCAAACTGATCACGTCTCCTCTCAATTCATAGGACCCCCCCGCTAACAACATCCCGTTTTCAGACGCCACAGGACACCCTCAGGAGACCCATGTCCATTCTTTGATGAATCAGAACTGATATCGAGGCACAAGACAGACCTACACAATATTAGGAAAGTGGTCGTAATGTTATGTCCGATCAGCGTATGTCTTTTAAAGCAATCTCTGCAAGAGCCACTCAAATGTCCTGCGTGGTATAAAAAAATGTCCCTTTTTCCCAGTAATGGAAATATCCATTAAAAGGAGCCTTCATCTTGGACTACAACGCATTCTCCATGTGGAAAATGAGACCTAATGCTATCACACTACTTTACTTGACCTCTTGTTCATAAGCTCTGGGGAAAAAAAGACATCTAAGCTGTGCTGATTCATTACCAGCCCCACTCTGAAATAGACACTTAGTTGACCTTTATTCTTTCAAAAGGAGTTTTGCAGCAACATAACTGTCGTGTCTTGAGCAGTGTCCAGTTCAAGTGCATGCAAAGTAAGCTCTGCTTTGTCCTTTTTGTCCTCATATCTCAGTGCATGATGCAGAATAAACGATACTGAAAGCAGCAGCTGCTGCGCAACCCTGTTTCATCAAGGAACCTGCCGGAACCCCCGCACCACAACTTCTCCTTTTTCTGTGTCAAGTGCGTTAGATGTGTGATGGAAACTGCATCGCAGTTCTCCACAGCAGCCAAGCTCCTTTTTTTACTTTGAAGAGGACGTTGCTTCTCTAACCAAGTGTGAGAGCAAGTACAACGCTGAAGTTGATGGACCGATCCGACGACGTTTACACTTTCACAGTTGAGATTATTTAACTGCTGCCAAACTGTAGTTTCAACGGCGTCTTGGGGTTTTGGTGGCTATGAAGGAAACAAAGTGATTTCCTTTGATACCCGACATGTTTTGATGTGGTGTTCAGGCGGCAGAGATCACGGTCACTTCAAAACATGCCATGCCCCGCTTACTCCACATCTCACGTATTATCAAAGAAAGACTCATTTCAATTTATGGTATACTTTTTAAAACATATATCTGTATTGCACTAAACACTGGCTAATAAATGACCACTTCGGCTACTAGGTTTTGCTAAAAGCGTCTTGGAATCACTAAGACCTTTGGAGATTACGAGGAGCACATGAAAGCAGCAGGTCGTTAGTTTGAGACTAATGTTTACTGTTATAGCTGGATAGCTAAGACAACAAAGACACATTTTAATAAGGCTTTCTGTATCAAACCATGAGTCAAAACAGAATAGAAGCCAGTGTTGTTTTGTGTTTTTATGTTATTTTTTTTAAATTGCAGTCGGTTATTTGCGGATAATTTGTGGAATGGACTCACTCTTGGTGGGTTAGTGTCCCAACACCCCCCTAGTCTCTTTCTCTCTGGTTCCATATGGAACAGCTAGCTAAAAAAAAATGTAAAAAAATGTCCGCATGAGAGGGAAATGTTTGGCTTTTTCCTCCTTCATTTCACCCACATTAAGCCAGTGTGCCAAATATTAGGAATGTACTGACCAGTAAATAGACGGAGCCCGCTAGCTCCTGCTACCGTTAGCCCGCTTGGCAAACTCACCTGTCCTCGCTGACCGTAATCACCCCGTCTTCTTTTGGTATTAAAACGGCGGCATTGACAGAGTCTGAGTGCCCCTCGATCTTGTTCAAAAGCACCGGTCTAGCGGTCTGGGGCCTCGAATGAATTTCTGCAGCCATGGTTTTTGAACTAGCCAGCAGTGTTTTCCCTCAGCTGGTTTTCCTCCTCACTCGCCAGTGAAGGAGGATCAGCTGACACCCGGAGCGCTGTCAGGATTACCGTAATGACCTCAATAGTGCGGCATACAAATTCAGACGGGGAAAAACGAACATGAGCGAGAAAGCGGTTTGGGGATGTAGAAGTGAAAATTCTCTGATAGAGGAGAAAACCACGTATGTAGAATGATTAAATTCTATATAATACAGAACTGATCAGAGTTATTTGAATTTTACAGTAAACATTTGTAGTGTAGAACCTATAAATGTCAAACTACAAATAAATCTGCATTAGAAACGAGGTTCTTTTTAAGTCTATTTCCAGAACTGAGATTTAATGTTCTACTTTTTTTTGATATATATAAAAAAAAAAAAATAGATTTTCTGCACAACAGCCATTACTATATCCAAGTCAAGAAACTTGGATTCACTCAGAACATCTGGTATTGCCAGTTTCAGAACCTGAACGTGGCTACAAATAAAAACTTGACACTAGATTTTGATAAAACCCATTGCTAAACTGTAAAACTAAAATTCTGATCCAATGCTGCAGTACTATCAGGCAATTATTTTTAAACTGTATTCCAGATCTACTTTTGCACATGACTGTTTTGTTTGTTTTTCTATAAATGTTAAACCACATTCTAATTTTGAATGTTGGTTAGAATATTTCAAGATCTCCCTTTTCCTTCTTTTGACACCAGTTTTCTTTAGTCCGTTTATATTTGTTCCATCCCCATGAGGAACATGTGAGCCACAACTCCAATCAAGCGGTTTATGAAATACACAGGTGTGGATGTGTGTCACTACCTGAAAATGTTCTTATGGAAAAAAACTAAACAACACAGAAAGATAAAAAAACAACAGCACTAAAAAATATCAAAGACACTCTTACAGTAAAAATAAATGTGGCAAAATCAATGATGTTATAAATATGTGTATTTATTTTTTCAAATGTGAAGCAAGTATGAAAACAGAAGACTTCCTCATCCAGGGAAATCATCATCACACAGTAGATGAGTGCAAAGTCTTCAAGATGAGGAGTGAAACTAAATACAGACTGGAGTTATACGTCTTGAATAGGTGAACTTTTAAACTGAAACTGTGACATGATAAATAAACTGATTACCCTACTCCAGAGTTGAGAAAAATACACAAACGACATTCAAAGTCATTTAAAAATGTAATAAATTCAAAAAAAGTATACAAAAAAATTAAAACAGCTTCAAAACGCAGTCTGCGAAACACCATGTTATGCATCACAGAAAGTGGGTAACATAAAAAGCAATATTTAAAACAAATAACATCATATGTCCACATTGTACATAAGTCTACAGCAAAGTGTGTTCGTGTGTACTCGTTTGTTCATGCGTGGCAATGGAGAAGCATTTCCTGTGCTACCAAGTGATGTTGGCAGGCCTCAAGGCTGGTTGATCTGGCCCATAAAGAGAATGGTACCTGAGGACAGAGAAAAGTCAAAGTGAAGGGTGAAATGCAGACAAAGTTTCAACTGGAAAGTCTTGGTTATATTTTATATATAATGAAGCATCTATCTATCCATCTATTGCATTTCTGTACTATTTATCCATCTACTGAATCTCTACCTTGCTCTCAATAGTATTCCTCCATCATTCCTCTATCAGATCTATATAGTGGCAATGTTTCCACCTTCCCCTGCATGAAGACGTTACATACCTGTCGTGTTATGTCTGATGAGGAAGAGGAAAGGTCTGTCCACTGAAACCCATGGTGGGGAGGACCGTGCCAACAAAATAGCAGCTAAACAAAAAGGCAACACATTACAGAAATATCGACGGCTTGAAATACTGTTATTAATGTAGTAAAGTTCAATTGTCACACGCTACATTCTCATCAATCAAGAATACAGACAGAAAACACAAACACTCACTAGTGGCAGCTGCTGCTTTTGTTCCATCTTCATTCACAATAATTTTGGCTTTCTGGAGCGCCTTGGATACATACACAGGTTCAGAACCTATTAAAAAAAAAAACAATGGTTAAACCTTAGTATAATATTAGTTTAATCTGATGCCATTTTCACTTTTCCTGATATGAATCAGCTGAAACTGTCCAGCTCCAACATAAGGAGCTCCCTTTGCATTTTAGAGGAGTGATGATTGATTATAAATGAGGGTCTGTAACAGTCCATGTGTACACACACATTACACCACATGATGGCAGTAGAGCAACTTCCAACTTGGGTGGATTTTACACACAGTAACGGTATCAACTCTTAATATACCACATGATGGCGCCAAAGCTCCACCTTCACAGCTCTTTTCATTCCCTCCCATCCCTCAGGAAGAAAATGTAAGGCAAGAAAAAAAAAAACAGCAGTGATTCAGTTTGTCACACTGGACAGCCAGACACGATTCATACGTCTTACTGGCATTCAACAATAAACAACCAGCAATCCTTTCATACCTTCAAGCTTTGCTCATATCCGCATACAATGTGATAAATACTTTCATGTACGTAGAGGCATTGCATAATGGTCGGGTTTGCGGTGACTGTTCTTTTACTCACTCAGGTGTCTGAAGTCGGCTTTGGCCTGATCGAACATGTCTGTTATTCCCAGTGCAGACAGTGGTGCTTTCAAATCTACCTCTGCGTCTGCAGTGAACCTACGAACACAAACACGCACACAATTTTTACTAGCACCACATTCAGTAAGCCTGGCGGATGTGCGCGTGTGTTTGAGTCGTCTTACTTGGGGATGAAGAGGCGGACTTTCCTTGAGTGCATTAGCGTAGTCCAGCTCTTCACTGTGGCCGTGCTGATGTGTGGGATGAGAGTAGACAGAGGCGTTTCCTCTTCGACGGGCACGACGATCAGCATGCTGATGACATTCCCGTGGTAGGGTAGCTCGATTACCTTGTATTTGAGACCCTGAGGAGTGGTGGCAATGCCTGACAGAACGAGAGAGGTTATGAGTTAGTGTTGCTTCTACCTTCTCCTGATTTCTTAGATTTAATTCGACGATATGACACAGTTCAACATGAGATACACACAAAAATATAAATTTAAACTAAAGTTTCTCTCATCACTTGTGTTACTGCCAGAAGGAGGAAAGCGCTACGTTAACGGCCTCCCTGAATTAATCCATTATTTTCTGCTGGGGGTGAGGACCAATGCAAACTAGGCATTTGACCCTTCACCTCTTCAGAAATATAGACACAACAATCAGATTTTTACAATGCGTGTGTGATGTGTAAGAGAAACTAAATGACATTACTAGTTCCCTAATGTTGGTATTTGCATCCCTGCATAAAGTAGTAAGAACGTTTAAAGGTTTTATTCAACAGGACTTTAAGTCAACATCAATTCTGTGTGTGTCTGACCTTTATCGCCATCACTGTGATAAACTGTGTTTTTATTATGTCAAACTAGCTGTTGAAAACGCAGCATTTCTTCAGGAGAAACATTGTGCCTCAAAAGAGACATACCAGACAAAAATGCGACACAGCAAATGCAAAACACTAGGTCATATCAGTTCCTAATCAAAACAGTAAAAATAAATGGGACGAGTTATGACTTCATTTACTCAGGATGCAATTTTAGGGTTTTATTGAGGCTCTAATGAGCTTTTGAATTCTTTCAAATGTTGCTTGAGGCTTGTGATGACAGTGTACTCTATGCCTTTTGGCCTGACTTTTCCTCTCTGGGAGATACTTAAGTATCAAGACTGATAAGCGTAGTCATGTTAAAGTTACCCTTGGCTTTGGAAAACACATTAAGTTACAGCAGTACCTGCTTCACACCACAAGCATCCACTGAATAGCTTTTCTTGCATTGTGAAGCTATCAAGCTAAATTACATCTCATTAACTTATGAAGTCATTAAGTCAACAATGTGTAAATCACATTATAGTCATAAAGCCCTACTGCGTTATGTAAGTTCAGAAAGTTATTTTGCACAAATGATGTTCTCTTGAGCACCTAAGAGTGGTAATTGGAAGGTGATAATCTCAGCAATAAATCTGGAAATTCACACTCAAGTTAATACACCGCAGGGAGAAACAAACATTAGTACGTCACTGCTGAATATGGCTTCGGTTTATCAGCAGCGCTGTATGAGAATCTATCCACAGCGCTCACAACTCTGACAGCTCCTCTAAATATAGACCACTGACTGGTATATCATTTCATTTCACACAAGACTAAATGATATGCTACGGATGTAGCATGTCTAAGCCTGCATTTCTTTGCAGCTCGACACAAGCCCGTCTGTGAATCACGAACAGGAAATGGCTGAGATAACACTGGAAAACAAAACCGAATTTAAACGTAATTAAATTTAAAACACATCAATTTGGCAAATGAGAATTCGACGTCAGATGCTGTTGGATTAGTTTGCTGTATCTGAAGGATCACAATGTGTATTACTTTAGAGTCAGACGGACTGCTGAGGTAGTTCTAAAGCAGAATCAACATCTACGTGAAAAGCAGAGACAAAACAGCTGTAGGCTACGTGTCACGCCAGAGGCAAACCCTGTTGTGCTCCTCTGAACCCTGAACACAGCCATGCTTTCTGAAAGCACACACTCTGTGACAGAATTATATGGCTTTGTTGGTTTCAGTATGAAAATACAAAGGTAAGCTAAGGAGGCACAATAAGAGGATCTTGGTCGTGGTATACTCGACCACTGTGAATGTGGCTTATGTATATTGGTAGAAAACAGGAAACACATACGCTTATGCTCACCAAACAAGCAGCAGGTAAGTCACCACACTGAGCTTTAAAACTGTTCTTCAGGAAACCCACGGGTAACGTTTAAGAAGTTTTGTCCATTTTAATATACAATCAATGGTTGTCAGGGAAATTCAGGAAACCATGTATTCCATATTACTTGTAGGAAAACCCACAAACCCATAAGTAACACACTGGTCTTATTGTTTCACCATATACTTCAACAATGTACTTACAAATTGAGCATCACTACAAAATTAGAGTGATTCTGTATTATCCAAGGTAAAAGAAAAAAAAAGTCCCACTACTGTATTGAATTCCTGCTCAACTCACAAACGTGTGGTTATCAGATCAAACTGGTTATTTTCAATGGTAAACCTGATAACATTATCTGGCCACCTTGTTTTAAACAGCCTGTATCTTATTTGCATATCTACAGCGGAAGCTTTTAAAGAAAGGCTAAAAGGCCACAGCTACATGATGCATTTACATCATTCGAGTCATCTCACACATCAGCTCACCTATGTTGAAGATCGACAGCTGAGACATCATTGGGACCTTGTATACATTCCCGTCTCCCCCGGTGAAAGGTCTCATCTTGGTGTTCTCGGGCTGGAAGCGGGACTTCCACAAGCCTTTGAAGTAGATGGAGTTGACAACGACCAGGCGGGTCAGAGCAGAATCCAGCATGTCTGCTTTGATCAAGCTGGGGATGTGACCTGAATAAATATGCAACAGGAGAACATTGTCAAGTGTGTGAGGTTTGAAGAAAAAAAAAAAACCTCTAGTTTTAGATTCACTTCTGGACAAATGACAAAGAAATGATGCAGTTGCAGTGCCACGCTAGGACACGCATCAGCAAGTTTCACCCCCATTCACAAACATCGGGTGGAGTCTCTGGACGACAATGGTTCATCAGTGAGACTGGAGAAAGAAAACTGGTTCGAACCGTTTCATCCACGTAAGTGTCTGGCTGTTAACAGTCACTTGTCGTGCTAGTTTGTAACGGGAAACACCCACAGATGTTTGTGTTTCACAAGTCTCCCCCAGTCTTTTAGAACTGGAGAAGCTACACCGACGCGTGGCAAAGTATCTTTAAGAAACTCCGTAAGTCCAGTTGCTCCTGTTTCAGCCTGTTTTTTTGGAATTACATCAAATAATTCTGCATCCAACTCACAACTGACTTCCTGACAGGTCTATCCCGTTAAAATTCAAGAAATCTACGTAAATACACTTGAACACATAACTGACTTAAAATGCAATTTAAGGATGAGCAGAATTCTGAACTATTCTATTTGCCACCACCATGATTCCTACCTTTGGTCTTATTGTTGACCCACTTATTGATTTCATCTGCCGCAGCATTGGGGTTGCTGAAGTCCAGGCCCCTCATCTCACACTGAAAGTTGTCGTTGTTGGTTTTCACAAAGCTCTCCTCCATGGGGAAACCCTTCTGGCTGAACATGCCGTTGGCAATCAGCACAACATCCTGGTTGGACTTGGTCGTCAAGTTCTTGTGTAGCTTCCTCAGCATCTTGTACGGGCCTGTGCATACCAATTAGAATTTTAACTTTAAGACACCGTGTAAAGTTTAAACATTAAAAACTCTCTCCAGGGAACGATATTCTGATGCAATAAACATGCCTCACCATTTTTCTTGTAACGGAGCCCATTAAGGACTTGCTTCCGCGTTTCCCCGTTGGCCCCCGGCAGCAGCATGCCGAGGATGGAAGCCACTCCGTGAGGCGAGAGCACCACATTTTCCAGGGGCTTGTTGCGCACCACTTGCTGGAACACCTGTATGCCAAGATCAGAGCCCCGTTCACCGTAGGAGGGAGGCTGGGCAAGCACGCCCTTATGACCGTACAGGGTCACCAGCGCATACAGACAAAACAAGAAGAGGCGCTTCATTTTGATTCCAACAACACCTGCAGAAGCAAAGAGCAGAAGATCAGCATCTATGAATCATCTCGTCTGCACACGGCATCCGAGCACCGCACCAACTACGAGTTTCCAAGAACTGGGATAAAGTCACTTCCAAGATAGGAAGTTTGACCAAGATGACTCACGTGAAAAGCATATGCAACTATTAGCCCAGGCACCTCTCCTTGGATGAAAACCTTTAATACAATGCTGCAAGATGTGACTAACCCTTACTCACACTGTGTAAATATCGCAGTCTAGGTTCAAATCTAGTGCACGGAAAGTATTTGCCACTGGATTTCTGCTAATGATTTATTGTACAGTGTAAACATGTTAAATCGTCAAGCAGTTACAGTGTGAACTGTGCCTCAGTTGAATCCATTCCTACAGGGAACAGGACAGGTTTTGTAAATGGACGCTCCGTAAATCAAACTGCGCTGAGGCATGGCAGCTGGATTTGTATAGCACAAGGCAACTCTATTTGCTCTATATTAAAAAAAAAGGTGAAGACACACAATTAAAAATAAACACTGAAAAACAAACAAACGAGGGTTGTAATCGATTCAGGTTTTGGTAGGAACAATAATACGACAATTAGCTCTAACTAAGACATGGTTCACACTGTGAAGCACGTTTTAACCTAACGTGACCGATCCAGGATTAACTTCAGTAGATGTGCCATGTTAAATTATTATGCTTCAATTGAATTAAATAAATAAAAAAAGTGGCCCAATTACGAAACGTTTTGCAGGATAATATTTGCAGACCCAGGTACATGCAGATGTGGAGAACGTTCTTATTTTTATTTTTATTTTCGTACAGTCTTTCGTACAGGACTCAACAAATGTCCAGTGAAGCAGAATTTTAATACCAAACGCCACCATCCCTCTCTGCAGGCGAGAGACTGGAGGAAGCAACTTAGGACGTGAAACGCACTTTCCTGTTTGAACAATTGTACTACAAGTTAAAAATAAACGAAAAGCAAATTTCCTGTGGCAGGTTAACGTTAATTATTTAAAGATAACAAACTCGACCAAGGGGTCTGTTGCATATTAGTGATGATTATACGGCAGTATTATTTAAATAGAAAAGAAGGAACTTATTGCGCTACAAACGCAGGTTACAAGATGTTGTTAGGCTGCGTGATAACGTTAGTACTTGTTAAGGATATACTACGTTGAGTTTCTAGGAGAGCGTAAAAAAAACAGTCAGTTCGTACCTACCACGAGTCGTTAGTTCTCCTGGCTCCCGAGACACACAGGAAAATAAAACTCTTTACTCCAGTGAAAGTGAGCGCTACTACTGACTTCACCGTTGTTTCGTGGAGCAATTTATTGGTCTCAACTCCGCCTTCAGAAAGCGCAGTACGAAGTGTTGCGTATGTGTGTGTGTGTGTGTGTGTGTACGTCTCTACGGGTGTCCGCCACAACATGACAGATCCAGCGCTTCCGCTAGACTTTCAGAGTAAAAGCAACACATTTACGATTATTTCTCATAACAACAACGCAGGGATGCGATTTTATTTTTAGATTTTACATAGTCATTGCTCATGTCTCCAGAAGAGATACAAAGAGACGCAAAAAAAGACAGAGCATACTGTCATGTTTACGTTAATGCAGCTACTTCCGGTTATGTGTGTCAACTTTGACGTAACCGATATATTTTTAAAACAGGAAGTAATGAAATAGTTTTTTAAAAAAATAGAAAGACATTTTAATGACTAAGTTGTGTGACTTTAGTCACGTTTCGTCATATGAGAAATGGAAAATTACTAAGATGCTTGTATTCACATTAATAATTATAAACACAGCATAATTTTTCAGATTGTAATGCATACCATAAATAAAAATGACTAACTGCCCTCGTGGCTTTTCCAGCTAAATTGTTATTATTACTTAGCTAACTAAACAATAAATACAGGCGCATGTGAACTTTGGAACAACTTCCCCAAACTGAAAAAGGGCCATCTGACACTTTTCTATCTGTTGAGGTGATGCAGTCAGGTAGTGACACACAGATATACAAACACACACCTGAAAAGAGAGTTTCAATTACATCCATGCTGCTGCCAAACAGAGGATTATGAGTAGGTGTAGGTTAGATTAGTAGGTGCTCGGGGGTTTTGAATTACAGGGGATTAACTGAGTGTATGGGCAATTACAAACGAAGCCACCGCAAATGTTTATGTTTACGAAGATTATGAGGGATTATAGTCTGTCCTAAGAATATATGGTTCACATGTTTATTTTGTGGGCTGAACCTCAACTTTAACATATCAGTTTTACAGCCACGGTGTATGACTCAATAGCTATATGGAGGCTTTTAGCCACTGCTGCAACATGGGATGCAGACAGTGTGGCTGCGTTCAGGGCAGGGTTCGGTCAACTGTCTTTTTGGTTTGTGCTTGGGGTTGTGAGGGTAGTGGGTGTCCAGCTGGGATGCAGGGATGAGACTGTTGTGACAATAAACACTTTCAATCTTTTATGTCTGTTTGCAGAGTTTTTGTGGAACACGCAGCTGTGGATTGTGATCATGCCAGTAGATTTGACATACTGCTTTCAAAGTAAAACTATGTAGTTAAAGGCAAAAGATCTGGACTTTGCAATATGGTATCCAGCCTATCACGATAGTGCCTGACATACCCTCTCTGCTTCAGGGCGGCGATATCATCATGCTCCTGCCGAGCAGCCAAGAAAATATTTGCACTCTTTTCATCAAACAAGACTAAACCTGCACCAAAAAACACCAGATGGTGCATGTTTGTGCCACACATGCCCATTCAAGAAGAGGACAGGTTTCTGGTCCTGTTGAATTTTTTTTTTTCCCCCCACTACTTGTTAAACATGATTGTCCTTTTGATAACACCTTGCAAGGCTGTTTTTTTCCACCACAACTTGACATAAACTTACTTTATTATGAAATTTCCAAAAGCTGCTGTGAAAGATAAGTTTCTCAATACGAAAGATATTTGCCAAGAGTCTGACATGGCACATTGTGTTCACAATGATATGGAATAAAAAAAACAAAATGTTATGCTGCAAAATCTCATTTTGCACTAACCTTATATTTATTTAGGTTTAAACCGGATAAAGCAATTAAAGCTATAAGTTGTACCTTTACTCTGATGTCCTGTAGGCTTTCAGTAACAATAGTTTTATGAACTCTTCTTCCTTATTGTGTGTGATACAGCCAACAGCGGGTGAGTCGTCAAAGAACGTGCAAAACAGCCTGTTCCCGAGGTTAAGAAGTCAGGGATTGTAATGGAAAATACAAATTTCCAGTACATGGTTTAAAGTGTAAACAGAAAAGGATGACGATACCATTCCTTGGATCACTCCAGTGTTCTTTTGCAGCCGGAAATATTCCAAACTTTGACGTATTCTGTAATCTAGGCCACAAGGTCCTGGCCCACCTGCACTGCGGAGAGATTCTTAGCTTAAGGTCTAAAGTCTTCACAGGCCTTCTCAGGTGCGCAGGTTGGGAGAACAGGAGCGGCTACTCTGAGGCATGGTGAAAAGGGCAGAGTGCCTTCCAAACCTATTCAGTCTCAGAGAGAGGTCAAAATATGCTGGAACATTCCCAGTTTCTCCCCAACAACAAATTTTTCAGATTTTAACATGATGATGTTGGTTTAAAAGTACGCCAAATGTCTACCAATTTATTTAATTTAAACAACAACAATACAAATAAAAACTGGAAATGCAGGAATCATAAAAAACATCTTTATTCATCAGCTCAAATGCATCTTGCTCATTTCATACACCTGCATTTTGTGTCTCCTGACACTTGTGGCATGTCAAAACTCTCAGAGAATTTGGCAGTAAAATAAGCGGTCCCGTTCCAGTGTAGGTGATCTAGAGTGATAGGTTTGTTTTCCAAAGTCATCGGCCAGTTTATGTAAGCGTCAGTCATTCCTTTAACCACTGCTGGAGCAGTAAGAAGATGTGGTCACGAGCCAGAGACAGCTTTAGGAGATCCTCGCTCCTGGCCGGGTACATGTTAGCGCAGTGAGCTGTTCCTGGGTCAGAGGAACATATAAACATGATGAATATAGCAGCAAAAAAAGGGAGGGAAGCAGGGTGTTCCAGTTACAATTATACTCCTAATAAAATGAGAGTTAAACAAGGAAGACATTGTTCTCCTCTAAAATAACAGCATTGCTCGACGACTGCAGTGGGCAGTGGCCACAAACACAAATTAGTCTCAGGGAGCAACTTACAGACAAGAAAACTCCCTGTGATCAGATGAATGACTCGCACAGGGTTTACTTGAAAATGTACAGACAACGTCAAGCTGCTTAAGTCTGTTCCACCCAACGTATGCAAACTATGAGAAACTATGAGTATGAGAAGAACTTTACGTAAACTAGAAGTCTAAAAATCTTCTCACTGCCATATTCAAACCTCCTAGTCTTAACCAGAAAGTAATTTGATGGTGAAATACGCAAATGAATATTTGCCACACCGACCCATCTATCAGTCAGTAGCTCAGTGTGGCAATATCAGTTATTTGCAAGTTGTAAGCAGTTTGTGTACGAGCACATAGACCAATAACACAAAAAAAAAATCAAGTGTTACAATCTAAGTGTGTGTAAGCAGATAAATAATTCAGCTGCTGTCCAATTAAAATCGACACGAACCAAGTTCATTAATAGCAGTATGCCAAGTAAAAAACACGGCTTTTTGATTAGCATCACAAGGCGAAAGTGAAATGCAAGTTAAAATATGGTGTTATGACAGAATGTCTAAATTAAATTTAAAAAAAAAATAATGCCAGTAGAAGTTATTGTCGTCATTTAGTGGTACATTTTCCAAAGGATTATTCATCAATATGTTAATCTACTAACTGAATGATGTGATAAAAGATTCAATTTAAACTATAATTATTTGTTGCAACCCCAGCGAACACTTGGTTTCCATGGCTCTCACTGTGCATATTTTATCTCACCTTCGATGAAAACAGCAGGGAGGTCAGGTGATATGTCCTGGGTGATGCCCAGGGCATGCCAGGGGTCAATCGACCCGTTGGGGAAGACTATTCTGCTGGAGCGGATGTCATAGCCGCCGTAATACTCATTGGTCTGGGCGACGGCCTCTGCCACCTGATCAGCACTGACGTTGTAGAAGTCTGCACATTGTTTCACCTGATACCTAAAAAAAAAAAAAATAAAGTTAACAACGCGACACCTTCTGAAACTGTGCGTAAAGAAAGAAAATGGACAGTGTGTGATCTGGACATGACAGTAAGCGAGGGGAGAGGCAGTGAAGGAGTAAAAAAAACACAAGTTATGAAGGTGAGGCAGAGAGGCGATGTTGAGAGTACTCACTGCAGAGGGAAGCCAGTGAATGGCTGGTTGGGGGAATCAGTGCTCTGGTAGAATCCAAATTCAGTGCAGGTCTGGTAGACCCACTGTCTCCCTGACAACACACACGCACAGTTGACCCATGGCCAGAATGTTCAATTGGTTCTTAGAAACCAAGGCACTAATATCAGACTGATAATTCTAGAAATTAGCTTCAAATGGCCACCAATAAAGTCTTCACTTTCAACAACTCTGCCCTAATCAAAAGAGGAAAAAGTGCACAAAACAAAATGGGTGATCTGGGGAGTTTGTACAGGCGCATCCCAGTGGCTTTCCAAGAGACCACATCCTTTTCTGGTGATCCACCTCCCATCCACCCACTCACGAGCTGGAAATGAGTAACTTTAGAACAGAGCAAGGATTTGTGGCTGAGTTTTGGGTTAAATATATATGTTGTTAATCACTGGGTGCACTCGCTCAGATTTTTTTTTTTTTTTAAGTCAGACAAAAACACAAACAATCAATCTGACGAACCAAAAAAAGACACGATACTTATAAAGAGCTGTATTGCAACAGGCGCATAGTCCTATAGCTGACATTTTGAAATAGGACCAACTAAAATATCCTTATTTACCCAAACAAAATACCACTTCCCAATACACATCCACACCCACCTCCCCCTGCAGCCGGTCCATCCCACGACGTGTTTGTCATGTCCCTGACGTAGTTACTGAAGCTCGCATCCAGACATTTAATGGAGAAAGTTTCCATCATGAGGTGGGCCACGGCAGCATATCGGGCATAAGGATCTCCCAGTGAAGTGTCGGCCATCATGCTGCAGAGCACCTTGATGGTGATGTTGGTGCCCAACGCTCCCTATCCTCACAGCATCACCACAACAAAAAGAAAAGAGAAAGCAAATCAGTTATAGTATAGTATAGTGTGTGCATGTCAAGGGCTAGGAGAGATGTCTTAAACAGGTTTCTGTCTACAATCATTAAACTTGTGAATGCATCACAGGCCACATATTGCAAATTTTGAACCTTTCAATTGATTTCTTTCATTGATAAGAATCAATCAATCAGACTTCTCGCGTGCCTTGAATACCATCCAGCCTCTCTTATTGAGAGGAAAGCTCGACCGAATGGTGGGCGGATCCCTCCTTCACCACCTGGATCACAGACTACCTGATGGAACGGCCACAGTCAGTCAGCCTGGGAGAGTTGTGTCTCTGACACAGTTGTGAGCAAAACCGGAGCTCCGCAGGGTACTGTACTGGCCCCCTTCCTGTTCACCTTCTACACATCAGACTTTTCCTATAACTCAGATTTCTGTCCAAGACGGTCATCGACTTCCATGGGTCCCAGCCACCTCTGCTGCCTATTAACATCCTGGGCGAGGACATTGAGGTGGTGAAGACCTACAAGTTCCTGATGAACAGATGACAAACTGGACTGGTCTGCCAACTTGGACGCTCTCTATAAGAAGGGTCAGAGTAAGCTGCTTTTCTTAGGGAGACTCAGGTCTTTTGATGTGTGTATGGGAATGCTGTTTAGGTTTTACCAGTACGTGATGGCCAGCAATCTCTTCTATGCTGCAGTCCGCCGGGGTAGTGGCATCTTAAAAAAGGTCACCGGTCGGTTAAACAAGTTGGTCAAGAAGGCAGGTTAGGTGGTGAGGTGGTGTCTAGACTCTCTGGGCTGACTATGGCGGAAAGGCGTATGAGGTATAAGTTCTTGTCCAACAAGGGAAATGTAAACCACCCCCTCCACCATGTTTTGGCGGGGCAGACTAGCAGCTGCCATTGCGGGCGGCTCCTCACAATCTGCTGTCAGAAGCCACCCTAACCCAGACAGAGCGCCACAGAAGGTCCTTCATACCAGCTGTCATTAACCTACCTACCTACCTACCTACCTACCATTAACAGTTAGACTAGACTAGCACTCGTGGAATTGTCTAGGTAATTGTGGTGATCCGCTCATTGTCTGCCCACAGAGCTCCTCATAAATGATTCAGTAGCAGCTGTCCAGCACTGTGCTTGTGCTCTTCCAGTTAAGAACTCGCCCACAACAAAAAGCGTTATTTATTGCAATGAGAGCGGGAGAGGTAAACATTTGGTAGTGATTACAGCAGTGAGTACATGCAAAATGAGAGCCCTGTTAACCATTCCCCCTGCCTCTATCTGCATCCTCTGTGTGAAAAGAAGAACTGTTAGTACTTGCCCTACCAACTGCTGCGTTACATAAGGCCTTTCCGTATTTCATAAAGCCCCCCATTGATAACCCCTCAACTGTGAAGCTGCCGTCTTGACTCTTCTGATTGAGTTACACATCAATCCTAGTTCTTACCCAAATTCCTCAGTGGTACCTAAAACCTGCTAGTTTGCTCTGTAGCCAGCCCTTTGTGTCAGAGAGGCAGCTGCTGGCTGCGCTTGTCCGCCCAGCGCTGTGGGCTCTGTGGCCCACCACTCGTCTCAGTTCTTTTATAACCGTCTCTTTAGCTTGGGGCGACAGGAAACCAGAGAGACCAAAGAGGCTTTTGTTACATTTTCACATCAGCTTATTGGTAACCGGACTCACGTCTTCTCAAGGCACCAGGGGACAGAGAGGAGCTGGGATGAAAAAAAATAAAGAGGAGGGGAAAAGAGAAATATGAGGTAAAAGAAGAGGATTCCAAAAAGGGGACAAAGGGTGACATCTCTCCATCACGGGAACTTCTTTGAAGATTCTGTACCAGTTTGAGAGTATGGCAGTGCAACATTTTAACTTAATTTCTATATGATTGTGTGAGTTTCATTTTACAAATTTCATTATTTTTTTTTTTTTTATAAATTTGGAAAAATGTTTCACACCCTACCCTTACAGCTCAGCACAGAACGCATTTTGTTACCTCCTTTGAAGAAAAGCAGCAACTTGAACATTTAAAAATCTTTGCGATTGTCGCTTTAAGTGAGAGCTATGTCCAGTGTCGCTCTTAAAACCTACTTCCTCCCTTCACATGGTACCTACAGTGCTGCCATCCTCTTTGTTGAGCCACATAAAAAGTAGCTTACAAAAGAGACTCAGATTCAGACAGAGTAACCGGCCCCAGGAAACGCCACTCCTGACCCTCTTACGAGGCAGTATCTCTGGGGCTCTTTCTGTCGGGCATTTCAGGGTTTATTATGTTTCAGTATACTGCTCGGGGTGTGTGTAAGGTTCCTACACCTCATAACTCCCCTCCATTCAACCACGCCTGGATACTTGGTCAACCGCTGATCCACAAAACCTTTACAGAAAGTGTTTCTCGGTCTTCACACAACGTGCATCAGTCATGTTTACTTTAACACACTGTTTCTGTATCAGACAACCGTCAGGCTAAAGGCTATTCATCTGGAATTCATTAAGAAAAATAAAACATATAAAAATAATCAATGAACATCTGTTCAGCTTCATTATGACAATGAATGGAGTATGTATTGTGTAAAATCAACAAGCATTAAGAACAAAAAGAAGGGGACCCTAAAAATGTCCAAAATGCCCTTTAAATTATTCGTTTTCATTGTGGAAACTAATAAATTCTCTCAATGCAAAATGACACAATCTGTTTCCCGAGTCCAACATTTCTTCTACACATGTTGTTCGGCTTGCCCCTACTCTTTCTCACCTCAAATGCCCTGTTGTCTTGATTGTACTGGACCACATCCATGAAGTTGCCAGCCAGTGTTTCCAGGAAGTAGGCAGAGTCCGTCTCTGTCTTAATCGTAAGTGTGGAACACAAACTGGAGGAAGAAACAGAGAGAGAGCAGAATAAAAAAAAACAAAAAAACAAAAAACAAGGAGATGGGGAATCAGAAGACAGAGGAGAGGAATCACGGAATGTTGGGAAAATTAGGGAAGGAAAATGTGGAAGAGTGAGAGAAGGATAAAGGAAGTGAGTTAGACAATTATACATGGCATTGTGCATCTTTGTTCCTGCACTCTAATGGAAGAGAGCTGTGAAAATACTCCACTAGCCACCATTACTGCAACCAGCTAGAATGGGGTCTGAATAATGAGTAACCTAATGACCACCTTCCCAATATTGTGTATGTCTCCCTTGTGACTCATCAAAGAATGGACATGGGCCTTCTGAGGGTGTCCTGTGGTGTCTGGCAACAGAATATTATTAGTGGAACCTGTGAGTTGAGGGGAGGGGCCTCTGTGGATCATCCCACAGATACTTGATCAGTTTGGGATCTAGTGAATTTGGAGGCCAGGTCAACACCTTGTGCTGTCTTTCATGTATTTTGAGTTTTGAAACTGTTTCTTGCGCATGTGACTGCGTCAGGCTGCATCCTGCTGGGGATGGATGCTGCCATCAAGGAGTGCCCTTGCTATTGGGTGGGGGTGTCTGGTTTGGGAAAGAAAGTAGTACAGCGATTGTCTGTCGGGAAAATTCAGACAACGCTCTGACAACATGGTATGTTTTATTTGAAACTTGTCTGCATGTGTGTGTCGGCGCTGAGAGGCACTTCCCTCATGATGAAACCGTGACGCAAGTGCTGTATTCTCTGAGGCACTGGGGTCTGGAAACTAGACAAGCCTCAAAACCACCTTTTGACCTTTGTGTGTTTGTTCCTGCGTGAGGACATGTCTGCATCCACGGTCTGCGAGATGCTGAAATAAAAGACGTCCAGTGTGGTCAGGGCAGTTTTCGTGCGTTTCCATAACAACATTCGTACTGTGAGACCAACCACACCATTACAGAAGCCATTTACGTCTGCTTATTCATCATGCTGACTGACCTTACTGTCACTAACACAACCTAAAATACATGTTAAATAACATCACAGAAGGCCACAATGACTGCAGACATGTCGCAGGGGTGACAAAAAGGGGAAACAATGGGGGCAAAATTAAAGAACAATGGGCTTAAAATGTTCAAAAAAAATAAATAAATAGCATTAAAAGCTAATAATAAAACTAAACACCATCAAAAACCGTGACGTAAATAAACATAACATCCATCCCATAAGAAAGGACTGTCAAAAGCTGGATCTATACAATTTCTGAAATTCCATCTGAAATTCCAGAGGTGCATCCTCAGTCCAAAAAGGCCGGAGGCAACGCTCGCAAAGTTGTAACAGGACCTGACTCAAACGAGGACCCCGAAGCAACCGCCACTGCTCTTTGATTCTCTTACATCGCTCCGGCTTTCACTTCTTCCCCTTTTCTTTTTTCTCCTCTATTCACTTTCTATCAATGACTTGAATAAGAGGATCAAGTTGGCTCTTACGTCAGTTTGGTAAATGTGAAGCAAAAAAAAACTGTGTGTGTGTGTGTTGCTTAGCTTAGCGTAGCCTGAAGCTATGCACCAAAAACCAAAACATTAAAATATCACAGTTCATGTTTTCGCATCTTGGGTTCCGTCAGGTTGCCGGGCAACCAGCATGTGCTACAGGAAGTCAGCGCGGTACGTACACCAATCACATGGTTGATGCATAACATTAGGACCAGTGGGATATACTGTATTAGGTGGCAAGTGAACATTTTGTCCTCGAAGAGAAACTTTGAAAAGGGCCAAAGAGAAATGGCTAGAGAATTTTGAGGTGTTCCCAGTTAGTACTGACCAAATACGAGTCATCGGCCAAGTCTCACTGCAGCACACGCAGGAGTAGAAGTTGGACAGTATACTGCTGGATCAGACCATATATGGT
This sequence comes from Mugil cephalus, assembly GCF_022458985.1. NCBI lineage: Eukaryota > Metazoa > Chordata > Actinopteri > Mugiliformes > Mugilidae > Mugil > Mugil cephalus. The sequence goes on along the minus strand of NC_061778.1, from coordinate 19,031,305 downwards.
CTGATACTGTAGCTTAACGTACTGAATGATTAATGCTGGTTCTGACAGAAAGGTGTCAGAACACCTTGTGCGCAATGTGCTTTGTGTGGCGCTGTGTAGCCGCAGACCAGTCAGGGTGTCGATGCTGAGCCATGACCACTCCTGAAAGTGTCTACAATAGACACATGATTCCAAGAACTGGACCATGGTGTGATGGAAGAAGGTGAGTCATGTTTTCTTTTCTCTTTACATGGATGGCTGAATCTGTGCGCGTCACTTAGCCGAGGATCATAAAGCACTAGGATGCAGTGCGGGAACACGGGAACATGGGAACATGGGAACATGGAAAGCTGGTGGAGACAGTGTGTTGCTTTGTGTAATGATCCGCTGGGAAAACATTCTTGTGGCTGTTAATTTGACATGTGCCGCCCACCCAAGCATGGGTGCAGACCTCGTCCACCCCTTTACGGAAACTGATGACAGCGGCCTATTCTAGCAACGGTTTGAGGAATACAACCCGGCGTTCAAGGTGTTGACTTGACCTCCAAATTCCCCAAGGCTCAGTTCAACTGAGCGTCTGAAGGATGTGCAGGACAAACAAGTCTGATCCACGGAGGCCCAACCTTGGAACTTGCAGGGCTTAAAGGATCTGCTGCTAACATATTATAGAGGAGTGGAGTCCATGACTCGAGGGGGCAGGGCTGTTTTGGTGGGTGAAAAGCCCTCAACAAAATGACACAGTATTAGACAGGTGGTTATTATGTTGTGGCTGATGGTTGTACATCAACGCAATTCTTGCAAGTGTTAGTAAGGATTTAACAAACAATGGTGGGTGATATCCATTTTTAGCTTAAGCTAAGCTAAGCTAACTGGCTGCTAGCGGTACGAGACTTCTGTCCATCTTCTCACCTAAATTTATGCAAATGTCAAACGGTTGTACAAATACATTAGTGTCATTGTATAAGGCATTCTCATTTAAATTATTATTATAACATAATTATTATAACAACATGACTTGACAAGCAGGAAGAAAGAAGGGTTAATTAGCCTATTGATAAAGGTTTAATTTTATGTAAATCTACGAGTCCTAGCATTTGAGAATTTGGTTTAATGTGAATTACTGATCTTACCGACTATACCTGGACTTCTCTGCTTTGAAAAGTCAAATGAGCTAAAATAAAATACCGAAAGTCCTCGAAGGTCCCGCCCATAATCACACGGGGTCATTCCAGTATTATTCTCTCTGATTGGACTTCAGCTCTGGGAGTCTACTGAGGTCAACAAATTTCATTAACTAATAAGATTAATAAAGGTCTAATTTGTGATGCCTTAAAAAGAAAATGTCCGGCAACAAAGCTAACGGGGGATTGAGGGGAATGCATCACCAGCTAAGCCTCTATCACTGCTCTGTCCTGAGAGGAACTCTCATCACGCGGAGTAAAAATAAAACCTGAACAATTCTCTCTTCTGCGCGCAATAAATAAAAGTAGCGCGACTGGGAGGCCATTTCTGATCCTAAACACATTCTGATGTTTGACCGGATTCCTGTGCTGCCGTTCCTACTTCAAGAGAGTTGACTTTGAGGTGCAGAGGGAGTGAATGTACTGTACTTGAAGTCTTTGGTTACGTTGTCGTAGGTTTTCGGGTCTTTCAGGCGTTCAGCGAGCGAATCCGAAGCCTTTTTCACCAAGTCCGGGCACTCCGCGTTCTCTGAGGCCAGAGAGCGCCGCACAACCTCCAAGTACTCTGGTAAAACACAGACACAGGGGGAAGGGTGGACACTTAAACCTGGGCCGCTATAAAAAGACCACAATAATACACACACACACACACAAAAACAAACCACGGGGCTATTTCCAAAGCAGTGAAAGCGCCAATTTATCTTCAAAACAGCACGTGAACCAAATTCTATTTAAATGCTCAAGGGAATATTTATTTTAGGAGGTTGAAAGTGAGGTTGAAAGTGAAAAGATGAGTCAATTTCACAGTTTATGAAATTCTAAAAGCTCTGGGGAGAGACTCATCATTACAAAACCCTGGAATATTTCTCCCTCAAGTGAGAGCCAAGTCCTTACTGGTAATAATTCTGACTAACTGCAGCGTCGTTTGAGGAACTCGCGAAACATCTTGGGGGTGGAAAAAGATTTTTAAAAAAAATAAAAGACACTTGACGTCACCAGTACAACTTGTACAATGCTCTCTGAGTGTTATGTCTTTCTTGCTTTCCTAAAGTCAAAGGGAACGCAGCTCCAATGTGTGTGATCGCGTCTGCAAGATTGCACCGGTGTGAGGGGGCGGAAAAGCATAGGTCCACGTTCAAAGCTGCTCTGACCTTGATTCCAGCCCGCAGCTTTCCGGAGGAAAACAACAGCCTCAGCCAAGCACAACACAGACACAGATAGAGAATGAACCCTCGTCTTTGATCCATCTGGGACCCTTACTTGCGAGACACCGAGCAAAACCGGAGAATCTGTGAGACGCTCAATTTAGTGCTTGACGTGTTCGACCGAGGATGTTGATATTGGAGCGCGCTTAAAGCGTGCAGGGCAAAATGAATCCAGCGGAGGATGTTTTATTGTTAAATCAGCCTATTATGTAAAGCTAAAAATGACTACTAGAACGAAAGTAAATTATTTCATGTCTTTTTTCTGAAGCTGTATTTACACTGACTGCAAATCTAATTTAAATTGCCTGTTTGTTTGTTTTTTTTTTTTTTAATAGAGTTTTGCACAAAATCAAATCTGATTATTCAAAAAGAAACAGCATCTTAGGGGCATGCTGTTCTAAATGCATGCGTGATTATATCATGCGGCGTCAATTCACACCTGGAAAGTTGACCGCAGCGTGGACAGGTGCACTGGTGGCCACAGAGGCATGGACCAGCTGAGGGTACTTCAGCCTGAACCAAGCAGCCAGGGAGCCCGGGTACGAGCCGCCGAACGCCACCCACTTCCTGTTGCTCAGGCCGTGCTTCTCGCCCAGCACGGTGCGGAAGTGTGCCAGGTCGGCCAGCGCCTGGCGGCTGCTGAGGAAGCGCAGGTTGTCTGAGCTGAGGTCCCTGAATGAAAAAAGAAAAAGAAAAAAAAGCACACAGCCCTAAATCCTGTTATTCAGTTCAAGCGACTACATTTGTGTTTATCTCAGTGCGGGGCTGCCACCTAGTGGTGCAGCTGCGACACTCCATCCAGGGGTGAGGTTGGGTCAGTGCACAACCTTTATAGCCTCAGAGCTGCCATTTGACACAGGTCATGTTGTAAACTGATACATTATCCTCATCGGGAAGCTATTCGTCTATTTCACTGTCAGTGACAACACCACAGTCTAAGCCATGGAATCCTGCACCAACCTGAGACATATGAAGATATAAATGTATGATTTATGGAAACACTGCACGAGCAGCATTCATTCCCCACCACTCTGACTGTAACAGATTGAATTCATCTGCTTTTTTTTTTTTTTTTTTTTTTTTTTTGCAATTGCTTAAAGTGTTCTGGAAATCATTTTAAAAAAAAAAAGTTCCTCTGCCAAGAGTTTTGCACTCGCCTAAGAGCAGCTCATCATGGCAGATGCCTTTTGTCTGAGGACACAGTTTGGCTTCTGGTATTACATCATTTTTAAATGTTTCAGCTCACTGAAGCAGGAAACCTGCTATTTTTAAAAGTAATTTCCAGCATTCGCGTACGCATGACTTGTTTTCTTTAGTACAAACGTGTAACGGGAAAAAAGCGTCCACCTCTTCCCATTTCCACTTCAAATTCTAACCAGACTTTGGCGTTAACTCTAGAAATGTACAGATAAAGAATCATAACATGACAATCTGTACTTAACAAATTAAGAAAGGCACACCGAGGCCAGGCGCCAGCTGATTTCACTGAGTTGTTCTACCTTCTGCCTGTGCATCCACAGGGTTGGTGCATGTAGATAGGTAAGAAAAAGACGTACAGACCCATAGACTAAATCATTCTCTGTGCAGGTTACTGAATATGCTAAAAAAAAGATAAAACAAAGGCAACTGGACTTAATGAGTTTTCATCACTCAGTAAAATGGTTTCTTCAGTTCTAAATACCTGAGATTAGCCCTCATAAATAAAGAAGCCTCTCAACAGGTCCAGTTGTCCTTGTTTTAGCTTTGTTTTTTTAGATATAGAAATAATTTATAACCAAGGTGTCACACAAGAAACATCTCATGCAATAGATCTCTTCACAAAAAACAGCACTGGTAACCAACAAATCCTCTCAGAACCACTGAGAGTTTTATCTGCAGGTAAAGGGGAAATCAACCGGCCGATTAAAGATTATAAGGCAAAAGACTACCACATAGGATATATTTTTTAAATGAAATGTATTTAGTACATTATGTAAAGCAAATTCCCTATTTGTTTACATGGAGTTTGGCACAAAATCATACTTATAATTATTCAATCAGAAATGGCACATGTAAAGGTTATTATAGTATAGTTGTGCGATCAGGAACATTCATAAGAGGGCAAAAGGAATCCCAAAGTGGATGATTCTTTACACAGGAAGTGTTTTGAAGCTGGTATTGCTACCTTTATTGCTATTGCAATATTGCTACCTTTTTCTGTCATTTGACTTTAATACACGCCCCTTTTTTATGGATCACCTGATCAAAGGTTCACGTGGATCGCTTGTGACCTCAGTGTTTGATAAAAAAAAAAAAAGTACTTATTTCCCTCTGTGTCTGTGGTGAACTTGATGGTGCTGAACTTCTGCATTTGGCTAAATTTAACTCAGGCCGGGCCCACTTGAACCAAAGCTGTAGGGGAACTTTACAGTCACAACACAATTAAACCCACTCATTACTGCAGCAGCGACAAACTTACACTGTCGGGTGACTCTTTCCGTAGAATCGATGTTCCAGCATCAAGCAAAGTGCTCCCAGCTTCTCAGCGTAGGTGAGCCAGGTGCCGTACTGCATCCATGCTGGATTGGCTGGCCCCTCTCCACCGATCATCAGGAAGACTGGGCCACCAGGCCTGTAGAAGGTTTCATTTACAAAGTACCTCTGCAGGGGGGAAAGGAGAGAGGTGTGCAGAAAGTAAAAAACACAGGGAGACAATATAGATCAAGTGCCAGTGTATTGTTCTTCATCTTAAGCTGAATCCACATGAAATCAATTATTAGATCAATTTGATTTGTCATCTTTCAAATGACACCTCAACCCTTGTACAGAATGACCCAGCACACAGACTTACTTGCTTCCACACTCGGCTGTCTGCACCGTTGAAGTGATCCAGTTTCTGTATGAACCACTGCTCCTCAGACGCAGCCCAGTGCTGGGAGTCCTGCACTTGACTGAACTTCCTGAGCCCCTTATACTGTCCCTCTCCAACATCAAGGAGAGACAACAGCAAAAATAAGGTCACTTTACACAGCAGCATGCTACACTTCAGGAAAGCCATAGTGACCTAAACAAGGAAACAGTCTGGAGCATGTGATATACTTGAGTGGTCATATGACAAGTTCTTCTGCTGCTTTATAGCACCCACAAAATATAGGAAATATGAACTTCCTGTCCAAAATAACACGATGCAAATGTTTTTTTTCCTCCACTAGGCTACACGTGTACTGTATACATGTTAAATACAGACAAAATAGTCGATGTGTTTATTTTAAGTACGAGTTTGTCATGCTGTGAAATTTTAGAAGATCTTCTATTTTAAAAAGACAATGTTGTGTTCCTTTTGACGCAGTAAAATATGGACTTAATATGTGACTAAAACGGGTCGGTGCATGTTAACCGATATGAGTGTGGGTTTAAGTAAAAACATTTAAAAATTAAGATAACCGCAGTTTACATCGGGTATTTAAACACTATGCTCAATTTTCTTAGCGGAACCTGAATCATGCAGAAAGGGCAAGGTTTTCCACCGCCTGCAGGGGCGCTAAAGACGCACAGTAAAATAATTCCTGTGGCGAACAAGTCGCGGTACGACACCAGTTCCGTTTGCAAACCGATAGTTCACAGAGCAGCAACCATGGAGGAGGCAAAAAACAAAGAAAACAAGAACACCGAAAAGACAAATGAAAAGGAGAAAGAAAAAGAAAAGGGCCAGCAGCCCGCGGGGAAGGATAAGGATAAAAAAGAGGAGCAAGAACTGGTAAGTTTGCGTGTTTCCTTTTCATTCAAATGAATGCTAACTAACTAACGCTACAGCAATCAGACGTGGGATTTTACCTTAGTCACTGCCGCTTTGACAACATGGTGGAGGAGGCCGAAGTCTGGGGCATTCACAATAAAGGACAAATGAACATTTATTTATTGGACAGAGATCATTTTCTACATGAAATGCCACCTCTGTGGCGGTTTACCTCACTATTGTCCGTTAAAGTCCCGCAGATAAACGCGGATAAAGCCATTTAGCTAACATTAGCTTAGCCTGCCAACCTCAGCCGGTGAGCTAACGTTAGCGTGCTAGTTGTTATGTTCAGGTTGTGTGGTCCAACTATGTGACACAGCAGTTAACACGAATAACACTTTAATTGCACAATAACATTTATTCTGCATTAATTTAATACTTGCAGTATTTGGCAGTGTATCAGTCCTAATTTATACACCTCAAGCTGTCAGTGGTCAGATTGCTGTGTTTACTGTGTTTTAGATGTTGGATGACTGTGTGAACTCCAGTATAAACATGAGCATTTATTGCTCTTTTGTTTATGCTATTTGCCACATGACCTTTTGCAATTAGCCAACTTTCTTAAAAACACTGTCGTGCTTCAACCTCCTGTAGTCCTGTAGCAGGGTGGTGTGCATGGGGAGCCAGGTCCCCTGACCCGATTCTGGGCCGTGGTCTCACTCATATCTAGGGAATGCCCACATGCATGTGTGATGACACTTGCCAGCCGGTGTTGGGTCACATTAAGAAAAATTGATAAATCCTGCCTAAAATGGGCTGAGCTGTTCATTCCTTCACTATGTGCCCCGTCTTTGACTCAGCTTGGGGACACCTGTACCTATCTGGTCTCCCATCTCTCCAGAGATCTACACAGAAACCCTCTGAATTCTCTTATTCGAGTGAGGTGACAGGAAAAGCTCATGACCCTTCACTGCAGCAGTTTCTACCAACACCAGCTGCTTCCCTTCCCCTGACCATTTTCCACATCTTTGTCCTTTAATCCCCCTTTTACTTACTGAGGTGTAGCTTTGCCCTCACTGCCACACAAGGTTATTCCACTCAATAAAGATCAAGTGTATCAGTGTGGCCACACACATGCACTGAAACAATAAAATATTTGACTGAAAGACTGTAACTGCATCAGTCTCATATTAAGATGAAACCCCCTTTATGTTAAACATATGAGGACAAATGTAGAAAAAAACACTTGGATCATGGACTCACCTTGTTAAAAATGTTGAAATTCCATTTAAATGAATTGTCTTTGTTCTGTGATGTCCTTGTCATGTCATTTGCTGTGGTTGCTGTAAATGCACCAACCATACATTCACAGTTGGTCAGGTTCCTCAGAAATATGATCGATGGGACTTAGTTGTGACATGGTCGTGATAGTTGGCAGCAGTGGATGGTTAATTATCAGTTTCCATTGATTTATAATTTCAAGAAGGAAGCGTGAGAGGATTGGTAAATGAAGTCATTAATGACCTTGAACAGCCCTGGTTTTGTTACAGTTATCAATAATTGTATTCTCAATGTTTTTCAGTCAGAGGAAGACAAGCAGTTACAAGAGGATCTGGAGATGATGGTGGAGAGACTGAGCGTGAGTATTTGCTTCTTTTTTCCCCAACTTCTCTTTGTGTCAAGAAGTTAGCGTGATGAATGAATAAACGTTATTTTCCATATATTAATAGGAGAAGAACACAGCGCTGCATCGCCCTGCACTAGAAGAGCTGCGCAGACTAATCCGCTCCTCAACCACTTCCATGACCTCAGTACCTAAGCCCCTGAAGTTCCTGCGCCCACATTATGGAAAGCTCAAAGAAATTTATGACAGCATGACCCCTGGAGAGAACAAGGTAGGTCTTCGCAGTGCTGCCAGAAAATCAAAAAGTTAAACTATGCTCTAATTCTTGAACAGTTCTCACTGGAGCCACATTGTAAAATTGGTGCAGATATGATATGACTGCAAGGAAAGGGACTGTATTATCTTAGACCAAGAGTTCTGCTGCACTCACTCACTGCTGTTTAATTGTACAAATGGCATTGTGATTTCATAAATTTAAGAACAAATCCATCCACACATGTCACACTTTGGAACACTTTAATACCAATGAACAAATGAAGTTCAAACTTTACTCGATGTTTGTTTTCCAGCGTTTCTGTGCTGATGTGGTGTCAGTGCTGGCTATGACTATGAGCGGTGAGAGGGAGTGTTTGAAGTACCGTCTGCTGGGCTCCCAGGAAGAGCTGGCCTCCTGGGGACACGAATATGTCAGGTACATTATATTAACTGAGCCATGAGTATTGCTTTGACGTCATCAACCATGGTATACAAAGCTGCAATGTAGGCATAGGGAATGTATAAGTTATCTCATCGTATTTTCTTTGGTGTTCTTTTGTCAAATTGCTATTTCTCTTACATAAGAATGAAGAGTAGCCAAAAAGCAGATTGTGTTGACTCACGCTAACTCTGTTAATACCTGACTGCTGCTAAGGAGAATTTCTAACAAAACGTCTGATAGAACATTGGATATTGCCATGTTCTTGTCCATCCTACTGTATAGTCTGTTGCTTTCCTCTGTGATTAATATGTTTTTTTTTTTGTCCGTGTCACAGACATCTCGCCGGTGAGGTGGCTAAAGAGTGGCAGGAGGTGGAGGAGAACGATAAAACCCAGCAGGAGACGCTGCTGAAACTAGTGAAGGAGATTGTGCCCTACAACATGGCCCACAATGCTGAACACGAGGCGTGTGACCTGCTGATGGAGATTGAGAGGCTGGACATGCTGGAGGACTATATTGATGAAAATGCTTATGGCAAAGTTTGCCTCTACCTCACCAGGTCTGTTGAGATTTTGTTTTAGTTTCTATATTTATTTGTCATTAAACATTTTGCATACAATTAAAACGTTATTTGTTGTCTTCATATATTTAAATATGTCACTCTTCCAGCTGCGTGAGTTACGTTCCTGAGCCAGAAAACTCAGCGCTGCTGAGATGTGCCTTGAACATCTTCAGAAAGTTCAACCGTTATCCAGAGGCTCTACGCCTGGCCCTGATGCTCAACGACGTGGAACTAGTAGAAAACATCTTCACATCCTGCAAAGACATGTAAGAACTTGGCAGTTATAACAAATGTATGTTAAAGTGAGCGTAGTTTTGGCTGCAGACATATTTCAATCGTATAATGGAGCAGGGCTTCATTATCCTGATCTCCCTATTTGTTAGAACGCGACTCTCTTGAATACTCCGTTCTGATTGGTCAGTCACCAATATTCACATGTGGTTATTACTCAATAGACCGCGGCTGCTCCTGTCAACTAATAGCCAACGCGAACACACTTCATAACTGGCGAAACTGAGTATTTTCCGAATATAACGTTTCATTTGTTTGGAGAGGATGAAGAACGACATGTCCCCAGCAAGGCAGGAGAGAACAAAACAAAGCAGTGCAGAGAGGGTAAGAGAGGCGAAGAAGACGCAAGCAACTGGATGAGAGACAGCTTGACCAAATTGAAGAGGACAGACATGGGGGAAAAAAACACTAAGAAGAACACAGCGTGGGCCATGAACGTGTTGAGAGAGTAGATACAAGAGAAGAACGTGGCAACACATTTTGACAGCTATGATGCCCAGAGACTAAATCAAGTCTTGCTTTCATTTTACGCATCAGTACAGAATGCCACCGGTAAAACATACTGTGACTGCAGTTACATCGCTCTCCGGTCTGGGGTATCCCATCAGCTTCCCAAGTTTGACATCCTGAAAAGTTCCTCCTTCACGTCCTGGGTTGGGGTGTGGTCATTAACTATAACAACAACTATAGTTGGGGCTGTGATGTCCTCTTGAACTGCTGCTCTGCTGCGCTTTGGGATTCCGTTCCCCTGCGAGTTATTATTATGATTAACCACATACCCTATGTTTATTTCTTGCAGAGTCATCCAGAAGCAGATGGCCTTCATGCTGGGTCGACATGGTATGTTCTTGGAGCTCAATGAGGACGTAGAGGACTACGAAGACTTGACAGAGATCATGTCCAACGTGCAGCTGAACAGCAACTTCTTGGCTCTGGCCAGAGAGGTAGGAGAGAGAAGGCTGTGAAATCATTGTTATGTTTAACTGTAGGGACGTAGTTTGATGACAGTAACAACAGTAAAATGAAAGGACTGCATAGCACCACTTCACACCATGTCTAGACAGATCAGGTGAGAATGTTGGACTATGCATTGCACAGTCCTGCATTTATCATTAATGGGTAGTGCAGTCCGGAGATTTTATTTGCTAATAATTTGACGCGTATCCAGTGTTTTGTCCTCATTTATATAGAAACTAGGAAAATTACAATAAGATTTAATATGTGCGGAAAGGGTGAAGCTGAAGAGTAGATGAAAATGTTTGTCCACAGGACGCCCTAAATCGTTAAAATGGCATGGGCAGAAATGGCAGAATTAATTACTCGCGGGGGAGACGACAAGTGGACGGTAGCAGCAGTAAAACAAAACAATTATGCACGGCCCAAATTGACTTCACCTCTGACACGTAGAGAATAATGCTCCATGATTCATAGAGAGGGACTCAGGATTATAACTGAGCCTCAGCGTCACTGCCGGGATGACTCAGTGCTTTTTTAGTAAAAACACTCTTGTCTTCCCCAGCTGGACATTATGGAGCCTAAGGTCCCTGATGACATCTACAAAACACACCTGGAGAACAACAGTGAGTATAGGTTTAAAGATTACGTCTTAATTTATGATTAATATACCCATTTTAAGTCACCTGGATGAGAACATCACTGGAACTTAAAATAAGGATGTTGATCGTATGTTGTGGTTTAGCTTTTTCTCAACAAGTGACCTCTTCGTTGTATGTGACAGGGTTCGGAGGCAGCGGATCCCAAGTGGACTCAGCCCGCATGAACTTGGCCTCTTCGTTCGTGAACGGCTTTGTCAACGCAGCCTTTGGACAGGATAAGCTGCTCACAGACGACGGCAACAAGTGGCTGTACAAGAACAAGGACCATGGTACGAGAACGCATACAAACAACAGTGGAGAGATGCTGTAACCCACTGGAGCAGTTCTTTTATTACCGTTGAATACTCAGTCTTTTTGTTGGCTGTTGATTGCTGTTTATTACAAACAATGATTGTCTCCTCAGGCATGTTGAGTGCTGCAGCCTCTCTCGGTATGATCCTGTTATGGGATGTGGACGGTGGTCTGACTCAGATTGACAAATACCTCTACTCTTCTGAGGACTACATTAAGGTATGGTTACTATGGAAGTTCACTGACTTATCTTATCTTGACCTTTCTTCTCTGGTATTACTTTGTAATTCGTGGCAGTTTCTTTAAAACGTACTTCTCCTACGTAACAACATATTACACGAAAGACTGTCAGGCTTATTGCGAGAGAGGAGAGGGCGTGAAATAAAAGCCCCGAAGGCGTCGTGTCTCACACCTGCTTCTTCTCTTTGCGGTCAGTCTGGTGCCCTCCTGGCCTGCGGCATCGTAAACTCAGGTGTGAGGAACGAGTGCGACCCAGCTCTCGCCCTCCTGTCCGACTACGTCCTGCACAACAGCAACGTCATGAGGATAGGAGCCATCTTTGGGTGAGGAGTTGTTTTGGGGATCATGAGCATTTGTTTTGCCGTCACATGCTATAGTTCCTGTGTCTACTTGTTGTTTCTTGTTCTGCTGTAGCATCAAAATAAGCTTTCATGAATTTGTAGAGTAGTATTTTTGTATCTGTCTTAAGATGAACACAAATTCCTGTGAATCCTGACCCTTCTCGTCTTTCTTTCAGACTGGGTCTTGCGTATGCTGGCTCCAACAGGGAAGATGTCCTTTCTCTTCTTCTCCCTGTTATGGGAGACTCCAAATCCAGCATGGAGGTATAACCCCCGTCATTTTGTCTCATTAACACTAAAGGTCAGTTTAGGGATATTAAAGTGTGTGTGTGTGTTAAATGTCCAGGTGGTTGGCGTGACGGCTCTGGCGTGCGGCATGATCGCAGTGGGGTCTTGTAACGGCGACGTGACCTCCACCATCGTCCAGACCATCATGGAGAAGAACGAACAGGAGCTGAAGGACACATACGCTCGCTGGCTGCCTCTAGGCTTGGGACTCAACCACCTGGGTAGGCACTGACGGAGAATAAAAGTATCTCACTGCCTTTCTGTGAATCGGTTTGTGTACGTCTGTTATCGAGTCAAATTCACAGCATCTTATCTGCAGCTGCTCTAACTATTCTATATGTCATGCCAATGTTTTTAGGTAAAGGAGAAGCAATCGAGACAACCCTGGCAGCTCTACAGGTCGTCCCTGAACCTTTCCGCAGCTTCGCCAACACACTAGTGGATATCTGTGCATATGCAGGTCAGTCTTACAGACTTACAGTGTTGTCTTTCAGCTATTTTTAGGGGATTCTACTGTGTTCACACATGCAAATATCCATCAGTCAGCCTTAGCTTTATTTACATCTTCATGCCCTGCGTAATCCAGTCACTGGTAGGCTGACATACAAGTATTTAGCTACTTATTTAGAAACTTATAAATAAATAAAATAAAACTTAACAGTAATTTGCAGTTATTTGTCTCTCCCTCCTCCAGGTTCTGGCAATGTGCTGAAAGTGCAGCAGCTTCTCCATATCTGCAGTGAGCACTATGAAGCCAAGGAGAAGGACAAAGAGGAGGACAAGGACAAGAAGGATAAGAAGGACAAAGACAAAAAGGAGACTGCTGCTGACATGGGCTCCCACCAGGCAAGGACTCACTTATTACCATCACTATCGTCACGCATCAGTTTTGTGGTACCTACATTGTGGATGCTTTTGTGCGTGAGGAAAACAGAAAAGACTGATTTTTATGTTTTCCTCTCAGGGCGTGGCTGTTCTCGGTATTGCCCTGATTGCCATGGGGGAGGAGATTGGTTCTGAGATGGCACTGCGAACATTTGGACACCTGGTAAGTAGGATTAAAATGATCCTAATTCCAATTTAACAGTTTACATGAATCGTCACTAAAATGAATCGGTAAATATGTGCTTATATTTAAATGCAGCTAAAATATCATGTACTTCTGCATCTTTTTCTCACTGCTGGTTCTTTATGTCATGTCTCAGATATATAATGTGTAAGCTCATTCTGACATAACAGATTTTTGTTTTCTTGATCTCTGTTTTACATGGTCATAACATCTCATTGTCACTGTTTTCATGTTACCAGCTGCGTTATGGTGAGCCCACCCTGAGGCGAGCGGTGCCCCTCGCCCTGGCCCTCATTTCTGTGTCCAACCCTCGTCTTAACATCTTGGACACTCTCAGCAAGTTTTCCCACGATGCCGACCCCGAGGTCTCCCACAACTCTATCTTCGCCATGGGCATGGTGGGCAGTGGTGAGTTTGCTTCTGAGAACTATATGAAATTATTTTATCTCATTATGGCTGCCATGACACCATCAAGCTTTAGGTGTCCCCTCAAGGGCTTTGATGCCCCGCAGCTTCGTTTCAAATATTAATAAAAAGCTAATTATGTTTAATCTTGGTTGCATTCAGGGTGTCATGACTTGCATTTACATTCACCTGTCATTTCATTAGGGAAATAAGTAAAAGCAAATACAATATAACAGTCCTGCATTAATCTTCCTTCATGACTCTAATGTTCAGTTTATATTGAAACTTTATGATCATTTTCGAGGATGTAGTTTTTGTTTGTTTTTGTACAACACAATTAAAATGACAATGGGCTTGAATTAGCAGCTCTCAACAGAGGCTAAAATAAACATAACCTTCATGAAGCGGTGCAGGATTGATATTAACACACATTGGTTTTCACCAGTGTACCTAATGAACTGGAAGTGAGTGTGTATGATGCATTTTTTTCTGTTTAAAATAAAAATGGGAGTCAATAAGGAAAAATAAAATAGATGCTGTCACTTAAAAATCTTTTTACACAAGTTGGACAAGTTTAGTTATTTTACTATGATGAAGCAATTAAAAACTGTGTCTCGCTAGATATAACGCTTAATACTTGAAGGTACTTGTCGTTTATTTGTCATCTTTACTGAAGCACAACGCTGCCTCTTCTGACTGTACTTCTATTGTCAACCTCTACAACACATTCAACAGGCTTCTTATTTTTTCCATGTCCTCAGGCACAAATAACGCCCGTCTGGCGGCCATGCTGCGGCAGCTGGCACAGTATCACGCCAAAGATCCCAACAATCTCTTCATGGTCCGACTTGCTCAGGTGGGTGGCGGAACAAAAGGCGCCCGCCCAGCACCAGACACAAGTCAACTTTCAAAAAGATGTTTGTGTGTGATTATTTACCCTCTGCGCTCTGTTCCTCCGCAGGGTCTGACTCACCTGGGTAAAGGCACACTCACTCTCTGTCCCTACCATAGCGACAGGCAGCTGATGAGTCAGGTCGCCGTGGCTGGACTGCTCACTGTGCTCGTTTCCTTCCTCGACGTCAAGAACAGTGAGTTCCTTTTTGACCCCTGCTGCCTTCCACATCCACATCAATTTAGTAATGAATTTGAAAATTGCGTAGTGATTTGAGAGTGTCCTTGTTCATATCCGGCTGCGTTCTCCGTTGTGTGTGTTACAGTAATCCTGGGTAAATCTCACTACATTCTCTACGGCCTGGTAGCAGCAATGCAGCCGCGTATGTTGGTCACATTCGATGAGGAGCTGCGGCCACTGCCCGTGTCTGTCAGAGTTGGACAGGTAAAGCCTGGAATAATTCATCTAAGGAACCTAATGACTGCGCGGTTTATCAACTTGCTTTATTTAATGCTTTATTTAATAGAGGAGATGCATGACAAAAATTTGTGTATGAATGAAGGTGTAGTACATTATTTAGGTCTAAAGAGGACAAGAAATGTTGTATAACATTTTATGTTTTTAATCTGTCCGCAGGCTGTGGATGTTGTGGGCCAGGCTGGTAAGCCAAAAGCCATCACAGGTTTCCAGACTCACACCACGCCAGTGTTGTTGGCTCACGGAGAAAGAGCAGAGCTGGCCACAGAGGAGTACCTCCCCGTCACTCCCATCCTGGAGGGCTTTGTTATCCTCCGCAAGAACCCCAACTACGAAACCTAGACTGCATCCATTCTCACTGGCCTTTCCTTGTGTTTGTTTTTTTTTTTTTTTTTTTTTAAGTAGCCCTCCATGGCTCTGGGCAGTTGTTATATTTAGTTGTTCATTGCATGGCTGAAAAGAGCGAGGCAGGCCTGTCTTTCTTCCCCTGTCGTCCCTGGCCGAGCTCCGGCAGTCATTAAAAATGAATGGATAGGGTCTGGTTAATTGGACTGGTATGACACAGGCAGGGGAAGCTGGGACCTCATCATCTCTACATAGATGGTTTCCTCATTGCTCTAATTTTGATCTGCCTCTCCCACATGTACTGAACCAGCTGTTTGACTGACCTGAGGCCAGTTCAGAAGTGGGACCTGTTCACCGTCCTTCTTTACATGTTTCAGTCATCATTAAATTAATAACTACTGCTCAGTCCGCATCAGTGCTTCAAATGTGTTGACCCCTCCTCCTTACATCCCGTCATCTTTTGTAATTAGAGCATTGAAAAATATGTATTCTGCATCACATTCTTCTTTTTTGGTTTTTGTTACAGTTACTGTAAAAGGTTGATTCAAAAATAAAAACTCGATCCACGTGGTGGAAATGTGAATGCTGTGTGTTTTTGTGTTAAATTAAGATGCAAAGTATGAAGTACCATTAGTATCTCTGTGGAACGCAGGTCAGGCACTTGACCCTGTGAGTCTGTGTCACTCAAGTTTAACATGAATCACTGGTCTAAGACCAACTAGTCCCGAGGTAAATATAATATCTAATATCTAAATAATAACAAAAAGAAATTATTTTAGTAGTCAGTACCACACCATGAGCTAAAGTGCAAATTTACTTTCTTGATTTTTTGGGTTTGAGCACAGCATGATTTCAGGTGTAGGTCTTTCATTTCTTTTACCTAACGGAACAATTTTTGTTTCACACACAGTTGATAACTGGAAAATCTTTGATTTCTCCTTTTTTTATTCCATGATAAGAAAAACTTAAATGGGCTTTCTCTGTGCCCTGCAGAGATATACTGAACTTTTCATAATGTAGTCATAATTGAAACAATAATTATAATTTATGGAAATTATTTAGTTTCTGTGAAATTCATCGAACCAATGATTCCTGGAAAAACAAACCCTGGTTTCATTTAAACACTCGGAGTGTTGTTGCTCGCATTCAAAAACTTTAAAGACAGTTAAGGCGATAAATGATGTGAAAACAGCGTTTGCATCCTGGACCAACCTAGAGACCGCGATAACCGGGAAAGATTCACGTGACGGGATTTTGCCGGAATTACTAGCTACCGGCTTCCGGGAAGATTTTCCGTCCGTCCGGCTCTGCGGACTCAAGGAGAGAAAGGTAATGCTGCGCTCCGCATCTAAACTCTGTATTAAAATGTTCAATTGTGACTGAAGTGCCCTTTCACTGGCACGTGGAGACTCGGGGAGGACAGCCGAGGGTGCCTTTTATATTCCTGCGTGTGGTGACTTTGTCCGGGGCTCTCTGCCGGCTGCTGCTCCCACAGTGTTCTCGGGGATTAGCTAGCCTGCTGCTAGCATCTCATGCTAACGCGACGTGGGTGTTCTTTCTTCGCTGTAGCCAGTGAGTGGGGTTAGCAGGATAACGTTACGGCAGACGTGGGATATGTTAATTTACTCGCGTGACACAGGGACGCGTATTCTGCGGTGTGGATTTTAAAGACGGGAAGCGACGGGCGGACTGTCGCGTCACGGTGTTGTTGTTTTCGCCGGTTAGCGTGAATCCTGTTGGCTAGCTACACAGTGGGCTCCGTGGGCAAGATAGCAGGAAAACCCACGGTGGTTGGAGCCCCGTGGTTCGGGGTTGTTTCTGCCTTCTGCACGGGTGCTTGTGTTGACAGCCTGGCTCTATGTAAAGAAAGGTCTGTTACCAGTTGTGGTGAATAATATGCACGCTGATGCATTGATACCTGAAACCATGTGATGGCGATGGGACATTGGTTCCAGCAATCTGAACCCCCCCACCCCCTCCTCCCCTCTCCTCTCCTCTTCTCTCCGAGTCTAGTGGTAAAGTATGTAAACGTGTAGCTGTGTGCAGTCCGAGTAGCTCATGCAACTAGTGTGCATATGCGGCAGCATGCCGCCTTATGTTGTTGATATGTAGTGGGAGTGTACGTAGGAACTGTGAGCCTGTGCAGGGTGACGGGAGTAGACCCGATCCGACACACAGTTGACAGGTCGTTGTGCTTCAAGACCAAACAGCTGTGTTGGAAGTGATGCCACACGAGAACTTGGTAAATATAGGATTTACCCCCCCTCCGAACAAAATCCCACTGATGCATCGCTGCAAACGTAACGCTGTCGTAAGGGGTGATGTCGCTGTTAAACTTGGTCGCGATGTTTGGCTGCGAAATAAAAACGGAGGCGTCTGACTCATTCCGCCCAGTTACAGTACTCGCCACTGTCACGACACCGCTGGCAGCACCGCTACTGTTTTCAAACGTAGATGGCTTAAGCTCCCGAGCAGCTGCTGAGTGTGAGTAGTATTTTAAACCATTGAATGTATAGCTTGTTATCTGGGTTACTGGTCCCTCGCCGGAACCTCTTCACATATGACTTTGCTGACTTTAAAAAAAAAAAAAAATTACTTGATTTGTATAGTTTGTGTTTCACGTGAAATGCGTGGTTGTCCGTGGCTGATAGTGGCTGAGGTGTGGCTGGCGTGAAGCCGGCAGCTGGGATGTGCATCGCGCCAACAGCGGCACAAACCACGTGGTAAATCCGGGCTGGGCCTAGGAGAAGTTAGCAACGTGGCTAACGTAGAGCAGCACCCCTTTGTAACCACCGCATTTGCAGGTGCTTTCGCGGCTGTTTGATGCGCCTGTGTTTATTCGGCGTCACGTGCAAATAGCCGCGTTTGTCGTGGTTTGCCGTGTGTCCGAGCAGACGGGCAGACACGCCCCTGTGTCGTAGCAGGAGTGACACAGTTTGGCCAGACATAACATCGGTGGTTCACCTCTGTGTAGTTAGCTTGCCAAAAACGCCTCAGCTGACTTTTGACTCAGTGTCGGATTGTTCAGAGGGCGAGTCTGTCGGTGGGCTCGTGATTTTTGCCGTTTGCTGCAGCAGGCTTGAGGCTGATGTTGAGGACTGCAGACATGTGACCTTTGCTGAGAACGTGGGTCCAAAATGGATGCTGTCCACTATGCATGACACAGATAATATTACAGCTGTCAGACGGATGTTTAGTCCCCATCTTCCTCTTCTGTCCACAAACATTCTTGTGCATTGATGTCAGACCTGCTTCACCTAGTTACAGTAAATGGAAACTTAAAGCAAAGTTCCATCAACGGTCAAGAGCGTGGTGTTTTAGAGCCAGGCCGGCTCAGTTTTCATGACACAAGGAAACTGCATCACTTCCTTTTGTGACATTTGAAAAAAACTAGAGTCTGGACATGTGTGGGTTTTGGCAGAATCTTACCAGAGGAACATGGGTGAGTGAGGGGAGGGGGGTAAGGAGGAGGACAGGCTGTGCTGGTGTGATGCTGTGTCACTGGAGCTAAACTTTTGACTGTATGTACTGTACATCTTTGTCCCTGTGAAATGTCAGGCTGAAGCCACATTTCGTCATAAGTGCTTGTCACTTTCTGTTTTGTTTAAAGTCTTTGTGAGTATGGATTTCATCATGTTTTTGAGTTAGATCTACGTTGTTTTGGAACTGGAGGAACTCCACTAATGTTACACGTGGGATTATCGGTGGGAGTGTTTTCTTTGGTACTGACAGGACCTGTCTTAAGTCTGAGAGGTCACGGTCAAGTTCACGTTAAGTTGTGTTGTTCTTAAAACTTAGAAGAAGCGGATAGTCTGTATTACAGTCTGGCTGGGCTGTGTTTGGCAGAATGTTAACTGTAAGACAGGGATGGTCATTGCTTTTCCAGCTTTGACCATTGTTTCAGTTGTTTTTCTTATGGCTGTGCCAGGTTTATGTAAGTGCAATTTTTAAATCAGAGGCTTTCTACTTTTAAGAAGCAGCGTAGCGCTGTCGACCTTTAACTGCTCGAATCCTTTCGTCTCTGGTCAGCGAACTTGAAAACAAGCCTAATTTATTCAGAACGTGTTGATTCTGCCCATAAATCTTAGACCAAAAACACCACTTTGTTTTATGTAACCGCCATGTTGCTGCCCCTTTCTGGCTTACAGGCTATAGTTTTCCACCCTCAAAGCGATCCAGCGAAGTTAAGTGAAGCTTGCCGCCACTGGAGCCTTTTCTGCACACAGTGTAACCACCACAGCCGACACAGTGGTACAGAACGCCATCACAATGTGCAGGTTGTGCAAGTGAATTGTATACAAAGAGGAGATTCCAAGGACAGTGAAAGCAGTGTGTGCAAGAGCATTCTAAGTAAAACAAGTCATCTTTGTTGTCAGTTCTGCTATATGTATAGACAGACATTATGTTTCTCTCAGGCGAAGGAACCATTAGCAACTAAATTATAAGGAAAAATGCATTAATAGAAAAGTAAGAAAATCAAGTACAAGTAATACAATGGAAAGTTCCCTTTTGTGATGTGTTAAAGTTAAAGTTGACTAACATATAGTTAACCATGCTTAATGTATAGTGTGACGTTTGCTAAATATCTTAATATCTGCAGCGAGCCACAAACTCACAAAGACTTTTCGTACTGCAAACCTCAGTGTCACTGATGATGTTGATTTGCGTAGAGTACGTCTGGTACAAGAATCCCAGAAAATGACCAGAATTTCATCAAAAGTGTGGAGTTAAAATAATTCCTACATACTGTATTTAGGACTATTACACTCTCATGGCATCCTTATTGTCATCTGGTAGAAGTGCACGTATAGTGCAAGTGAGTCAGTGTGTTTACATGCAGAGCTTAATCGAGCTATGCTCAAAATTCGACTTTCTCACAACACTCCTTGTGCCAGTTTACATGCAGCGCCAGAAATTCGAATAACTGTTCTCCTCCTCCACACTAGGTGGCGATACGTGTCTTTTCAGCGGGATAATACCACGTTATTATGTCCCGATTTCCGGGTTGACCTTTTACGTGATGTAATAAACAAGAGTGCGGCAGACCGGCATTTCAAACAACAACCAGATGGATAATACTAAATTTTTTAATCTTGTACGTAATGTTCGCGCTACTTCTGATGCAGGTAAGATCCGCGCCATCCCTCAGACGGCTTCGTTTCTCTGTGATCAGCTTTCTTGGACGTGTTTGTTCCGGGGTCACACGCCAGCGCAGCGGTGGTGGAGCATGCGCACACGCATTATCCGATTGAAAACTGAGATTCAGTTGCATTATGTGGGTGTCTCAATCGGACAAGTAAAACTCCGATTTTAATCGGAGTAACGTGTTTACATGCACTTACGTTCTCCTGTTATAGTCTGATTAAGGCAATAACTCGTTTTTTTCACGTGCATGTAAACGCACTGAGTGAGAGACTGCTGAGCTACTACCGTGTTCGCTGTTAAATGTGTGTGCATGTAGCTACCTTAGCAGGTAATTTGATTACTGACCAAAGATTGAAATTTGTGCTCAAACCTTCTGGTTCATTCATTGCACATTTATTAATGAGTTTAAAGGTGTTATTTGGATACGTATAAATACTGATATTTAGATTCATCCTGAATTATGTTATTTATACAGAACTTCTGATTCACCAGACCATTGCACTGAAGATGTAACTGCGTTAGAGTAAAATAAATGTTATGGATTTAAGACATTATGTTATGATTCTGCTTGAAAGGTTTAGGGCAAGTTCTTTAAATGATTCAGTGGTTAACAAAAGGATTAGTCGGTTGTTTTGGTCTGTTTAGCACTCAGCACCGTTAGCGCTTTCAGGTTTAGGAAACGGTTATTTTACAACAAAGGTCTGGGACATCGAGTCTGCATTATATATGTACATTGGTAAACTGACACCGTCCATACCCCTCAGTAGGAGACATGATAGCCAACTTCTTTAACAGCGAACCACCCCTCTCTCTTTCACTCAGTAATGGCTGTGCATGCAGAGGCTTATGAAACAGTCGAAGGAGAGCTTGTAACCAGAGGTGGAGCTGGTGGCTGGATCTCCACAGTGCTGCATGTCAGATCTGCTCAAATAACGGGACTGTGTGTGATTAGGGGGTTGGGGTGGGAGCGCCTTAGCTCATACAATTCCCATGAAACACGTATCCATTGTAAAAAAAATGAGGACTTCTTGGGAACTGCTCTTTGTATAGTTCTTCAAACTATTCCCTGAATGTTTTTCATGTTTTCTGCAGACATATCTTTGTGGTGTTGAGGTGTGTGTCACTGTCTCAGTGGTTGTTTAAGAAGCCAACCACGTCTCACTGCTTCTGGATAGAGCATTCCCCTAAACACTGCAGTTTTTTTTTATTAGTGCGTTCCCCAGTGACTGGAGTGAAGCCTGCGAGGCGGTGTGGACCCCTCTTTTAGCTTGGAGATCGTTTACTCAGCATTTCTTCTCCCAGCCAGTCTCACTGACAATCTTTCTGTCTGTGGGTGAGCCCACGAACTGCTGTCTGTCTGTCACCCCTCTTACACCCTTGACTGGCCCTGACTTGTGTTGCTGTGGTCCTTTGAGCTCTCAGGGGACGGGGGCTACCATCAGTGTCACCATCAGTGTTTCTCTAAGCCAGGGATTTCATCTGGCTGTAATGAAAGCAAGTTGACTGCACTCAGTTGAAAACTATTTTTTCCCCCACTTCGTGTGTGTGTGTGTGCGTGTGCGTGTGTGTGTGTGTGTGTCTGTGTCTGTGCGTGTGTGTGTGTGTGTGTGTGTGTGTGTGTGTGTGTGTGTGCGTGTGTGTTTAGTAATTGTAGCAGTGGTGATTACGACTGTTTCTGCTGCATGATTTCCTGTTAAACAAAAAAGAAAGAAGAAGAAACACCCTGAATCATCATGACTAAGGATTTTTGCACTGCTGCCTCTATGAGTGTGTTTGTGTTGGAGTGAATGATGGAAAGTGTGTGTAAAAGAAAGGGGCCGTGTGTGTGTGTATAAATGGCAAAGATGATGTAGGTCTTTGCTATGAATACAAAATGTGTCACTTTTGCAAGCGCCGTATAATCCAAGTAGGATGATTACTGGGAATCAGGAAATGACCCTTGAGTCAGCGGGGTGATGG
Source organism: Mugil cephalus (assembly GCF_022458985.1). NCBI lineage: Eukaryota > Metazoa > Chordata > Actinopteri > Mugiliformes > Mugilidae > Mugil > Mugil cephalus. Next base: position 19,008,983 of record NC_061778.1, on the reverse strand, counting down.
TATTGGATGGAGCAAAAAAAACAAAACATATTCAATTTCAGGCATGTTCAGAGCAGCAATGGATGGCCAATGAAAGTGTGCCATTACACAAGAAATTTCTGCACGAGTTGTAAAGTGATGCATGGCCAGTGAATTTGAAATCATTTCACTTTGGTTAGGTACACTGACCTAATACATTAGATTGACGTCATCGCCAATAGTGGCCTAATTAAACAGCCTGTGTGTTGGTACGTGCCCCACATAAAGACTGTTTGTCGGTGGTAATGTATAATTGTAATAGTGAAAGTCTGTAATATTGGGGATATGAATTAGGTTATGGTCAGCTTTCTGCCTCAAATACAGCTCTTACATTTTTTGAAATGAAAATGTCAGCGTATTTTCCATTTAAATGTCTTTTAAGGTGCAGGAAGTACCCGAAGTCTTTTCCTGCTCTAAAAATCGTATTTGCAGTAGATTTGCATATCGCTACTGATTTCTTAAATCTATTAAATTGTAATCTACAGGCGCCTGATTTGTGACGTTTCGGCAATATTTTATCTTTAGTTGGCACATCTTTCATATACCGTCGCTTGACTGCAACACTTCGCTGTATTAAATACTTTCTAAATCCTGTCAGCCTTCAGGCCTGATGGAGCTCTTAAAGTCGTAGCTTCTGTCATGTTGTGTATCTCCCTCAGACTAATCTCAGAGCGCGATCTCATGAAATCTGTCTTGCAAAATTAGTCTCATCAGACCACAGCGAGAATGCAGGAAATAGTATGTGTTTATAAAAATTGTTCCAAGGATTTAATGAATCCATATCAGATCTTTTAAATCAAGATTGACTTGGAATGTTTTGTTAGCCTTATTTTACAGTAACAAGTTTCTTTTTGTTAACAAGAAACCAAAACAGCCTGGTTACTTTCTAAATACAGTCCAGTGTAAAATAATCAAGTAGTTCTTCATTTGAAAGATCCACTATCAGATCCAGTGCAGCCTGGACAAGTTCACAGTCAATGAAGTGACTGAGTTACTGTATAAAAAACACATTTTGCATAAACATAATTTCTTCCTCAAGTGTCTTGATTGTGTTACAGTTTAAGGAATACTTATGATTGTTAAAAATGATCAAATCCATTTTAATAGATTCTAAAACAGTTAGATTCTAAAATGTGATCGTTTCGTGTTTTGCCCCGGTCTCACTTTTATAATTGGTTGAATATCTGGGTTTTGGACTGGTCGCGCACACAAAAAAGCCATATTGTGTTTCACCACTAATGTACGGTTCGGTTTGAGGATTGTTTTACTGGAATGTCCAGGCTCGTCATGTGTTCTCCTCAGTGCTGTACCAGCCTTTATATTCCCTGTCTCTTTGGTACGACACAGGTAATTGGTTTCAGTAACAGGTTCTATTAGATGCTGTGAACTATTTGAATGGTGCTACAGGTCAGTACACGCACATTGATAAGCGTTGTGTTTCTGTCTGCCATGTAGGAAAAAACCTTCCTCAGTGTAACAACACTTAGGACCTTAAAAGATTCATAAATGTAAGTACAACTGTAAACTTTGATACCAAGTTTTTGAGTTAAATCTAAATGTAACTTTGCATATTGTTTTTTTCCCCCCATTTTCCCAAAATACTGACTTCTGAAATGCTGCTAATCTGTAGAAGTAAGCAGCACTGTTAACACTCCTCTCTATTTTTTCATCAGATATGTACACAGGCCCACATCTGCCTCCCCATGCAGAACTCCGTGAAATGAATAAAGCACCACAGCCTATAACGGGACCCCCCTCCACCCCGCACCCCGCCCCCTCCCCCGGCCTCTCACAGGTAATGTATCCCGCCGCTTCGCTCTCTGGATCGGCTCTTTGAGGGCGTAGTTCTCTGTCCCACTTTGTTTCTCTGAGAAAACGGGTCCGTTGTACTGTATTTAGCGCACGTAATGAAAAACAGATCGCGTACTTTCTCTGGTGGGGAACAGTTGCAGCTGTTGTAAGCCGTCTGTTTGTACATCTCTCAACCGCGTTACAGAAAGGCCCACAAGTTCTCCATACTGATAGTTAGAAATGACAACCGCTACTTTTATGGATGTTATTATATCCATTTCCAGTCTTAGCATCAACAATCTCGGCCGTTACTATAGCTTGCAGACTCTTCATTGTAATTATTAAGCTCTGAATGTCGGCTTTAACCGTATTAAAACAGAATGAGTCACATTCATAAAGTTCTTGTGAAATGAAACGCGAATGTATCATTTCCACCTCGTTAAAATACATATGAAAATATGAACGTCATTGTTCCTGTTTTATCACTTGTCTACAGCATATCCTCGCCTTCTCCCTCCACTCTTCTGCTTTTGATATCACTTCTCGCCCCTTGCAGCCCTCCTTCCCCCCCGGGCAGCCCCCTTCTGTCGTGTTCACCACCCAGGCGCCTCCACAAATGAACCCAACACCGCAGCCCCGACAGGTAGGCGTGCCCGCCGCTCACACATACCGCCGCGTACCTGCAGCGAGGGCCGAGCGTTTCTCCCCTCGCACGGCAGGAGGTGATTTCACACGTGCGCCGCAGCCCTGAACCTTTCTACGCGGCAGCTTCGTGGGAGGATATTTGGAAATATTCGATTCAGTCGGACTGGACGCAGAGTCGGTGTAATGTCCAAATTAGCCCGTCTGCGAATAGAAAAGGTCACTGAGAATTCACGGCGAGCGAGTGTGCCCGTTGGTTGGCGTTATGTCTTTCCCCGCGCATGCTCTGCCTGGGTGCCAAAACCGAAACGCTTTGATCCGATACCACTGACAATCTTTCGCCGTCTGTTACACGTGCTACATGGCGACTCTGGACGCTGCCCGGGCCTCATTCTTCAGACGCTGTGCTGAGTTCATGTGTGAAAACACCAAATTAATGAAATCAGAAGCTCGGCGTGCTGCTGCAGGATTTTACTATCGCTGCCGAGTTAGATTAGGTAGTCTTTTATGAAGAGCATTCCTAGTTCCCGTATCTGATCAGTAAAGTCCAAATAAATAATATCGTGCACGGTATCCTGAATGCAGCTGTGAATTCCTTATAATGTCTGCATGTCCTTTCACCTACTTCTCACCAGTTCTGCACCGTTTCAACTGTCGACATCCTTCTCTACCGCTACTAGTGTTACAGCTTAATGCACCACATGCTCACATTGGCTTTCTCTGCATCATTTAAACTCTTGTGCTGCTTAATGCTCCTGACTGACTGAGGGATATGCAACAAAGCCAGTTGTTTCTATTGATTTGTTTCTATTAATAGTAGAAGAAGAACAGGGAGATCAGTGAATTCAGTTTGTTTTTTAGAATTGCTGTATTTATCAGGTAAAATATGTAATAAAAGTATTTAAAATAGCAAGTACTTAGTTGTAGATTCAACTCTCCCCCTGACATCAGTTGCATATTTGCCATTAATTGCAGTTGCAAAGGTGCAGAACTGAATAAGTCTGATAGTATAAAGTGAAGCGAACCTTGAGCTTTTGTCTTTGACCCCTGTCCTGTCTGCCTCTCCTCCTTTAGTTTGCCCCAGGGCCCCGACCTATACATCAGCAGGTACTAACACCACAGCTGGCTAACATGACTCGGGGTATGGTGGGGTTACTGTCTTTAAATGCATGTTAGGAGCAGTGGAGCTCACTACTTGAACCAGAGGCTAAACTCATGCTATATTCTTGACATATATTGTTACATTCTGATATTGTTAAATATTTTACAGATGAACCTGCAGTTTTTATTTACAAATCTTAACACACACGATACATTCTTGATTTCACACCATGATTAGAGGGGACCTGTTAAAACATGGTCACCAGTCTGTGGTGCCCTTATCTGATGGTTTCTTAGTTGCACTGCATCTTAGTCAACTGCACCTAATCCAGTTTACAGGGACCCGTAGTGGTGTCTGTTCTCTGCATGCTGCTTGTTAATTCACTGCTTGGCTCAGAACGGATGGTTCCTGGGCTCTTTGCTCTAACTGATTGTGGTGCTTTCCTGTTCACAATCCTTCTCTTCCCACCCTCCTCCCGCTTTCTTATGATGTGTCTCTCTGTGTGGTCTGTGTTTGTGCTGCTGAAGGGAAGCTTCAGGTCGCTGCAGGTAACTCACTTTTCTCTTTCTTCCAGTTTTCCCCTCCGTTTTTTTTCTTTAACGTCTCGGGGAGTGCGTATGCGTGCGTCTAATATTTGCCAGTGTTGTGCTTTGTTGGCTTGGTGTCATTTCGCTGGCTATGGCGTTTAGCTCCCAGGCCAGCAGCAGAATGTCAATGAGGAGGCTCTGAATGAACCGGCATTAGCTGCTTTATCTCTGCTGGCAGCCAGGGCCAATATGTTTCCAATTGGAGTCTAGCCACAGATTCATGGACAAACTATGAGCCTTGCTGTCATGCTGGACAAGCTAGCTTCACTCGGTCCAAGACGCAACATGATGTAATGAGAGTTTATTAATGTCTCTGCTTTCAGAAAGCTAACTAATAATTATCACATTTGTTTTTGTCCTCTATTTCTCTTTCTGTCTTATTTTCTGTCACTTCCCTTTTGTCTTCGTTTGTCCTCGATCCCTCTTTGCCTCCGCTTGCTTTGGTCTGTCACAACATCTTTTCTTCACACGCCTCCTCCGTCTCCTTCCTCGGTTCGTCTCCCTGCCTCCTCATAGCCCTACTACCCTAACAGACCCAGCCTGCCTCCTAGCAGCGGGCCGCGGGGCGTCCCACCCAGCGGTGCTCCCCGCTCCGTTACCCCCACCCACGTCTACCAGGCCGGCCCTGGCTCCCAGATGATGATGATCCCCCAGCAACAGTTGTCCTTCCCCAGCTCACCACAGGGACCAGCCTACTTCATACCGGGACAGGTGATGATCTCAGTTTGACGAAAGAAAGTAGACGGTAGTAATTGTTGTACTATCGCAATGAATTGCCTTTTGTTTTAAGTCTGTACACACGGCACGAACTAAATATGAGGTAATGATTCCGTGCTCCCTAGCTGTGTGTGAGGAAGAGAAGGAGGAGTATCTTTTTGAGCACGTCTGTGAGGATGGTCTTTGTTTCTCTACATTAAATGACTTCATCTCCTCTTCTCCCTCTCGTTTGCTACTTTAGTACCGTTCACCGACCTACGTGGCCACACCCCAGCAGTACCCAGTCCCAGCAGGCACCCCAGGCTTCTACCCAGGAACCAGCCCCGCCGAATATGGTACTTATGGTAAGAGGCTCTAGCCGGGGCCTCAACACTCACACACAAGAGCCAAACACAGCAGGGTTTTTTACACTGACGCCGCACACCGCAGTTGAGACGATATGGCAAGTTGACAGGAAATGTAATTTACACAGGAAAGGAATTGTAAATATCAAACAGGGTCATGAGTAGCTGTTACTGATGACTTGCGCAATAGTTTGTCCATAAGAATTTTTACTTCTCCACTCACTTTCTCTCTGTAGCGCTTGTGAGTTTCATGACATTAACGTGGTTTGGGGTTTGTTTAATTTGGCTCTTTTTTTTTTTCTGCCAGAAATAAACACACTTCTGATATCGCTGTCACGTTTGTCTGTCTGGACTCCAAAGCGGCTGCATAGGATGGTTCCGTTTAATGTGAACAATGATGAAGAGGGAGTAAAACTCATACCTCCTACTCTCACCTGTGGAGAATCAAATCATACACACAAGAGCAGTGCAGGCTTTCAAGAAGATCGAGTAGCAGGATGTGTTTTTTTTTTTTAAATCAAAAGGTTTCGTTGTAAGTTCCTCAAAATCTAAGAGCAATGCCAGTTCTATAGAGTGTCAGTTGTGTAATGACATTCAGCAATCGCCTAGGGAGAAATAGATGACTTTTTCCTCAACCATCGTAGACTATATGTCCGTAATGAAATGCAGCTCCAAGTCATGCTGTGCTGCCAGTGTTGGGTGCAGCTGTGTTCTATAAAGTGTTAGCTGTCCGTTATTATCAAAGTGGATTACGTAAATGGATGGATTTACCACAGCGTGGTAAAGCACAACATCTGTATTCATTTACGCATTAATATTCTCTATGAAACACTATATTTTTATAATATGCTTAAAGAATGTAGTTGGCATTGCTCATACCAATTAGCTATTTTGTCTCTCTTCTTTCGTTTTTCTTTGTCTTCTTGTATCTCAAATACTTTTTCATGTTGCTTCACATCTGCCAACCACAGCATCACTGCAGACATGCAGTTTTTTGCTGCTGATCTAATGTGTTGGCGCGCCCTCTAGAGGCGACCGGGCGTCGGTGCAGCAAAAGAACTGGCAATTCACTGAAACAAACTTGCTGACCCCCCACTGCGAGGCATTTCAACTATGTGTTGTCATTGTTAAACTGTAGCTCATCAGCAATAGAACGAAGGGACCTGAATGCAGACCTGAAAAAACACAATCCTTCCTATGACGCTGTGCATGTCCCGCTCTTTGCACTGGGCAACCTGTGATGCACAGTACAGTACTGCACTGAGTGGTGCATCTGAAAAAATAATATTAGATGGATTTAATAATCATCTCATTTAAGTTTGTCACATGTTTATCAAATGTTTAAAGATGGTTGACAGTCCCAAGTTGGGTCTTCTGCATAAAGAGCATCAGGCAACAGTACATTAATTACTTTAATGTAGTAGCAGTTATTCTTATATTTCAGATATATGTGGAAACCTCAGTGGGTATACCTTGTACTCATAATGTCACTGATAGAAAAGTAAATGAATGTCATTATACACAAATATATGAGGAGTCATATGCAGGTTGGAAATTAAGTGCAGCATTTAAGTTGTAGGTGATAACTGTAGGTAATGGATGCGGGGATGACCCGCACACTGATCAGTCAGTGTAATGGGTAAGAGTGGGACCGGGGTGCAGATCTTTTTATGCTGAGATAATGTCACATCACGTAGTTTCATGAGGTACTTGTTTATCCACAGTCTGGCCAGTACCCACGGTACCTGGAGCTCGCCCTGCTGACTATATTACACATCACATCAGATCACTTCAGAGAAACCAAACTACCCCTTTTGCATGAAATAGACTTAGCAACTGTATCACGCTGATGGTGTGTTACGTCAATGACACTGAATATTGTCTCATTTTTAGGAAGATGTGATACACTGTGTTTGATGAATTTCAGATAGAAAAGGAAAGGGTTCACTCTACTTGAATGCTAAGCATTCAGAATTTTGAACCCTCAACATGAACAGGATTTCTGCTTCAGGGGTTTAAGTCATTAAAATAGTTTCAGCTAAATCATCCTGAAGATATGCGTTGGGTTCTGAACCTTGTTTCAGCCATGTTTGCTGGATTATTATCACACCTCCGCTGGATTTATTTATTGATTTATTGTGTCACCGCGTTCTGTTCTCACTGTTTACACGCCGCAGAGGTGCATGTTGTTCTTCTAGTAGCGTGCCGCAGTCAAAGAGGATGTCACATTTTGCTGCTGTTATGTGTGCGGACAGATTTAGTGAGATTCTGTTTGTCTTCCCAACAGCTTGGTAACATGAGTGAGCTGTGTTCAGCTTTACGCTGAAAAGAATTTGTGATGAATGGCATGTGTCACATGGTCATTCTGAGAGTCACATGGTATGCCGTGACATCAGATGATACATAACTGTATTGTAATACACAACTAATAGTAAGACTGTTCTCAGAGGGGCGTTGTGAAGAGGTGCTGACAGATTGTCAATATGCCCTAAAAACAGGAATGTTGTGTACCTATAATATATACATCTCAGGCGAATGAAGCACTAACCTATTATACCGATCATAAACTTTGGTACCTGCATAGCAACAGCCCCAGAATATCATAACACCACCACCCCCCCAGTCCCCTAAGTGGTACAGTCTCTCGGACCACAGTCCTTTTCTAGTAGTCAGGTAAAACACACATACACAGTGCTGACGTAGTGCAGTCACTATTTTTAAGACTCCAACCTGTCAAGAGTGATTTGCTCAACTCCTACCACGTCCATACACACAGCCCACCCCGTTTGTAGTAGGCTCCGGTGTCTGTGCCAGCACAGATCAGATAGCACGTCCATGGTGGCGAGTCCTCAGGCAAGTCAGAGCCACTGTGAATGGTACGACCTAACAGTTCAGCTCGCCTGCCAGTGCGCTGTAGGGGAGGGCGAGGGAACGAGGGAGGAATCAGGAAGGTCAGAAGGAGGAGCAACACGGAGACACGCTGGAAGAGGGAGGGCTGAGCATTAAAAGAAGTCATTCTGAGAGGGCACCTGTAGAGAGGACAGGAACAAGTCAGAGAGGGGGTTTGATCAGAAACCCCCTCTCCATTTTCTGTTCATACGCAGTTTGGCCCTCAGCAGGCTTTCAGCATGGGGAACCGTGGGTCTCAAGAGCAGCAGGACTCTGAGGGTAGGTGTCGTCTAGACAGTGTGTCTCTTTGAAGCCCCCCTCCCACTGCAAACTTCTGCACTTTGTGAGTCATAATCTCAAGTCTCTTAATTACAGTAATGGGCCTCGGTCCAAGAAATGCCTCATTCCGCCTTCTAGCTTTCTGGTTTCTAGAATGCTCCCCTTCTCCCTCTCTCTGTCCTACTCTTTCAGTCTTCCCTCCCTTTCCCGCTTGCGCGCACTCTTCCCCCAGCCGGTGTGGGTTTTTGACTATATTTAGGCTGTGCGGCTCCTGGTCAACAATGCAGACTCAGTAATGTGAGTTAGACCGAAATGCATGCAGAGGGGGAGAGAGGCAGAGCAGGAGCTACTTGCCGCTGTGCTGAAAGAGAAGCCTCTTCAGTTTGAGGATTTTTTTTTTTTTCTTCCCCGTTCATTGAAAGTGGGCTACAACTTGGGTCTGAGCTATAGCTGAGGCCAGTTACACGGCCAGGTAACGTCAGTGAACAGTTTAGCTGTATTGTTGACATTATTGACTGAGCAGGCTGAAATGGGTTGTTTGAGCTTGTGGATACTTTTGTTCTACACTGGCAGCAGCTTTCTCGTCAAATTTGTTAATGTGATAAATGACTACGGCCTTAAGAGATAAGGGCCACTTATGCAGCACTGAGCAAAGAGAGAGAGACACTGACTGCTGTGTCATGGCCCGAAGGCCTACAGTACCTGCAGAGTCCTTCCAGGTGCCGTGTCGGCTTCAGTTAACTGTTGAATTCAGATCTAAGGCAGTGGATTGGTAATGAAAATGACCGGGTGCACATTTGAGACAGTGGTAACTTTTCTGAGTTTATTGTTGAAAGTTAGTTCTTAATACGGACGTTATGCCTGGAAATGCAGTAGTGGGTACTATTTATGGGCTGATGTAAAGTTGAAAAATGGGAGAATTTGATGATTTTTTTGTGGAACAGTAGATTGAATAGCTGTACTGGACAACAAACTATGTGCGTACGTCAAACAGGGATGCATTTTTCACCATTTTTTTAATTTTATTTTATTTTTACTATTTTAACAATACATACAGTTTAAACTTAAATTGTAGTATTAGTTGCAGCAACACAGCACAAATGTGCAAAAAATCATGCATGTGTTTGATTTCACCGCTCAATAGCAAGTTCTATCAAAAAAGCAGCTTTGTGAATGTCTGATGCCTCACAGTCTGGCAATATGGCCGCCATAAATAAAGAGGCTCGTTTCAAAGTTTTAAAACACTAAAAGTAATGATTGGTCTGAAGGCAGTTTTTAGAGTTCGCACTTCAGTGTTTATTCTTTTATGTCCTCCACATTGTGTTCATTTATGCACTAGTTTATTTACTGATTAATCATAGCTTTTTAGAAAATGCTGCTGTGACAAAAAATATTTCCAAGCTCTTGTTTTGGATGTACAGAAAAACTGGAGAAAAGATAACCCAGAAAGTACTTTAGACATAAAGAGAATGCAGTTATCATATTACGTTGGTGGATATACAGCTTCACATTCTGCATGTCCCTTTTCTTACTGCTTAAGGTATCTTAACAAGTTACAACGTTATTGTGGAATCACAGTGTAGGACTTCTCAGTGGTTATGTGTGTATCTGATGTGTTTATGGTAAGTGACAGCTGTGTGTATTAAGTCAGTACGAGTTGATTTACATTGTTCTTTCTGTCTGACCCACACCAGGGGCCTACTACCCTGCACAGCCACAGTTCACCCCATCGGTGCAGGCAGCACCGGTTATTATGAACCCTGCCCCTCAGCAACAGCAACCACCACCTCAGCCGCAACAGCACATCCCCACCAAGCGGGAACGCAAACAGGTACAGTCAGCATTCTTCCACACAAAACCTGTTGCACTTTATACTGCCTCATTGAACAGTGCACATCTGCCACAGTGCTTAACTAACCATGTGTGTAATAATTTAAAACTTTCACCATTTTCAAACTGACTTTCCAAGCACAAAGCTGGTGTGTTGTGCCCGGATAAGATTGTGTTGTCCATGAAATTCTTGGAAGAATATCCCCTAGTCAGAATGTACTTTGTCATAGTAGTGGAACACCACAAATATTATACCGCTTTCACATCGGAAATCCCAGGTCGACCCGGCATTTTCAGACCCGGGTCAACACGCCTTTGGTGCGCTTTCACATCGCACCCTCATACTCCATCGCGTACGTTGCAGATAACATTGCAGTTTGTTGATGGACCGGTCAAACCCCCGCTCTCTCAAAAGGCTGCTAATATTAGAATAAATCACTGTGTCCTGTACAGAGCCCAATACCTGCCACTGAATCTCCTCTTTTCCTCGGATGCAAAGAACTGCTATGATAGTGTGGGAGATCCCTATACAAGCTGTATATAAACACAGTCGCTCAGGTGCTGTTTACCTATGCGCTTCCATTAACGATCATGTAACAACACATTTGATTTGTTTGTTTGAAAAAAATGAACAAAAAGCTCTGCCCTTCAGAGATCAGTCTTTATGGGAGTAGACTACAACTTGGTTTGCGGAAAACCCGGGTCGACGCGGTATTCCCGTTCACATCGAAGCCACGTCAAATTGAGCCGATAAAATCCGGGGTCGATTTGCTGAGTCGTTGACCCGGCTCGACTTTAGAAAGAAATGTCCCTCATTGGGTCATGTTTACGGAGCAATTAAAGCCCCTTTCACACAGCACGAAAATCCCGCATTGTCCCGGGTTGTGGGAAAGGGTTGACCGGGCATTTCTTCCTGAGTCAAATGACCTGACAAACAACCCGGGATTGTAGCAGCTCGGCTCACCTGCCGCGTGAAAGGTATCCTGCGTTGTCCCGTTAAATTAACCAATGACGTTTCCTGCCTGTCGCATTCTGTTGTTGTGGCCCAAATGAGCAAGCCAGAGGGATAAATGCTCCCAGTTTTCGGAGCAACAACCAAGGTTTGAAAGCACACAAGTTCTACCTGGAGACTACACCATCCTCTACGAAGTCATTCATCTCTCACTAAAATGTTGGTGCTTGGGTTCCATTATGGACAATGTACTGGACAGGGATTGACAAGATAGGAGTTTTTACTGTCTTCTATGAGCCATTATGCCATTACAGGAAAACATTATAAAACAGTGTATGTTTACTCACCATTAGAGTCATGTTGACCGAAAATTAGATGTTTAGCGTGGAAAATGAAAACTTTGCATTGTCCTTCCAGTGCACCAATCAACACACCCTTGCATTTGCATTATATTGACAAGTTTTACAGATTTTTGTGAGATAGCAAAACTAAAACTGTGTGTGTTATCTGAATATTATTCTCAACTCTTCTTAAGTGTATGTTTCACAAATTAAATTGCACTCCGTGTCCAGATAGTGGTGAACTTGATCTTAACTCGTTTTGCTGCTCAACTAAGGAGCTGTTACGACACATTCCCTGGCTCTACAGTATGTCTAGTGTTTCCTCTGCTCTCTAAGATGGCTCTTGCCTGGTATGTGGTAGCTCTGAGCTAAAGCCCCAGTTTGTGCCTCTCATCTCATCTTTGTTTTTGCATTTAAGACTCCTGCAGCGAAGGTTAAATATCAGTCAGACATATAAGTAACTGCTTCTCTGAATTCATCCTCTGCACCCAGACCAGTACTGTGCTTAATATAATGTGTCTGTCACATGCCCACACATTCATCTAAAGTCATTATCGCAAAACAACGTGCATGAATCATTGGTGAAACTTCACAAATATGCTTTAAAGGTGGTGGTGAAGATTTATGTAAAGTACACACCACAGGCTTTGCATTGTTGGCTTTTGGGAGGGATGCACTGGAGAAGGCAAGTAGAGATTTGCTGTCTTGTGAAGGACACGCTGACATAAAAAAGGCTCTGGTGAGGACTATCTGTAACATTTCATTTATAGGCACTGTATGTAAAACTGCAAAGCAGCAGTACACATGCATTATGTTGATAAGTCAGTGAGAAGGAGTGTGTTTGAATATTGTGGGTTTTAAAATGCTTATTCAAATATTTTCTGTCCTCTGGCTGTCATATATTTAACTGCCACCATCCGCACAATTTGCGCTCTTTGTATACCAGACGGCAAGCAAAAGCTGCATCTTTGTAAATATCAGTTTTTTCGGCTTTTCCGATTCCCACTCTGTGTGTCAGAGAGAAAATCCAGAGGGGAGGGGGTGAAGGACGTGTCAGCACATAGCTCAACTCCACGTGGCCACCGGTTACTCCCCCTTCTGAGCCGGAAGGGCTAAGCAGGCAGCCTTCCTCTGCTGCTGTGGCATCCCCCTCCTCCTCCTCCACTGCTGGTTTCCTCTGCTCTCAGAAGGCGCACGCCTGAGAGAAAAAAAAAAAAAAAAAAAAAAAGCCCCGAGGAGTGACTTCAGTGGGCTGGATGACAGCGAAGCGAGAGAGAGAGAGAGACAGAGAGAATTAGGAAAGGGGAGTTTCTTGTGCTAGCTGAAGCTCATTTGATAACGCCAACTTTTTTTTCCCCCCCTGGAACCCCCCATGCCCCTCCTTAACTCTCCGGCCCCTTTAACTGTCTGTTAGTCTCTGTGGGCGGGGGTGCGCATTCCAATACCATAGCTTTACAAGGCCAGTCGCTTTATCCTTTTTCCCCCCTCCCTGTTCTGTTCAGTGTATGAGAGAGAGCGAGAGGGTGAGTCAAGTCGCTGGCTAGCTCGCTGACAGACCCAGCCCTGCTCTGTCCTGCTTTGAGAGCGTGGAGCTCACCTCTTGTCAGCCTGGGTGTGTATTGTGCACGTTAAACCGAGGTGGAACTACTCTCTCTCTCCACCCGCCATCCCGCTCTGTTGAGTTTGAAGTCCACCCCTGAGCCAGCTGGAGCCGCTACTGCAGCCCGAGGATGAGAGAGAGGCCCGCCAGGGTTTGTAGAGCTCCGGGAGAGGAGTTGCAGGCAAACTGATCCAGGTAAAGGTCAGTAGTGTTGAGTAAATATTGAATGCAATTTCAGTCAAAAGTAGGTCACAGAGCAAAACCGTTGTAGCAGCTCGCTGGTAACTTTTACAGTTTAATCCTTGTCCACTGACTGTCTGCGTCACTTTAGTTAGTAGCATTCTGGTTTATACCACTTCCATGGCAGCTCTGACTCCACTCAGTGAATACATGGTGCGTTTGAGTGAAAAAAGACTGGTGAATAGAAAACACGTGTTTGCAATCTATGGAGTGAGTGATCAGATTTTCACTCGCTTTTTTTTTCCTCCCCCTTCTGCCTGAGTGTTATGCGTGTGTGTGTGCGCGTGAGTGTGTGGACAACATTTTCAGTTGTCGGACCTGATTGTGCTTTGCCTTTCACGCGAGTCAGGAGCTTTCACAACAGTTTACACCAGCAGAGGAATTCCTTTGACAATTTGTCTTCTAGTCGGTGAATTCAATTCACGTTGAGTCGGGCAGCTTTTTCTGGTGACTCAGAGGCTGAGGCGCATTCGGTGTGCAGCGGAGGAATTTGCATGGCGGGTGGTGTTTGGATTCTGTGTGGCTCGGCGTTCAGACGGAGAGAAATGCAGCTTTCATTGAATGAGAGGCAGCTAGCGAGTGGTGCCGCGAGGTGGGATCAGAAAGGGCGGATGACTGGTTGTAGCACTGTGGAGGGGGGAGCAACTCACACCTGTCACTCTGCCCACCCTCAAAAATGTCTCTTTTCTCTCTGAGCTTGAAGGAGGTTTCACCGACGGCTCACCTGGTTCCATTTCTCCACAGATCAGAATAAGGGACCCTAACCAAGGAGGCCGAGACATCACAGAGGAGATTATGTCAGGGGGCCGTAGTGGCTCTACCCCAACCCCACCACAGGTGAGCAGCCATGTTCGTACAAGCACAGCTGAAGCACAGTTTTTTTGTATAACGTTGTATGGTTGTTATGACATGATTTTTATCATACCATGCGGAGACATAACACTTGCCTTGCAATGAGTAATCAGATGAGTCGAAATAGAACATACGTCTGTCTGTTTTAACTTGGTGTGTTCATTCTGCTGTCTGTCGGGCAACGGCTACTCTTTTCTGGAGTTCATATACAAATGTAAGACATGTAGAGTTATTATAATGTTTTTTTTTGTGTGTATTTATCTCATTCATTATTGTTTAAATAATTTGAGCACTTAAACCCGATTTAAATGCTTTAACATTACCTCCACATTTTTGGGTTGAACACATGTAAGAGTAAAACGTGTCTCCTTTTTTTTTTATGTTCCTCTCCTTTTTAAGCAACCTATCAGTCCTCACGTGTTACCTCACAACCTGTCAGACTCAAACTGATTCATAACTGGCTCTTACAGTACTGACACGTGGCTCATATATCTAACTCAGGATTGACATGAAGGCAGGTTTTCCCACGGTTAAATGGAAAGGTTGAAAAACTTGCGTTGCTTTAACTAACTTTTTGTGTGCGTGTCTTCCGACAGTCAGCCATATCAGGAGCAGAGAGTACAGCAGTAGCACAGGCCAACGGTGAGAGCGTCACAGCTGCTGTTACACCAGCGCTGGTTAGACCAGGTGAGTTCCACATGCAAAGAGCCTTCAGCACAGACACAAAAAATAATCTGTCACTTTCATACTGGGCATATTAATCCCAAGCTGTTAATAATCACCTTACTTACTTTGGGAAACTCTGCTGTAGGCGTACTCTTAATCCATTTGTATTTTGTAAACCATCAGAATGTGTTAGTTCAACTTGATACACAGTAGTCTCAGTACTTTTGCTTGAAAATTAAATGTTTCAAGGTATGTTACCTCTTAACATCCAATAACTATTTTTCAAGCTGACAAAACAGTCTTTACATTTGACTTCATGTTTCATAAATTATCTTATCACACACACTTAAGGACCAAGCTTATCTAATGAAAAGGCCTGCTATGTTGATTTAATTATATTATAAATTTGCACAGTTTGCATGGTCAAATACTGGAATAACTGGATAGCATCAAGCATATTTCCACTTCCGTCAGTCACGTACGTGTTGATGGAAAGAAAAATGTATTTCCAGCAGCTATATACAAAAAAAAGCGATATGAGAAATAAAAAATGTACAATAAACGATAAACTCATAGCTAAGTGTGTATATTTAAAAAAAAAAAAACAGAGATCAAGTTACAAATTAGAAATGTTGCACAGTGGGTGGGTGACTACCACTCCTTCCCTTCTGTCCTCTGTGGCCTATTTTATAATGGGCCATGTGTTAAGTGTCTTATATTAGCTGCATATGTTTACATTTTCAGAAAATGGTAGATAGTGTCTGAAGCATTGTTACATTGTTACATAAATTACATAAACTTATAAACTTGGTATTTTCAACGTATCGTAACTGTATTTGTGATTTTGACCCCTCAGATGAAAGAGGGAAACCTTCGCCTCCTCCTCAGTCGAAAACTCCAGAACTCGCTAAGGGTGAGCCCACCCCCACAGAGGCTCCCTCCTCTGACACGAACACTAGGGCCTCTGCACCCCCTCTACCATCGGAAGCAAAGAACACTTCTCTCAACACTATTTCAACACTCGCATCCAGCGCTCCCGTAGCAGATGTGATGGATGCTCCTCCGCCTCTTAGAGAACCCACGCCGCCCCTCCAGTCGGCACCCGAGGTACCCGCGTACCCGGCACCTCTCCCCGACCCTGTCCCCAAATCTGACAAGAAAGCCACAGAGGCAAAAGAGGATGTGGCGGAAGAGGTGGAGACTACAGCGGAGGAGGCAGCCGCCTCTCTGGACACAAACATTACTCTCGCCTCTTCCACTAATGGCGTGGCAGAGGTGGAGCCACAAACGCTGTCAGTCACCTTACCGCCCACTCACCTGGACGCCCCTCTAGAGTCTCCCATTGCACAGCCCGAGGAGCTCCGCCTACCCAATGGCCTGCCTCTGCCGGCCCCCCAAGACCCCGAGGTTCCTGCCATCAGCACGGCCGAGCGCGACGACAGCCCCATAGCCGAGCCGGACGTCAGCCAGCTGCCCATCTCACAGACCTGCACCGCCATCACTCCGGCAGCGCCTTCGCTAGTTGTTCAAGCCACGCCTGCACCTGACGAGGAGTCGGCGGCCGTGACCCATAAGGAGTCGCCGCCTGCGCCCACTGTCCTGGAAGTCCCTGCTGAACCAGTCACTCAGGCGGCGCCCGCGCAGCCCGAGGTGCAAGAGGTGGCCCCTACAGCCATTCTGGACGTTGAGGAGGATGCTCCAGCGCCCCAGCCCAAAGCCAAGGAGGAGACGCCATCTCCTGCTGAGACGGTTTCCAAAGCTGACAGTGCCCCAGAAACAGTGCCCACTCCTCCCCCTCCTACAGCAGAGGAGAGAGAGGACACCCCTCCTCCTCAGACGGTCCCCCCTGCCCTTGTAGAAACTACTATGCAAGGTCAGTCACTTTCCTCTATTTTTGTACAGATATTTTTTAAGTATGACAGCCTCTATCATTCACATGTAACCTGCACCGACAGCACTGATCTGACCCAATGTTGCTTGTCTCTCTGTAGCTGCTGTGTCTGTGCCAAAGAAAAAGAGGAAGATGAAGGATCTGAACAAGAAGGAGGCGGTGGGAGACCTCCTGGATGCCTTTAAGGAGGCGAGTGTGCAGCAATGCATTTATTCATTAATTACCATGATTTTCTCACTTTTTATAACCAGTCTACAGTTTCTCCACACTTTCTGATGTTGGTGTGAAGCCTCACGTCAGCCCCTAAATAAGATGTTCCAGGGAGACCACTGTTACTGATTTGGCTCTGAAGTGTTAATCTGAGTTTGTTCTAAGATCCTAATATTCCTCATTGACTTTTCCCAAACAAGGAGCAGGTAGTGGTCCCACCGGAACCTGAGCCGACCCCTTCCCCGGCACCTGAGCCCCAGCCCCCTGTAGCCTCGCCCCCCGCTCCAGAGGAGGCGGACTTGACGTGGGAGGATAAGGAGGACAAGCTGGATGCTGAAAACATTAAGCCAGATTCTCCAAATCCGACCGACAAGAAGTACCAGTACAAAGAGGGTGGGTCTCTGAACCTTGATACCTTTCGGCGCACCACGCTGACGATTCAGCTTAAACAATGACCTTATCTCACTTTTAGCAGTATGTCGGTTAACCATGTTTATGTTTCCTATATAGAAGCTGAGGGAGTGGCATTTTTCCAGATTGCGTCGATATGAGTGTTGATATGAGTGTTCAGTGGAAAATGATAGTGTTATGATGGCAATGCATAATATTAAACTGCCCAGGTCACTTGTGGGTCACCTCTTTTTGCTTTCTGGTGACTTTTTCCCTTTGAATAACTGCAACAAATGAATCTAACTGGCATCAAAATGAATATATCGTGACTCACCTTGAGCCCTGGACATTTTCTGTTTCAGATCAGTGGAAGCCAATCAATCCAGAGGAGAAGAAGAAATATGACCGCGAGTTTCTTCTGGGGTTCCAGTTTATCTCAGCCAGCATGAACAAGCCTGAGGGTCTACCAGCCATCAGTGATGTTGTCCTAGACAAGGTACAAACATGTATAAGAAGCTTTAATAAACATCTAATGATAGTACAAAAAAAATGTACACAAAAATATATCGGTGTTATATTATGGCACATATTGTAATTAAGTTCCAATCCTGGTTCCTTTCTGTTCAGGCTAATAAGACCCCTCTGCGTCAACTTGATCCCAGTCGCCTACCGGGGATGAATTGCGGTCCTGACTTCACACCCTCCTTTGCTAACCTTGGCAGGCCTGGCATGGGAGGAGTAACCAGAGGACCAGTAAGTTATATCCTTGATGTCACTCCCACCCCTCCGCTTGACGACAACTTGTCTTTTAATGAAATGATGTCTTTGTGTCGTCCTCCCCCAGCCCCCGGGTATGGGCATGGGAGTCGGCGGCCCCCGTCGCTCTCAGCAGATGCAGCAGAGGAAAGAGCCGAGGAAGATCATCACCAGCATGTCTCTCAGTGATGATGTGCAACTGAACAAGGCGGAGAAGGCCTGGAAGCCAGCGATGAAGAAAGCCGTTCGCGCCCGGGCGAGCGAGGAGAACGACGAGAGCGATCCGGACCAGACTAAGACCCAGGAGCTGTTTAAACGGGTCCGCAGCATCCTCAACAAACTGACTCCCCAAAAGTTTCAACAGCT
Source organism: Mugil cephalus (assembly GCF_022458985.1). Classification (NCBI taxonomy): domain Eukaryota; kingdom Metazoa; phylum Chordata; class Actinopteri; order Mugiliformes; family Mugilidae; genus Mugil; species Mugil cephalus. The sequence continues at coordinate 18,990,520 of NC_061778.1, read as the reverse complement.
TATGAAACAGGTGACAGAACTGACTATAGATACTGAAGAGAGGTTGAAAGGAGTCATAGACCTCACCTTCGAGAAGGCCATCTCTGAGCCAGACTTCTCTGTGGCCTACGCCAACATGTGCCGCTGCCTTATGGGGGTAAGTTATGGGGGTGCTCCCTCTGTGAAAATATGTATATGTTACTTTGACTGCTGGACTGCTTTGATTCAATGCTATATTGCTTTGATACAGTGTATTAACGTTGTGTTTGTCTTTACTTGAGACTACTTTCAGGTAAATGTGTGACTTTGAATTTATAGAGGCAAAATTTCATATTCAAGTAATATATACAGTCAATTTCCACAAAAAAATCCTACCTTTATCTGAAGCCTCATCAACAAAATGAGGAGGAAATGGTGTAAACCCATTCCCCCAAACTGCAGCAAACATTTCTGTTTATTGGTAGTTGTCTATTTGACGTCTTTATTTCTGCATTAAGGATAAAAGGATCCGTTAATCTCAGAATAATGTTTGAATTGATCAGTCTATCTGTCACAACACTGGGAGGCTCATTGATAATCAGCACTGAAGCATTAAATCTTATCAGGCCCATTTACCACAGGATCATAAAAGCTGTTAATTGGATAAGGAAAATGATTGAATACCTCTCCGCATCAAGATCTATTGCAGATATGTTGCCAGCATCGTAGGCCAAAAGGAATAAAAGCTACAGGCTGTTAAAAAGTGATCAAAGTGATGGGGTAGAGTGACTGAGGAGCCACTTTAATGCTACACTAACCGACCTACTGATATTAATTCTCCTTGCTCTTTTCAGCTTAAAGTCACACCCGTAGATAAGCCGGGAGTCACTGTGAATTTCCGCAAGCTGCTATTAAATCGATGTCAGAAGGAGTTCGAGAAGGACAAGGACGACGACGAGATCTTTGAGAAGAAGCAGAAAGAGCTGGAAGCTGCTTCAGTGGTAAGTGTTCCACAGTCATTTACAGGCTGGATCCGTCATTCATGCACGAGAGAAATCATGTTTATAGTTTGAGTCTCAACTGTGTATTTAGAGGAAGCCTTTGTGCTAAGGTTGTAAAGCAGCGTTATTATACTCCAGTTTTGATTTCACCCCTCCCTGTTCCTCTGTTTGTTTTGCCCGGCAGGAGGAGAAGCAGCGGCTCATTGATGAGCTGGAAGAGGCTAAAGACAAGGCCAGGAGGCGCTCACTGGGCAATATCAAGTTCATCGGTGAGCTGTTCAAGCTTAAAATGCTTACAGAGGTCATCATGCACGACTGCATCGTCAAGCTGCTCAAAAACCACGATGAGGAGTCCCTGGAGTGCCTGTGCAGACTGTTGTCCACCATCGGCAAGGACCTAGACTTTGAGAAGGCCAAGGTACAAAACCCGCATACTCCTAATCAGAGATGTGATGAGGAAAAATAGCATTGATGCCCACATGCTTTATACGTGTTTGCTGATGTATTTATATCTGGGTTTACTTGGATACCGTGACCGTGAGAGATAAACAGTATAGATAAGAAAAAAGTGTTGTTCATCTTCAGCCTCGTATGGACCAGTACTTCAACCAGATGGAGAAAATTATAAAGGAGAGGAAGACCACTTCTCGGATTCGTTTCATGCTGCAGGATGTGCTGGACCTTCGACGGGTAAATCACTACAGACACACTCATTGTATATACATTAAGTTACTCTACATGTATTCAGGCTTTATTCCTATATAAGTCAATGAAAGAAGTTGTGAGCAGAAGCAAAGCTTGTTATCAAAATGTATAGCTACCATAAAAGCTACTATCTTCATTAATTTACTCCATATCAGTAACAGACCTTTATGAGCAAGATACCTGTACTAGTTCAGCTGAACCCAACAAGGCATTGCACCATAGTCCTTGAAAGAGTCTGTGACTAAATGTTACTTCACCACACAACTTCCTGTTTTCTGAAGGCTCACTTGCCTTTCAGGGTTTAATCAATACTTATTGCATGTACCTCTTGTGTGCTGTTTGTCCTCTGTTGGACATGTAGCACTCAAAAGGTTGTCCACCCCACTGTTTGCTCTCATTAGTCATGTCCTGCACAGTCCATGCATGTGTGACGTGAGAGTCAAAGCCGGCAGTATGGCTGGTGAAGGAGACACTGAAGGAGAACGTGGAAATGAAAGGAAGAGTTTTATTGGCTGCAAATTATGTTACGCCCCTTTAGTGCTGGACGAGCCGTCGTCATCATTTTTAGCTTCTTTGAAATCACAAACTGTATAATACCATTGAATTTATTTACCACATGATGTTTTTTTGTTAATTCTGAAGCAGATTCTCATCAATAGTTAACATATATCATGTGGCATATAAATTTTGTACGTCTCAAAGAAGATTTGACTTAATCATACACTATATTTGGAATATTATCCCTGTCATTTAAAGTCACGCAACTCATGCAACCACAGTTCAGTGTAAGTGTCCTCTTAAGACATGCATATAGACTACGCAAATCACATTTTACAGTATGTCTTTTCTTCTCAGTTCTGACTTATTGTTCCTGTTGTGGCGTTAAAGTCTGTTTCATGTCAGAGACTCTATCAGTGAGTGTTTGTCCCCAGCCCCAGAGATACCCACACTGGTCCTTGAGCCGTGGCCTGTGTGAGTCTTGGATGGGCTAATATAGAATGGTGTTCCTCAGCTCTTTAATGCAGGGCACGCTCCTAACACAGAGCTGCCTTGTGCCATAGGCTGAGACAACACAAACAATCCCAGCTCTTGTATCAGCAAAGTGGCTCCACTTCTGTTGGTTGACTTAACCATTTCATAATGTTTCAGAAATACTTTCTTGTGCCATCTGATTCATCACAGTGATTTCCTTGTCTTAACTTCCTCCATCTTATTTGAGTGTAACTTGGTTAAGCCGGCTGAATCTGGTGGTGTTAGCTCGTTCCTTCGAAGGAATGCTGCAGTCCTGTAGTTAGGCTTTCAGTCCCACCCACACAATGTTACAAAACCTGCTGTCCTCAGTGTTTTTACAAGCCAAACTCAGCTGCTTCAAGTCAGCACAGTGCACCAATTTAACTCTGAATCACGCACTGTGTCCTTTACGTTCTTGTGAGTCAGAGACTGAACAAAGATCCCTTTAAATTGTAGTTTTTCTCATGAACACTGTAGTTGTGATTGAACCCTTGTCACTGTAGAGATAAAAAATTCTAGATACATTTGTATCATCAGCCCAAATCATGTAAAAACACTCACTCCTGTCGCGTACTTGCCATCCCAGAACAACTGGGTACCCCGGAGAGGAGACCAGGGCCCCAAGACCATCGATCAGATTCACAAAGAGGCTGAGCTGGAGGAGCACAGGGAGCAGATGAAGGTGCAGCAAGCCCTTATCTCCAAGAAGGAGTCCAGCGGCGGCCCAGGAAACAGGATGGGTGGAGGTGGTCCCGGAGGTCGTGGAGGCCATCACACCCCGGGCCGTGGTGCCCCCCCACAGGACGAAGGCTGGAATACGGTGCCCATCTCCAAGAACCGACCTATTGACACCTCTCGCCTTAGCAAGATTACTAAAGTAAGAGGGAGCAGGTTCTTTTCACCATGTGTTAATATATAAGATCCTGTATTTGTCACTGTAACAGGTTTAAATAACAGATCAAATTCAGACTAGTATTTTGTTTAAAACGCCATCTTCTTTTCAGACTCCTGTTCTCGACTTCAACAACCAGTTGCTCGCCCCTGGAGGTAAAGGCACGTGGGGCAGCTGGGGTAAAGGCAGCAGCGGTGGCACAACTACCAAACCCGCAGATACTGGTAGGATTTCCCAGCTCGTTTGGTTGCACATCCAGTAAAATGAGCTGAGTACATGAAAATTGACACTGAACTGGTTTTGTGTGTATTTCATGCTCAGGCTCAGAGTTAGGCAACCGTCCAGCCACCAGCACTCTGAACAGGTTCTCGGCCTTGCAGCAGCCCTCATCCTCTTCAGGCTCTTCACTGGACTCAGATAGAAGAGTTCCCCAGAGGTAACACGTCTTATTCAGATCTTGCCCAACATTGTACCGTGGGACCCTATGTTTGCAGGTGTACCTTGTACCTGTTTTTGTTTTTTTTAAGAAATTGTCCTTATAGTGCTTTCCCGTCGTTCCTCCACAGAAACAGCTCGAGTCGAGAGCGCAGTGACCGCTTCGACCGCTCCGATCGCTTCGACCGGCGGGATGAGCGACGGGACGACCGGGATCGCAACCGGCTGCAGGTCACAAAACGCAGCTTCAGCCGTGAAAATGAGGAACGGAGCCGGGAGAGAGAGCAGCGCGGGTCAGCTGATCCTGTCCGCAGAGTGGCAAGCATGACCGATGACCGGGACCGAAGCAGCAGAGAACGAGCCAGGAGCAAAGAGAGCGGTACGCGGCACGACGTAGCTGTAGTACACTTTGAAATATGAAAAGTTAGATAGTAATCACAGATTTTTTTTTATTTATGATATTTATAGGTTTGGGTCCGTGTCCCTAAACTTATATTTCCTTACTGAAGTTTTAGATTCTACCTCTTTACTAATAAAGTAAGGGGGAAAAAACAGGATATCCAAGATACAGTGTTCAGAGACATGGTGAATGTAGGTAACGTACTGGCTGCTCAGCTCAGGAAAAAGACAATTTAGAACCAAGGACTGCTCACTGGAAAAAGTCGTTAGTAAGTTTTAAAAACTTTAATTTCTTCTCTTGGTGTTTTCTCTCCCCAACACAATTTGAAATGCAACACTAAGAATAAAATCCTGAGGGAACTCCAAATGATCTGATTTGGTAGGGAAACTCCATCCCAAAAAACCCCTGGTAAAATTACAGCTCAGCCACAACAAAGACACTTTTTTAATTCCTTCCACCTTTTGAGTTGTGAAAGATCTCCAACAGGAAAACTGATGAAACAGTATTTGTGCTGTGTGTGAGTTCTATGTCTTTTTGTGTTGTTTGTGAACAGTGAAGCGGGAGACCGCTCCCACCCCTCCCCCTCCCCAGACCCCCACCAAGCCTGCCTTGACAGAGGAGGAGTTGGAAAAGAAGTCGACAGCCATCATTGAGGAGTACCTCCATATCAACGACATGAAGGTACAAACCAATGCCCATCTTTAAAATCTTTAAAACACAGAGAAGATGGCGCACTTACAGACGAGTGCAAAGAAAAAAAACGTATCTTTTACCTTCCGTTATGCACAAATGACATTGTTAAATGATTTGGAATGATCATGCCTGTAATTTACTACTGTCTGTGTGTCTTCCCTGTCCAACAGGAGGCTCTGCAGTGTGTGCAGGAGATGAACAGCACTCAGCTGCTGTTTATGTTTGTACGAAGCGGCTTGGAGTCGACGCTGGAGCGCAGCACCATTGCACGGGAGCACATGGGGCTTCTGCTGCACCAGCTCATTAAGACTGGCATCCTCCCAACACAGCACTACTACAAAGGGTCAGCTTAGAGGTTATATCTAAAAAAAATAAAAATAAAAATGATATGAAGGGAATGTGTGTAATAAGTAAACATACAGTTGAAGTCAGAAGTGTATATATACCTTGGCCAGGTACATTTAATCTTTTAAACGGTTTCACGATTCCTGACATTTAATCCTACTGAACATCCAGGTCAGTACATTCCCAGTGGGTCAGACGTATACATGCGCCTCATAAAGCACAACATGATGCCACCACCCCATGCTTCACAGTTGGGTCTTTTTGGATTAGATATCTTTAACCTATTTCCTCCAAGCCCAAATTTTACTTTCACCAGACCAGAGGACTTTTGTCCCTCTGTGAAGCTGCAAACTGTACTCTGGCTTTTTATAACAGTTTAATGAAAACCCTCCTGTGACATGCAGGACTGCAGAGCTTTAAGAGACGACTGGTGACATTTATACCAACAGGAGTTCATTGACAGTTGGCTTGTGAATAAGCCTTGATGTCTGTGTGCCGTTTTTTTTTTTCCAGGCTTCAGGAAATTCTGGAGGTGGCTGAAGACATGGCGATAGACATCCCCCACATCTGGCTCTACCTGGCAGAGCTGATTACTCCCATGCTGCATGAGGGTGGTATCCCCATGGGAGAGCTTTTCCGGTCAGTACTGATAAAAAGTACTAAAACTATTTTTTGTGTTGTTTTATATATATCAGTTTTAACTTTTGCTTACCTGTTTGGTCTCCAGGGAGGTTTCAAAGCCCTTGGTCCCTCTGGGTAAAGCCGGAGTCCTGCTGGTCCAAATCCTCACTTTACTCTGCAAAGGAATGGTTGGTGCAGATCCTAAAATGCATTGTCTGGTGGATTGTGTGTAAATGTTTATGAATGTCTCAAATGTGTCAGCGAATGTGTTTATCCACCAGTGTACAATTATCTGTATCGTCCCTGAACAGAGCCATAAAAAGGCCGGGACAATGTGGAGAGAGGCAGGGCTCCGGTGGAAGGACTTCCTCCCCGAGGACGTGGACGTCAACAAGTTTGTGACAGAACAGGTGAGCGGGCCCTCGCTAGCTTCATCAGCATCAACAGAGAACTAGTCTATAATACGTTTCTATATAGTTGTAATGTATAACACAAACGAATGGCTGGTTGGTTTACTTTGTAATGGGAGTGACTCACTGGAGTCATTTTGACTTTAATTAATTTACGTATTTAATTAATTTATAATCTTAATTATCTTATAAATACATATTTTTCTCTTCTGTCATAGCTTGTGAAATGATCTTACCACAAGTTTTTTTGTTAACCATTCACCATTTTGTGCTGCTCCTCCAGTTCCAGTACTGTTTAAAAAATACTCAAAGATTATTACAGATCGAATGTCTTTTTTTTTTCTGACCAGTCACATCCAGAAATCGCCATCATCACATAAGAAAGAAAAGCACATTTTTTCACATTTGAGAAATATTTGCATAATAAACTGACATATGGATTGACATGTCATTTCACCTAAAACCTGAAATGAAACTATGATTTTTATTACTAGAATGTGGAGTTCACACTGGGCGAGGAGTCAGAGAAGAGCCAAAAGAAGGAGCTGAGCTCTGCAGAACTGAACAAGCAGCTGGAAAGACTGATCCATGAAAAGGCAAACAACCAGAGAGTCTTTGACTGGATCGAGGTTTGTGTCTTAATTCATACTTGACAAGTACAAAAAAAAAACAATTGCTACCACAAAATGCATATATTTGTATAACTTGTATTATAATAAACCCCAGATCATAGCACTGACCCCCACAGGCCTGTACAACCTTACCCTGATACACCCATCACAACGGAACAGGGTAAATCTGGACTCATAAGACCACATGACCTTCCATTGCTCCAGAGTCCAGTGTTTATGCTCCCTAGCAAACTGAAGCCTTTTTCCTGGTTAGCCTCACTGATTAGTGGTTTTCTTAAGGATAAACAGCTGTTCAGTCCCATTCTCTTGAATTTCTTTCACATTATACATGTGGAAATGCTCTTAGTTTCACTATTATTATTCTACTGTTGTTGTTTTTTTCCAGTTTGATTTCCCCTAACATTTAAGTGATCAACAATGACGATCAATAAGGATTTTTTTCCGACCACATTTCTTCCTGGAAGATGATAGTTCCCCGCTACCCTTCCAACTTTTAATAATGTGTTGGATGGTTCTTTTTTTTTTTTAGTAGTTTCTGTAATCTCCTTAGTCTGTTTGAGAAGGGTCAAATCATTGGCAAGCATCAAGCAAAGAAAACATCTAACATCTTTTCCATGACCACGGGATGTGTCTTTCATCATGGTTGTTTAAGGAACCATCAGTTGGGGTTAAATACCTTGTTGCCAGCTTAAAGATAATCACCCAGTAATTATCCAATAGGATGTTTGTATCTATTTGCTTAGTTAAATCCAGGTGATGACTTTTTTTGTCCAGTCAGTGTAAGAGTGCAGTTTGAGTTTTATAAAACAACTGCAGCTGCTGATTGTAACTGAACAAACACAGCTGAACTATATAGAAACTGTTTTTTAAGGATTCCAACAGTGTATTGCCTCTTTCTTTATGAGTCCCGGTTTGCTGATGAAAATGTTTCTGTGTGTAGGCAAACCTAGATGAAGAGCAGACCTCCTCCAACACATTTGTCAGAGCACTGATGACCTGCGTCTGCCAGTCAGCAGTCATATGTGAGTCCATCTGCACCCTTAACACCGACCATTACGGTCTGTAAGATATAACAATAGTTAAAACCTGACTCGTGCCTTTTCAGGTGAGAACCCGTACAGGGTGGATGGTGGGCTGATCAGACAGCGAGCCAAGCTGCTGCAGAAATATCTGAAGGATGAACAGAAGGAGCTGCAGGCTCTCTACGCCCTGCAGGCCCTGATGGTGCAGATGGAGCAGCCCGCCAGTAAGCAACACATTCGATCTCATGTTATCCCTTTGGCGCAGATATTTTGTACCTGTTATCATGCACAAAACTTTCCACTCTAACAATCATAAAGACTGAAGAATTCCCCATCTCCCCTCCCCCGTCAGATCTGCTGAGGATGTTCTTTGACACTCTTTACGACGAGGACGTGATCAAAGAGGAGGCCTTTTACAAGTGGGAGTCTAGCAAAGACCCCGCCGAGCAGCAGGGCAAGGGCGTGGCCCTCAAGTCCGTCACCGCCTTCTTCGTGTGGCTCCGCGAGGCCGAGGATGAATCCGACAACAGCTAGGGGCCGGCCCGGGGGAAGCGGCGGCGGCGGCGGCAGTTCAGAGAGGATCCTTGAGGAGAGCGAATGTTCTGTGGATGATTCAGAAGAGGCTGAATCAGCAAAATCCTTCTGCATAAAGAGGACAAAAAAAAAATCAAGAAAAAAATTCTTCAACTGGGAGAGATTGTATTATGGATCGAACGTTCGATCTTTTTTTTTTTTTTTTGCTCGTTTGTTTGTTTTGGGTTTCTTGTCTTTTGTCGCGCAAACCGAATGTCCTTTTTGAAATGAATGAACCTACAGGATTAAACAAAGAGAATAGATATGAGAGAGACGTGTTACAAGCCGTGGGAGACACTGTAATGCTGTTTTCATCAGTATTTTTTTGAGGTTGTTTTCAAATGGCTCTTCCTCGCCACGGCAACACTATCCAAGACTATTTGCTTAATGACAGACATAAAGAAAACTTAAAAGGCTGTTCACATTTATATTTTTGAATTCACCCTTGTGGATGGGGCACAGCAACACTGTCATGACACATGTCTGGTGTTTGATCCACGTGATGCGCTTTTGTGGATGACTAGCTTCGATGTTCCTTTATTTTATTTTTATTTTTTTTCCCTCGGCGCTGGCTGATTGGAGTGTGTCTTTTATAATAAAACAGAAAACTACAAAGACGAGTGACGAGAGCTGTCCAACAGACATTTCAGACAAGGAGTCAAAGCGACGGTTGTGGACTCCCGAGGATTTCACGCGGACTTTACGAGGACGATGTCGCCGAGTAGAGAGAGAGGGGCAAAGAACACTGACCATTTTGCTGCTGGGGGGGGAGGGGTGACCACGTTTCCCTGATACCCCTCAAAACCCCAGTCTGACCCCCTGCCCTCCAACGTCTGTGTTTTACTTGTTTCCCGTGCTTCTAAAGAAAAAAAAAAAAAGACTGAGAAAGGGAGAGCAACAGCGAGGGCTCATGGCTGCACCCTCCTCCAAAGCCTTTTGTTGGATTTTAAAAAGATACATTATAAAAACTTGATTAAAGTATACAGACAAAAAAAAATAAAAAAAAAATGCTTTATTAAAAAAGGACAGTACGAACCCTAAGGCCTTTTTGCTTCCACAAGTGGAAAAGCATTTCAGGAGAGTATAATCCCGTATAATAGGATGGATTTCCTTCCATTTTTTTTTGTTTTGTTTTGTTTTCAAAGAAGAGATGCTAATGTATTACCCCCCCCCCCCCCCCCCGCCTCCTCTGGAATAAAGTGGCAGTTTTTTCCCTGTATTTATATTTTTCTCTCCTCAGCTCGCAGAAGGTGCTTGTAATTATCCAACCCAAGTCATTGATTACAATTTAATTGAAAATCTGTAAATACTTTTTTGCTTTACTTTATTAAAAAGATATTTAATTAAAGAAAATTAATGCCTCTTTTCACATCCAAAAACTGGAAGAGCTAATAAAGATTGTTGCAAATAAAAGCAAAGCGCTTGTGCTTTTGTGCTGTAAGTTGCCTTGACAGAAACGGAGCCTCAGTGGAATAACGGAACGACCACTGCAAACCACAGCATACTGCACATTGCAACAATTGACTTTTTTATTAAGATGGACTAACCTTACTTTATGTCACTCACAGATTTTGTTAAAAGAGTGGTTTTGAAGCTCAGTGGCAGTGACTGACTCTGACTAACTCCTGGCTAAATGAAGTGGGGATAAGTGGGATAAGAGTAGCGCTGAGAAGGTTGGCGGTGGTGTCTAAGCTTCATCCTTGAGTCAGGAAATGAGCTTAGAGACCAAAACTTTTTTCTTATTTTCTTTCTTATTTTTTTTTTTTGGATTTTATTATGGGGCGTCTTTCGCTACCTCTCCACATGGCTGTAAGACTATATCACAGTCCTACAACCAATCAGAGCCATTCTGTTGTGAACTAATTTGACTTCACAGTGCTCGGATGATGTCAGTGACTACACTCTTTTGCCCAAACGTTCTGACTGACCCGGCAGATCTTTGCTGGAGCATAATAATCAGTTCCTAACGGAGCGACTCCAGACCGACTCCTCAAAAGTCAAGAGGTTTGTCTGACATCTGTTGGGATTTACTCACCTTTGTAACCAGCCTCAAGTAGTCATTCAAGGAACTGCTTTTTGGAACTTCTTGTTGGCTTCATTTTCAAGTTTGCTACTTGATAGCACCCAGTGAATACCTCTGGTTTAGTAGAGCCTACGGTGTTTGTTACTAAAAATGTGTTCGACTGTTCTGGGCTTCTACATAAAAAGTATCCGTGGAAGAGGACCTGCAGCATAATCTATTACATGCAGATGTGCCTATTCTCACCCTTTAATCAGATGCAGACAAGTTCTTTTGCCAGTCGGGTCTGGAGCTAACAGACTATACGTGATGTTTCTTTTCTTTTCTATCGTCGAAGGATAGATATGCTTTTGCAGATACTGAGAGACCTGGGACCAGCAGCCTGCTGGTTCGAGCTGTTCAGCTGGCCTTGGGAAACGGCGCTGCGGTCAGCGTAGAAATTATATAACTGGTAGCTGCACCACAGACTAGAAAAACTTGGACCAGGCGTCTGTTATGTCATCCCTGTGTTCCTAATGGGACGCTTGTCTGCAGAACAGGGGCTTCACGCTGAACACTCCTGGATTTCTTGGGGAAATCCAGAATTAAAAAAAAAAAAAAAAAAAAAAAGTCTAGGCCGTCTGTGAACACATTCGGTTAGACGGTTAGTTGGCTAAGATGCACAAAGGCCCAGGAAACGGCTTTCCATCCCCAGGGTTTAGCACCAAACCCAGTGAAGCTTTCCTCCTAACCACACAATGCAATTAAATATCTTAAAAGTTCTACATTTTCTACAGATTTCAACCCTCTTAGGGTCTTGGGTTCTGCAGCCTTCCCCAGTCCACTGTAATTGTAGAGCGTATGCCATCACTGGAAGGTGTGTTCCTTAACAGTCTTTACTAAAAACTACAGCAGATGAGGTATATACTGCAGGAAACATACATACATTAAAACTGATTTATCCCATCAGTTATCCTAACTCTAACCTATGTTTCTTTTTCAAAAGTGGATCGAGTGGGAATATATGTTTTAAACTTCGGCACCTGCTGGAGTCTAAAACCTATATTCCCACCTGAAAAACAAATGAACGTTCATGTTGGATTCACGTTGCTCCGGTTACTTTTCTCGCTGCAAATGCACAGAGGCCGGCGGTTACCCTGGAAATAAAAATACACTCTAAAACAGCAATGGAGAAACCACTGTTTGACATGGTTTGCAAAAAAATAAAAAAAAATAAATAAAAAAATTCCTCTTGCCACTACGCTATTAGGCCAGACATGCAGTCTGTTTTCTTTATTTGTGGTGAGGAGGCGTGAACGCTGTGAGAAAGCTGCCAGTTCATGTCTCCGGGCCGTACTTGTATCAGTGCTGGTGAAAGCAGTGGGCTTCACTTCGCTGTCAGCCCACCCCCTCCACCGCCGACCAGAAATAGAGAGTGCGGTTGTCCTGGAGTGCTCCTGCGTGCATCTCCGTCCAGAAGAGTGTGTGTGCTCAGCAAACTTGTGCAAGCTTGTGCAAATAAGAGGCGGCGCTGCGCTCCCACATTCTTGCGTTTTTCAGGCCGTGGATCCTGGAGTCGCCGTCAACCAAGCACCCAAAGTCGGATGTTCAGCAGCACTTTGCACAATGAACCTACAGAGGCACCTTTTGTCGGCTGTAACATGACCTCTGTGTAATCTTAGCCAGAGTCGGGCCATCATTTTAAACTGCCCGTATCAGCTTATCTCACTTGTTACGAGACCTGCTGTCAGCCTGCTGACATGCTCCCCCTCAGGGAGGAGGTGGCCTGCCTTATCTGTAACCTGCTTCCACTAGGCTGCACTATCGCCGGCGGTGGACCCGGTCTTTGCGTGACATTTCCACTCGGTTGCGTCACCTGTGGACACGCCGTGCGTTTCCATGTAATCCTTCCAAAGTGTATTTGCAGAGGGTATTCCACAGCTTTAGGCAGCTTTCTGACGCTGCGTTCCCACTAGTAGATTCTTTTTTTCCATGTGGATCAGCATCTTTTGCCAACTCGCTGTTGTAGATCTGCGAAATACGCAGGTTACAGTGAAGTAGAGGCAGTTTCTTCTGTAGTGGTGACTTGGATCAAATCCAACACTATTAAAGTGACTGAGAAGAAGCATTTATGCACAATCCCACAGTTGCCTGAGCGTTTCATAGATGCTGTTTAGCTGAATCTTTCGGATGCTGATAGATGCTACAGCGTTTGAAGGCCCTTTAGTGTACATGTATTGGTTGTTTGGAGTGTTTCTAGAAGTTTGTGTTTGTGATGTGATTCAACGCAGGCCAATAAATACGAAGAAAGAAAGAAAGAAAGAAACCGTTTTTGAGTTTGTGTGCGTTGTAATTGCATAAAAATGTGTCTGAGTCTGAGGCTTTGAATCTAGTGAATCAGGAAAAAACAAACAAAAAAAATGAAAATAAAAATAAAATGTGATGTTGTCATTCACACTGGTACCAGCATGACCTAATTTCTAAATTCAATTTAATTGCTAATTTATTGGGATAAACTTGTATTTGGAATCAAAAGGTCCAGATTATGTGCCAATGTTCAAATTATCTGCACTGATCTTTTCAGGACCAGAACCTCATAGCGGCCATGAAGCGTGGCAAAGGAAATGTTACAGTTTGGGGATACTTTGCTGCCTCAGACAATGGTCAGGCTGCACTCCTCACCTAGAAATTCTGCATCGTGTCAATGGATGATTGAAGGGTGGTTGAAGACAATGAGAACAATGTGCCTGAATGTAATGATAGCAAAATCCACCAAATAAAGAGGTTCACATGTGGTGTTAATGGCAGCTTTTATATAATCTATTTCCTACAAACAGCACAGCTCTGACTTATTTATATGAAACTGAAATATTCACCATCCTAAATACACTAGAGGGGGCCATTGCACCGTATATTCCTCTCATTCAGTATACCCTAGTAGTGCTGCAAGTGTTCATGGCAGCCTGTTTCATTTCTGAAATAATCAGTTAGCCACAAACAGACATTAAAATAGTTTTAATGTGGAAATATTTAGAGTTTTGTGTCAGAGTGCTTTCTCCTTGAAAACAGAACAGACTACATCTTGCTTTTGATTGAATGTACCATTTGTCCAAAAACAAGCGAGCGAAACAAGGTTCTCTTCCTCTAACCAGCACCGATCGATGAAACCGCATGCAATTACATTATGACCTGAGTTTGTTTGTTGGAGCGAATGAAACGTCTTCAGCGTGTGACATTTTTCTGTCCCAGCAGATTTCATTCAGTTGTTGGGTTAACAGCTGCCTCGGAGCCGTCAGAGCTTAATGAGTCAGCAAACCGCAACACTCCTGATGATGTATGTTTTAATATTTCTGTGTCAGCTTATTGCGTCTGTGTCCCATTGTGCCCAGTGTGTGTTTCTCGGCAGTCACTCATCAACTGTCCACCAGGGGTCCTCGTCGTGCTCATCCACTGTCTGGGTCTCCTGATGCTGCCAGCCCAGCTTCTACTAAAAAATATTACTTCATTTGGGCCTGTACAGGTGAGGGTTTCTCTGTCAGTTGTAGGATGAAATTATGATAAGTATTGCTTTATTATTTTGGTTGGAAAAAAATATAAAAGAAAGAAATGTTTGTGGACCAGGGGCATATATATATAAAAAAAGTACCCAACTCAACAGTGCCATCGCTGACTTGCTCAATCAAATCCACACCTCCACATACAGTCAATGCTGGCTCCAAATTAAAAAAATATGGCAGAAAGTAACTCAAGGAGAAGAGTGAGTAAAAAGTGACTTAATCGTAACTCACAGAGCTGTGCCACATCTTAAAATCTCACTTTGTACTGTAAGATATTAGCCTGAGAAAGCATCTGCTCAAGGTGGCCTGGAAGCAATGTGGGAGACCAATCAGCCGACTGTGGAGGATTTAACCGATGACTTGATTGCACTGACCTTCCTATGCCACCTCTCATTACATCCCAGAAGCCTCCTTAATATCACTATACGCTGTAGCTACAAACATACAGGGACCTCACTGTATGTCATATTTGGTGGCTCAGTGTTGTATTTTGAACAGGGGAGCGTCATATTTTCCTTGAGGGTCAGTCTCTTTCTGCTGTATTCTTTTTCTTGCTGCCTAAACGTCTTCTTCCCTTTCTCCTCCACCTCCTTGTCTCCTTGGATTTGCTCTGGAGGTCGGGGATAAAACTGGACAGATCCCTGCCCTGACCTCAGATCCCAAGGCTTGTGACGCCACTAGCTGGAAACACAGACATAAGCGCCCTTTTTCCACCACAATAGCTTTCACTTGAATACACAAACACATATGGCAATGGAGACTGTTCATATTTATACTTGTTGTATTTTTCATGCTGTAATTGCTCAGCCACTTCATTTTTTCAGCTGGTATCATTTAGGATTGACTTACATAAAACGCTCAATAGTGTGGAAATATGCCCAATTGCGAGAATTCATTGTGACGGTTATACCCTCTCTCATATCAATAAGCAAAACATGAACCTACAGCCAGGAGATTAGACCTTTAGCTTAATTTAGCTAAAGGTTGGAAATATGGAAATAGTTAGCTTTACTCTATTCAAAGCTAGGCACACCTCAAATAACAACAAGCTCAAGTGAAATATAACATGTTCATTGGAGAGGTGAGCGGGTGTTTTTAGAATGTTTTGTTACAACGTTATGTTAGCTTGTTGTTTCTCCAGTGATATGCTAAGCTAACAGGATGCTAGATGTAGTGCTACAAATATAAGAAACACAAACAAAATAAAGGAAGACACAGATGTTAACTGCATTTCTTCAGAGAATGTCACACCAACAAGGGGGGAAATTGTTAAATACCATGAGGTTATAAGGTTAAGTGATGACTGTCTTATCTCAAACTTATTCCATAAAGCACTATTGCAACGTTCAAATGGCGTCACGTTTATCATATTAGTGAGTAAACTCCATGTGAATGGCACCCTGCTGTGTTCACAACCTTGTAACTGGACATTTTTAAAGAGGCCTGTGTTCACAAGTTACGTGTTTGCTGACGTGTTGAGAAACAGCTGAATTGTCATTTAATCATAAAGTTTTTCTTCATAATTTTAGGCTAAGTAGAGAAATAATGTTCAGTTTTCCAACAGACTCATCTTTTCCTCATGCAAAACTATTTGCCTCTGCGGCTTCTAGACAGCAACAGTTGCCTAGCAGCAGCGTTCTCACAGCTTACAACTAATTTATGGTAACCAACTGAACGGTTGGTTACCGGAAGTATATTTTGTGCACACAATTCCTCATGCGGTAACAGCAAGCTCACAAATTCCAATTTAAGACAACATTATGTCAATAGACCCTTTATGTGTTAATTAACGTGATGACGTTTCTCGTGGGCAGGTCTTAATTGGAGACTAGACAAGCCACAGCAGTAGCTACCTTAATGCACACAAACTAGCAGCTTTTCTCTACAGCCAACCTACAAGATCCATATTTGACCAGATGATTGATTTCACTCGTGTAGTCAGTCATTCATTTTCTGTAACCGCTTGTCCTCTGGAGAGCTGGGGGGGTTAAACCCTGGACAGGTTGCCAGTCTGTCACAGGGCTATACTACACTAGTGTAGTCAATCAAAAAGAGAGCAACGTAGCCACTGCATAGGAATCATACAGCAACAAACTGCAGCAGCCAACCACTCAATGCAGCTTCTACAAAGACATTTGATCATTTGTATATTTTACCTGCAAAATAACATTCAAAACTGCCCAACTGGGTGTAAAACTGTCTGATCTGTCCACACTGTGCCCTGCCTCTCTCCTGATGCATGCTGGGATAGGCCCAACCCACACAACTCTTCACTGGATACAGCTGTAGATTATGTCCTTTTTTTTTCTTTTCTGTTCTTCTTCTTTTTTTTACATTGCATTCATTCACATCACTATATATTAGTTGTTGACACATTTAAATGTTGCAGCAGCTTTGCCTTTGCTCTATCCTACAAATTGCTACCATGACCCATTTTCTCACACACACGTTACAGGACAGTGAGGATTTGACATCACGTTGTGATGAACCTTATCTCCTTAGCAGATGGTAGCGGTTGTGAGCCATCCCACTGGCTGCTGAGACCTACACCAGTGAGGACACAGTGTGGTCATGTCTCCTCACCAGCATGACTGACAACATGTCAGCAGCTTCCACTCACCGTGTGGCGCACCGCTCCAACCCATTCAGCTGTCACACCCAGCTTGTCTTTCACAGGTTTTGTGTGTGCTGCAGAGGCTGAGGGAGATTTACTCTAGGTCACAATTTCTCATCTTCTGCCAAAATTTGCACAGACCTTCTTTTATTAACTGCAAATGAGCTGGAAAAAAGGCAGATTCACAAAGAACCGTGGCTATTACTCAACTCTTTTTTCCCCAATATCAAACGATCTGCTGCTTTCCTTACCCAACAGATAGAAATAATTCTGGGTGATGACAACGAGTTAAAAAAAAAAAAAAAAATTATGTAGCATCAGTTAAATGTTTAAAGTTGTGTATTTGACTTTGTAGTTGCACTGATGTGTCTTTGTTAATAGTATTGTTGAGTAAGGTTGAATCTGTATTACCTTTAAATGGAGTCATGCTTTATGTGTCCACAGGAGGAGTCAGGACCCTTATCCACAACCTTGGAACTGAAAATGTTCAATAAGGTCAGAGTTCATGAGTTTTGATGAGTTGAGTTCTGGTAAGTGGGCATGTTGCAATTTGGTGATATTTGTCTGCCTCAGGAAATTGCTTGTATTCACAGGGCTCTCATCTTTTCATTATGCCTTTGCACTTCCGAGAATGTCAGAACAGAAAATACACACCACAGCTCTTTAAAAAGAATTCAGTTTTAAGGCGTCCACACACGCACGCTCGTGTTGGCCCAGGGAATGAAGGCACCAAATATTGAATTAAAAAGTAATTACATTGAAACTATGTTGGGGCTTACCACATGAAAGATGACAATGGATGTAAAGTTGCAATATCAACAAAAATAAATGATTATGTGTATACACACCAGGCATAACATTATGACCAGCATGTGTAGGTCTCCCTTGTGCCTCCATAACAGTTGTGACAATTCAGAGAATGGACATGGGTCCTCTGAGTGTTTCCTGTGGTGTCTGGCAACAGGATGTTTAGCTGCTGCTACCACCTCCTACATGCGCTGTTTACACCCTGCTACAAAAATACAACATACTTGCATACATCGACAAACTTCAGAAAGCCCACCGTAGATTTTGGGACACAGTGAAACCATTATAACGAAAGAATAAAAGAGTTTTGAATGATAGCTGGAGTTTGAGGGTTTAATAGAATATGATAATAACTTGATGGTCCGGTCCTTTCTAGGCTCCCACATTAACACTAGACATTGTTTGAGGATGTCTTCTGGCCAAAAATGCATCGGTAATGATATTTTAATAAAATATGAGGCTGCACAGACTTTGCCTTTTTCGATTTTTCTTTGCTTTGATACCTGATTCATAAGTTCGCGTTCGAGCTCCCAGTTACTCTCTCTGATACTCACTCATATATATATATATTTTTAAATTCATTTTACATTTTCTCCCTTTCCCTTCATTATGGATTCAGAGAAGCCCACGTACAGTACGCTGCGTCACATCAGCTCTTTGTTTGGCTCTCTCTGCTTCCATTTACAGAAACATGCACTCTCATCCCCAGCTAATTTGAGCTGCTTAACCCGTTTTTTTTGCATATTAACAAGTCACCGTGGCCCTCGCCGACGGCCTGTTCACATTTGTGAGGCTAATCAGTGAACTTGCAGCGAGCATTAGGCGATCAGATTAGCTCTGATGAGTGTCCCATTACCAGTGTGACGCATGGCACCTGTTGAATAAGAAGAAAAACTCGTTCTTGCATCAGTTGCCATGCTACCTCCTTCCCTCCCGGTGTCTGTGATGGGAAAATTTTGGACAAGCGATCAAACAAAACATGGTTTGTTAATACATATATTCATCTCTCTCGCTAATATATTCATTGGAAAATAGATGGCTGAGTGCTTCTGCCATTCAGCTCAGCCCTGGTGGACTCTGCCTTTCTCAGTTACATAACTCTACCCATTTGTGATTAGAAAGCGCACAGTTTCTTTCCGTAGCTGTTTGGCATGTTCACTTTTATTCCCTTGAGCTTTAGCACAGCGTCATAAATAATTTCCCTATCATTAAAACAGCATGCGATGATCAGTTCTTAAGGAAAGTATAATCCATTTTTTCAAAAATGGTTCTCTGTGTGAAACTCACCTGCTCTGGTGTTGGCCATATATGCATTCTATATCTGTTTTCTACAATTTTTTTTTTCTCAAAGCCAACAACGCGTTTTTTCTGAGGTCATAAATTTGTCCCAGGCCCATTAATCTTTGTGCATTTACGACATGCTGTTAAAAGAGATAGTCAGCTGTTGTGATTGCTGATTATTTCACTTGAGGGCTTGTTGTGGAGGTCAGAGCTTCAGCTTCATCCTGGCCATGGAGTCGACAAGGCTGACCAGCTCTGTTTTCTTTCTGCTTGTGGTGTTTACGTTGTCCAACGCCAAGGGTAAGGCAAGGAAACCAAAGAGATTCTGAACTTGTCATTGTTTTAATGAATCTGATCGTTCTTCCACTTGATGCCTTTTTTTTTTTTTTTTTTTGGGTGGTTCCACTTTTGTACTTTCATCTGCTCAGATTTTCTTCAAGTCTTGCACATTTTAAAATATTCTTTGATCCCTTTCCTCTCTTCTATCCTTCAAAAACATTCATACTTTGAAGTTGAAACTTTATTACATTTATTAATACCTTCAGTACATTTTTAACCCTCAGAACGTACTTTATCCTGTCTGCCTCTGACACTTCTGCTTCTCTTTAAGCGACTTATTTCAAGTCGTGACATCTACTTCTTTTTCAGCTGTTATACTTCAACTGAAACTTTGACCACTCCTTTCAGTGGTTGCACATCAGCTGTCGTTTCTGCTCACTTTCATCTTTTACTTTTCCACGAACAATTCATCGGATTTTGATGGTTCCACCTCAGAAGACATTTCCATTGTTTTCAAAGCTTTGCTCTTCTCTCCTCCTTTGCTGCACACTTTATCAGCTACACCATAAAATACGTTCTCATTGCTTTCATCTCTTTCGATGTAACATTGCGTAACAGTTGCTTCCATCATTTACGCTTCAGATAACAGTTAAACTGATTTCACAATCCACAATTCAGTATTACAGTATGTCTGTCTCTTTCTCTGAAACACCTTCCAGTGCTTACACTGCAACTGAAGTTTCAACTTTGGCCACATTCTCTCCATCTAACAGCTCAATCACCCATTGCACTTTTTTGTTTTTAAATGACGTTTGGACTCACTTCACTTCTTCACTGCAAAAGCTCAACCACTTTCCGTGCATACACCACAGAAGGTATTTCCATGGCAGCAGAGACACAGCAATAAAATATGTCTCATGAAACCACTGGAATTAGATAAAACCAAAAGTAAATCAGGGATGGGGGTTAAGGTTACAGAAACCCCATGCAAATAGGATACCTGCAAATACAGAAGTGCACTGGAAGCAGCACTAACAGTAATGTAAATACTACCCCCTGAGAATAAATGTTTACATGCAGCATTATTAACGCCGTCAATCTGCAAATAATGGTGTATGTCGTCAGATTTTGATTTGCTAATAAAAGGCAGGCAAGTTGGATAGATGGATGTTAATACAAACAAAAAACGTATTTCCAACACCACTGACGAGGTGCTAAAGTCAGTGCTTGGTCTTGTGTGTGTTTTCAGTGCATGTGTTTTCCTGTGATGATGACGTTTTCTTACCGTGCTTATGTCTCTACACTTGTACACTTTAACATTTTTCCCCCATTTCCAATGACAATCCAGCTTCTTATCTCAGCATTAGATAGTTAGATAGTCAGCCAACCGCTTACTCTTCATTTATTTCTTCCCTTTCAACTACCTCTGTCAGCATTCGTATTTTTGCTGCGTCTTAGGTCACAGCATTATCTGATCCAAGTGTTTCAACTGCACATTTTAGTCAACCACCTGACATTTAACGATAACATCACAGTGGCCTGTAAATGCTGACTTTAATGTATAACATGATTCTCCCCCTTTTTACCTCAGACTTCTTTCCTACTTTCCTGCTTTTCTAAACATAACCACCCGCCGCTGAATTCCCTTCTCACTTTGTGCTCTGTTTTTTTACCCTCATTTCAGCCTTTAATTTTTTCTCCTTAATGATTCCTCAGCTTTCACATGGCCATCCGACCTCAAAACACTTCCTCTCCCTATTTGTCTTGTAAGAGGCTCCAGAACTTTTTAAATCCGCACGCTGGACTTGTGCCGTTATCAGCCTTCGCCGCGTATCGGAGGAATGCTGTATCAAACCGATTGCTGAGACCACAGAGAGATGTGCTGCAGTAGATAAGAGAGCATGATAGTGAGGCTTGACAGCTGTTGCAGCAAACAAACATCCCGACACACACACACACACGTTCAAGTCCTAAAGGAGTTTTTAGTTCCGCTCCCACTGATCTCTGCAGGATGTGCGAAACAGCTCTTTGACGCTCATCCGTGACATTTTAGTTTGAAGTTTGTTCAAAGCACTGAGTTACACCTGTAGTGATTCCCTACAAGGACGTGTTGTGCTTTAAAGGCACACTCAAGCAGATTACACTTTCAAAAACTTTAGGAATTCACTGGTCTTAGCAGAATTATAGTCTAGTAACCTTTGAGATTACATTATGAGGCGTGTTTATGAGTCAGTTAGAGAGATACAACCATAACTTTTTTTTTTGTGGACGGTGGAATTCGGAGTTGGAATTCACATTAAATAAAAGATTAAAAAAAATAATAAAAAAAAAATCTATTGAAACAGAAGATAATACGTCAGTGGCTTTAAGTCCCTAGTATGGGTCAAACTCTGTCACAAATACAACTGAAAAGCATCCTTCAAATATGTTTGTGAGGGAAGAGCTATTTCTGTCTTTCCTGGTTCTGGTAGAAAGCTTTCATTATGTTGTGGTGGGGGTTAGATACCTCATGCCCTGCAAGCATGGAGTTACTGTTCTTCCAGTTCACTGTGCAGCAAGATAAAGTTGTTTACCTTGATGATGTGTTGGAGGTATGCTAGTTATGTAGGAGATTTCCACCTGGAGCTAGTTTGATCTCACAGTTTTCTCCCTTTGGTTTTACCTGACCTTGTTTTACTTTACTTAAATAAATTAAGGTTACATACTAATGTGAGGAGTAACAGATTGAACTTGCTATATTATCTTCAGCAACAGGGATGGTATGTTTGGTGAGCATCAATGGAAAGTTAACAGACAGTGGTCCCAGCATGGCTTCAAAACAGGGTGTATGTCTGAAAGAAAAAACACAAACATGCAGATGAAATTAAAGGTCACGTTGCAAACTCTGAGGCTTTTACACCTCACATTAAAATGTGATCCAACCACGAGTGGGTGGCTCTGAGTACGGAGGTGGACGCAGCCACAATGCTTTGCAGATGAATTATCTTCTCCTGGGCAGTCCAGTCACTAGAGGTCAGCCCAAAGTACAGGTGTAAACTGAGCTCGGGCCACATTTGGAGGTGGCCTGGATCGCCTTCCTTTGGCAGCGTGAACACACAACTCCTCCTTCTGCACATTAACACCTGCTCAACGTGGGTACTCTTGCACAAGCGAGTGCCTAATTCATAATGATGAATATTCATTTGTTATGATGTAGTCGCTCACCCTCTTTTGCCAGTATTTCTCAGTTTCATGCTAGGTGTACATGCCCACATTGGAACTCGATGCACTGCTTGGATGAGCATGAAGCAGATAAATGACTCCATAATAAATGGTTCTTTAATGAACAGCATAAAATATAACACTATATGAAAACATAAACATGAACTTAAGTATGACTTTCACGTTTCAATCCTCCTTGTGTGTTTTTTTGAAGACAGTATCGAGAACACTGAAAAGTTTGCGGTATAGATGTGTCAGTTTTTGATGTGTTTATTTATCTCAGTTTTGGATTAACACCCTTTTGAACTGTATGTTTGTCGACAGTTGCGGAGGAGGATCCAGAGTTCTGGAGGTCTCAGGCCAGGAAGACCCTGCAGTCAGCGCTGGACAGGAAACTCAACGAAAATGTTGCTAAGAACATCTTGTTTTTCCTTGGAGATGGTAGGTTACACAAGAGAGTGATTTCATTACAGTAATAACACTGGACGGCCTCGAATGGCTGAACTGTTACGACAAGTGGAACCAGGAATTACTGCCTGATCTACTTCTTAAGATGTACAATTCTGGGTCTTGTCTCTGCTGTTTTGTTTTCATGTGTTGCGCAGAAAACAAGTAGATGTGCCAAAATGAGACTTTCCAGCGAAACAGAGCGATATTCTTGTTTCATTAGAGGAAATCCTGGATAGAATAGAATACGTATAAGATGTGTCTGTGTGCGTCTGTGTGCCTCAGGTATGGGAATCACAACGTACACCGCTGCTCGTATCCTCAAGGGACAGCTGCAGAACCAGACGGGGGAGGAAACAGTGATGACCATGGACACCTTCCCCAGTGTGGGGCTGGCTAAGGTACACACACAAACCAGAGAGTCAAGTGTCCATGAGCGACAAACTGAACCCCGTGAACAAACGGATAGATGTGTCATACAACATGTGACTGTAAAAAGCTTTGCGTGCCAATAGGCAGGAAGCTGTTATATAAATATTATTCATCATTCATATCTCCCTCATGTATTAAAAGAGCAACCTTTTGACCTGCATGTCTGCATCATCATGTGTTCTCATAAACCTATTAAAATGTAAATTAATCTAATATACAGATAAAAGTTTGCTACTAGGTACAGGCACACACCCATGGAAAAAAACGCTGACTCGTATTCGTATTTAGTTTGTCATCTGTGTCTAGGCAGGACTCACCATATAAACACTTTTTCTCCAAGTCTCCAGGGAGAAAGACAGATAAATAGATCGGATTCAGTCAGACGTGAAACAAATATTTTAATGAGAGCAATTTAAGCAATGGCCACTGAGTAATCGCTTTAAGGGAAACGTGAGCAGACACTGCAGTGATAGATTACTTTACTGTAATTGTTACTTATATTTTTCTTAACGTCCCATTAGTTCTTTTTTTTTTAATTGCTTGCCACTTTTTGCCTCTTTTCAGTTGTTATGTTCTGCTGTAAACCGGCGTCGTTAAAGTCTAAGAGCGTTTTGTCACGCCGTGTATTTTATTTACGGTCGTCTACAGTCTATGCGTGTGTGCTCGTTGTGCAGACCTACAGCGTGGACTTCCAGATCCCGGACAGTGCAGCCACGGCCACGGCGTACCTTTGCGGAGTGAAGACCAACCTGAACACTGTAGGGGTGAACGCGGCGACTCGCAACGGAGCCTGCAAAACTCAGAAGGGCAACGAGGTCACGTCTATCCTGAAGTGGGCCAAAGATGCGGGTGAGATCACGGCGAGGGCGCTGTTACAGAACCGCTGCCAGTACCTCTTATTTTTCACAAATTCAAATAAATGATGTGGCGCTCACTGATGTTTCAGCAGGAAAATTTTTCAGCCAATGAGAGTTTAATACCTGACACGACACGACAATGTGTAAAAAAGTGTTGGTTTTATTTTTTGGTGTTGAGCACTGGTGTAGATGGTGTACCTATAGGTTACCCTGATCTCTGACCTATCAAAGGCTACTGGCTACGCCCCAGCCCCCCTGTGACCAATAAGCAGTAATAGATGATGACTGTTGCTTCACTGGAAACACTTAAATCTGCACATTTTAATGAATGGATAGTTTAGTTGTTTACCCTATATGCAGTGTTTTGTGTTTTGTTGTTTTGTGTATGCTCAGCATTTTATCTTTGCTGACTTTCATCTCTCCTTGGCCAGGTTTCTATCACATACAAGGTCTCCGTTATCAATTATTATTTCAATAACATCGACATGAAGAAGCTTTCTTGAAAGGATATGTATACACCAATCAGCCACAACATTAAAGCATTCAAACCATTAAAAACCATTACAAACCATTACAGCCACCTACTGTCAGTACAGGAGGTGGTCATAATGTTCAGTCTCATTGGTTGGATGGATGGTAAACTTATCCTCACGGTGATTTTCTTTGGATGTATATAAAATAAGTCGTTGCTGCGCACTATGTCCATGTCGTCCTCAGATGGTGATTGAACGATCGCAGTAACAAATGGATTTTCGGGCTCTCGTTCAAAGAGCAGCCAGATACCTGACACTGTCCGTCGCGCGTGTCACAATTTAGTTCTAGCTCCTGTCAAGAGAAAATCCCTCAGGTCTCATACAACCTCGCCAAAACCCGATTTTACAGCTGAGTGCGTTCCTGTGAGCTGCAGTGGCCCGTCAGAGTGGTGTTGCCACAGGGGAGCGAGGAGCAACAGCAGCTCCACACTGAGGATCCAGTAAAGGATAACGTGCTACACAGGGAGGAACCTTGACTCTTATCATGTTTCCCCGTTATCGGAGGCTGTAAACATCTCACAGCGCACACGCAGGCACACAGCGTGTCGCAGCCTTGACCCTGGCACACCACCAGACACTGACGCTCAGGTGTGCGAATGTGCTGAAGAACAAGGGGGCTATTTTTAGACTTTGGCCTGACACCTGCTTGACGTCATGAAGCAATATCTCAGAAATGGTCCTCATAACGCAATCCTGAAAACATTTCTGTTTTAGCAACCTTTATTTTCCTGGAAGGGAACACCTCGAGGGGGCAGATACATCTCTGGCATTTCAAGACGATTTTTCTTTACTCAAACCTTTTCTGTTTTCTGTTTCTTTCCTAATGACTCTACTGAGTTATTAAAAACAAAGAAATATGGGGCGCCCGAAGAGCTCCCCTTTGAGCAGCCTGCATCCTCTTCAGCACGTCGTTCCCTCCGTCGCACTCCATCATTTCCGGCAAAGACATAAAAGGCCAAAAAAAAAAAAAGAAGCAAAACCCATAGGAGAGCATGGTGAGATGCAGCAGCAACTTGACGTACATTTTATCCACTTCTTGTGGGTAATTAAGACCCAGAGACTCGTGCAGTGCCACTGGAGGGCCAGGGTTGCTGCAAAAGTTGTAACCAAAGATATTCAGTTTGCTGCAAAGGGACGGAAACAGAACAAGCAAATATTCACCTTTTACAATCCTTTTCATGTTACTGGAAACATGACCCAAACAAGCAATCAGTAACCAGAATTATACCCTGTTATTTTTCTGTTGACTACATGACAGATCTTTACTGAATTTGTGCTTTAATGACACACAGGGTTCAATATTTAAGTAAAGACACTTAAATGTTAATCCAGTTTTGTCTAAGTATTCATGAGGATTCAGTTGACTCAGTGTTGTGCTGCATAGGATACAGGCCAAAAAGAGTGTTGGGTGTTGTGGTTAAAAGGAATTATACAGCGATCAGACACAACATTAAAACCACTGACAGGAGAAGTGAATAACATTGACCATCTTGTGATAATACCGTGTTGTGATGGGAAACTTCATTTCATTCACTGTATGCCGTAGGTAAGTCCGTTGGCATTGTAACAACTACGCGTGTGCAGCATGCCACTCCTGCAGCCGCTTACGCCCACAGCGCCAGCAGGTCGTGGTACAGTGATGCCGACATGTCTGATGCTGCCAAGCTGGAAGGCTGCACCGACATTGCTTCGCAGCTCATTGAAAACACAGACATCGATGTAAGATTCTCTGTAACCCAGATCAGCTCCACTTTTTCATGTTATGTTTTTTTTGTTGTTGTTGTTGTCATTAAATTGTGTTTAAAATTGCGGCATGTGTTTCTAGGTGATCATTGGTGGCGGCAGGAAGTACATGACGCCTAGCGGCACCAAGGACCCAGAGTACCCCTGGGATTACGGCTCCAGGGGCAAAAGGAAGGATGGACGCGACCTAATCACTGAGTGGCAGAATTTAAAAACCGGAAAGGTAGCATTTTTACTTACTCAAGAAAGCAGCATGATTTATAAGAACATCTTCACAGCGCTGCCTCAGTTAAAAAGTGGCCCTACATACTATCCTGTTTTATAATGTTGATGTCAGGGCTCCTAGTTTTTCCTTAAATAGTAACTACACTTGGAGCAAAAGGTCTGATTCTGCAGCCTTCTACTGTGTGAACGTTATACAGTGTTAGCAGCTTTAGTCGCTCTTAGAGGAGCTGCATTAAATGAAACACAGTCATAAATGTGCAGTTGTACTTGAGATAGTCATAGAATGTTTCAAGTCATTAAGTGAATTCTTTTTTAATAATTTCAGGTTTCCAAGTACTGAGAGTTGCAGCAGAGTACATTCAATTTGGTCGGCATTTCTGACAATCTTGACTAGTGCTGCTGAGTTTTTATAATTAGGTTTTTAATGCACTGACTACAGCAAATGAGCTCTGTTACATCAGTGTTAAATTAGAATATTTAGATATAGGAGCACAGCTCGTATCTATTTAGAGGTGAAAGCAGTAGAGTGTTCTTTATATGCAGCACTACTTCCTCTGGCATGGAAGGGAAACATTTGTTAAAGTTATAAATTACATGTTTCAAACGGACACACAGTGGTGGCAGTCAGGAGTGACACACTTATGCGACGTTCCATATTTCTTAGACGTTTATCCATTAAGTACTAAGATGGAACAGTTGGAGTTTATTTGGCGCTATATGGAACATAACACTTAACATTAATACACAGGCCGTAAACACAAAGAGAATTTGAGGACAGTGTACGAGTGGAAGTGACTCACTCAGTGACTCACAACCAGCACAATCGCTTCCACTCACAGCGTTAATGTGTGTTACAGAAGGCCCACTACGTGTGGAATAAATCGGATTTCGACGCTGTTGACCCTGAAACCACCGACTACCTCATGGGTGCGTTCATTTTCCTTTTCCATTGTCGTCTCACGTTTTTCTTTTCACACGAAGGCGACTCCTTTCCATCCCACCCTTGATGAACACAACATCAACAGACCCGTAGTGTCCTTGGTTCATTCACCAGTTTAGTCTTTTCTTCTTGTGTTTGTGTTGTCAGTTCTGCACAATGTTTTCAAGGTACATAAACATGAAGTCTTTCATCAAATCTTTTTTCAGCACACCATGTGTTTACTGTTACTGCTACTACTATTATAACAGCGAGCTGCTGCTTGGATGGCTCTGTAAAGCATGTTGTCCATGACCCAGATTGTTAGTGGTTTGATCCCCAGTACTTAACAAAGTGTCCCTGAGCTAGTCACTGGACCCCAAGTTGCTCCCAGGGCTTGGCACTGGCACAACATCTGTGTTTAATTAAAGTTTCCGAGAATAAATGTTCTGTTTTGTCTCATGTATAAAATATACTCACTTGCCACTTTATTAGGTACACCTGTTCAATTGCTCATTAACACAAATAGTTAATCAGCCAATCACATGGCTGCAATTCAATGCATTTAGACATGTAGAGGAGATCAAGACAACTTGCTGAAGTTCAGACCGAGCATCAGAATGGGAAAGAAAGGGGATTTAAGTGACTTTGAACGTGGTATGGTTGTTGGTGCCAGACGGGCTGGACTGAGTATTTCACAAACTGATGATCTACTGGGATTTTCACGCACAACCATCTCTAGGGTTTACAGAGAATGGTCTGAAAAAGAGAAAATATCCAGTAAACAGCAGCTTGTAAATGAAAATGTCTTGTTGATGTGAGAGGTCAGAGGAGAACGAGCAGACTGGCTGGAGATGATAGAAAGGCAACAGTAACTCAAATAACCACTGGTTACAACCAAGGAATGTAGAATACCATCTTTGAATGCACAACACATCCAACCTTGAAGAAGATGGGCTACAGCAGCAGAAGACCACAACGGGTACCACTCCTGTCAGCTAAGAACAGGAAACTGAGACTACAGTTCACACAGGCTCACCAACACTGGACAATAGAGGATTGGAAAAACGTTGCCTGGTCTGACAAGTCTTGATTTCAGCTGCATCATTCAGATGTCAGGGTCAGAATTTGGCGTAAACAACATGAAAGCATAGATCTATCCTGCCTTTCTGTCCATGTCCATCCCTTTATGACCACAGTGTACCATCTTCTGACGGCTACTTCCAGCAGGATAATGCACATGCAATGACAATGAGTTCACTGTACTCCAATGACCTCCACAGTCTGCAGCAACTGTGTGATGCTATCATGTCAATATGGACCAAAATCTCTGAGGAATGTTTCCAACACTTAAAAGTATGCTACGAAGCATTAAGACAGTTCTGAAGGCAAAAAAGTGTCCAACGTTTCACAAGCAATGTGTACCTAATAAAGTGGCCAATGAGTGTAAGTCGTGTTTATCTCCATCTCCCGTTGTACAATGTAAGTTTAGTATTCATTCTTTTAGTTTCTGGATATAAATATTTGTCTCTTTTAGTAGCTATATGCTCCAATATGTTAGTGTGTGCCAGTTCCTAACTTATCATTGTTCTTTTTTTATATATCCTGATGTCAGTCTTCTGTGTGGTGTGCGATGTGTGTGGGAGTACTTGTTCTTTTTCTGGACTGGATACTCACTTACCGCTGTACAGACTTTGGTTTATCAAAAAGATGAAAATAGTAGTAGGGGGAGTAGATAGGACTTCCCTTGCTTCTACGCCTCTGCTGTGGGTAGATACACTGGAGGTACTGTAGTTTAATTTGGTTTCCGTCTCTCCCACTTCACAGCCCTTTTTGAACCCGGCGATCTCCACTTTGAGGAAGACAGGAACCCAAGCATGGATCCATCCATCGTTGAGACAACAGAGAAGGCCATCCGCATCCTGCAGAAAAACCCTAAAGGCTTCTTCCTGCTAGTGGAGGGTGAGGAAAACAGCTTCGCCCACCTTCCGCATGCACCCATCTTTTAGTCGATCAGTGACTAGATAATGAAATCCCCTGAGAAATGGAACCAAAAATAGCCCAAGTGGATCAATTGAATCATTGATCCTACAGTAATGACAAAGAGAGCCCAAGTGGCCAATAACTGACCACATAATTGCTGTGGTTTGCTAAAATATCAACATGTGTTCACCTTCAACCCTGATATTGGTCGGTTTTAGGAGCTGTGTTTTCTGCCATAGTGACAGCATCTAGATACATCATGTCACAGAACAGTGTGTACCTGCAGTAGATCCAGTGACTTGACATCGATTCTGCATACAGCTCAATGAGTTTGCCGCAGTGTGGTGGCCTGATGTGTTTCTGTTCCACGCGGCTGCCTCATCGGCCCCCTCATCCATCTCTCCCTTTATCTGCCGTCTGGGGACTCCATGGTGCTACTGAGCGTCTTCACAATGACTTTAAAATAACAAGCAAACGTATAAATAGAAGCCAGCATATGGCGCACCCAATCACTGACAGCTCGCTGAGATCACAGCTTATTAACCTGGGTCTACTTCACTTTCCAGTATAGCTCGTGGAGAGGACAGGAGTGGGAAGATGCGCTAAAAGCAAAAAAAAAAAAAAAAAATCGTCTTCCAGCAAGACCCACTCTCTCTGCTGGAGGAAAGTAGCAACTTTGAAATCTACCTACTTCATATGTGCTGTACTGTATACATTCATCTCTAGGCTGTTTATATATAGACTGATTTTCTGCATATAAACTGTAGAGTAAATGTTACCTTTCAGTGGAGTCCTTTGAGCAAAGGTTAATCTTCAAGTGATTTGAGGAAAAAAAAAAAATAGGTCAAGTTCTGAGTGATTTGACATAATCCAGAGTCTTGCGTCCTTTCAGAGATAAGTCATATTTAAGTACGTCTTGAGTCATTTGACACGGGTCAGAGTGTTGTGTCAAGTCTTCTTATACAAGCCAGAACGAAGACAGTGTCAAAAGAAGACACCGTAGTCTGAAAATAGTCACAACCAGACATAGGTCTTGGGACATTCAAGATTTACTACTGGTGGGAGTTGAGCTGGACTGGTGGGCTAACATAGACTCAGTGTACCAAAAAGGTCAGAGCCGACTCTATTTCCTGAAGAGACTAAGATCATTTAATCGTTACATAATTAGATAAATTTTCCTTTGGGCAAGTCAAATCTGAACTCTTGAGCTAGTCTTCAGATAAATCTATGAGGCGCCAAAGCCAATAGTGATTAAAAGTAGAGATTACAGATAACAGTGTTTTTATGTGACAAACTATGTAAATAATAATAATAATATTAATAATAGGTTTCTTTAAATTTCAAACACGATTCACATTATTTTCTCTATAGAAATGTGTCTTGTTTGAGTAAATATAATAATAAAAACATGTCACTCTTTAAGTGTAATGAAAAAAATAAAAGAAATTAAAAAAAAAAAAAAAAGCAACCGATCATCCCTAATTTATGCCTTTGTAACCCTTTCCTCCCTGTATGTTCAGGCGGCCGTATCGACCAGGCTCATCATGCGGGCCGGGCGTACATGGCGCTCCACGAGACGGTTGCTTTCGACTACGCCATCGCCAAGGGCCTTGAACTGACCAAGGAGGAGGAAACTCTCACCGTAGTAATGGCTGACCACTCCCATCCTGTTACCTTCAACGGATTCCCATTTAGGGGCCAGAGCATCCTGGGTAATTACAAACAACCTCCTGTGTACAGTTTCATCGCTCACTAAAAATTGTTTTAAAAGATGACAGTGAAGGGGCTGAAAGCAGAGACCATGTTTCCTGCGTGTCAACATTTATACAAACTTACAGTTAACGATTAAATCCGTGGGCTTCCTATTCACACATGAACGGAGGTGAAGAAGGAGAAACCCTTCTCTCTGTTCTATTTCCTCCCCTCTGCTCTTTGCTCCATCCATCCGTTTCCCCCACCTCCAGGTGTGTTTGTCTGCCATGACAATCTACACCCAAGGTGGCATTTTGTGCCTGTTGTGTGCGTGTGTGATGGCTTTCAGTGCCGGCTTCCTTACAGCTTCATTGTGCCTCTGCCACCAGCAGCTTGACATTTCCTTCGCTTTCTCTCCCCTGCAATTACAGCGTGGGTAAACACATATAGCTGGCAGCCTTTCTCCCGCTCGCCTTTCTATTTCAGTCCCTCGATTTCTCCTCATCTCTGTCCCTTCTACCTGTCCGCCGACTACAGACGCTAACGCCTGCCTCTGCCACATTTTAAACGTCTGACTTTTCCTCGCTTTGTTAATCTCAGTTTGGACGGGCCTCACCGACTCCTTAGCTCTGTTCCTTCAGCTCTTTGTCTCCTCTTTACCTCAAGGCTTAAAACCTCAGATGCCCTTCGTCTCACACATGACAATATGGCTTGTCAGAAAAAGGAACATCGTGCGTGCTGTAAATTGAATGGAGGCCCAATTCTATTCTGTTCACATTACTGTCACCGCTTACCGAACACAACGGACGCAACCATAGGCACAGCTCCGCTTTCCCAGATTTGACACATGAAATTGCCTCAGTAGACAAGACAGTTTCTCAAATTAAAATCTCAGTTCTCCTCATTTGTATTCCGTGCATAAACTGTTTTACCTCCCCCCAGGCTGCAAGACAACCGACAACTAATGAGATCTAAAGATTTTCCAGATGGGGACACGTGTCTCTGTAGATTATTTTAAACAAAACCTGTAATCACCATAAAGAAATCCATTTCACCTCTGCTGTACGGAAGCGAAAGGGGAATTTATCACAGAGGCAACCCTGGAATCTCTTTCTCCTCAGCTTCGTTAGCGCCCGTGGTGATAATTGGTAATTGCGATTATGTTTTTGAAGGCGAACAGATTCGTCACGTTGTCTGCCAGCTGGACTTTTGAGCGCTCCACCTATATGTACCTCGAAAGCAAACTGCTGTTTGGCGGGACGATTTGTTCGTCTTTGTTCTGCGGCAGATAGAGCAAGATTCAACATTAACACCTTTATTTAAATGAAAATCTTCAAGACTGCCACTTAAAAAAAAAACTATGTACCGTTTTTGTTGCATTAAAGTTGACGTTGCCCTTCAAATGTGTATTAGAAAAAGTTGAATTCAGAGTCCAGATATTACAGTTTTGTTTAATAAAATACTTCCTGCATACCTGTATCAACAACTATGAAGAGTGGACAAGAGGATAAAAAAGAATGATGCAATAACTTTGTATTCCAGAGGAATTTGGATTCAATTATAGTTCAAACCTATAACTGAGCACATTAAGTGTCGCTGGAACAATAAGTAAATAGGAAAATCAGGCTAAAGGGGTGTTAACTGTACTATGAACTAACTATGTGTCTTCCTCCCTGGTTTCCACTGATTCTGTTGTACAAATATTCACTTTAAAAGAATATTCAGCCCACGAGTATATCAGAGAGTCTTCAAGGCTTATGTTGAGCTGTGGTTATATTGTGCCGGTCACACTTTTCTACTCCCTCTTTACTGTTTTATCCTATTTTACCCTCCTCCTCCTCCTCCTCCTCCCCAGCGGTGCAGCAGTGATTAATGTGCTTGGGAAACTCTGCGCTCTTCATCAGCAGGGAGACTCGTCGGGCTAATGGCTCATCTGGAGACAAACAATGAGTTGCTCAACAAGCTCTAGACCTCCTGCAGCACCCTCGGGATCCACAAATCCCCGCTCCTCTTTTGTGTGTGCGTGATGTGTGCGCGTGTGTGTTTGGCGAGGAAGAAGGGAAAAGAAAAGGAAAAAAGGATAAGTCAACGATAATCTTTATGTTCACCAGGTAAATCTCCACTTTGGGCCACCGACTTCTTGCCTTTCACAACGCTGATGTACGGCAACGGACCTGGGCACAAAATCAGTAACGGCAAACGCCCCGACATCCGCAACGTCACCACCAGTAAGGCGCACTCATTACTGCTTTGTTTTCTTTTAAAAAACATTGTGGACTTTGGTTCATTAGCATCCATCACTCCTTTAACAAGCTTTGTTTTCTTTGCATATCTTGAGAAAACTTGAGGACAAATAAGACAAGCCTAAAAGCTGTTGCATATCACTGTGTCTTTTCCAGAAGCTAAAGACTACGTCCAGCTGTCTGCAGTGCCCTTACAGTCTACCACCCACAGTGGAGAGGATGTGGCAGTGCTGGCCCGTGGACCCATGGCCCATCTCTTCCAGGGCGTCCAGGAGCAGAACTACATCGCCCATGCCATGGCCTATGCCGCCTGCGTGGGCGCTGACCTGAGGCACTGCCAGGGGCAGACTGAACCACCTGTGGGTCAGACCACAACCAGCGGCGACATGAACGGGGCCCGGGCAGTTGGAGCCTCCACAGCTTTGCTTGGCAGCCTCATCAGCGCACTGCTGGTCCTTCAGTTCTGATTTAGAAATTAATTTATTTACATTAATAAATTTTCCCTTTTCCTAAATGAGGCCTGACTGACATGAGCTTACAGTTGGAGGCTGGGCTCATATAGGCTGACTGTCAAAGACATATGACAGCCTGTGTGGCTTCTTCTATGCTACCACTACTGAGCACTTTGATTCGAAGACAGAGAATCAAACTAGACACCAGAAAGACTCACTGTAGTAAGAAAAGCCATTAAAGAACAGCGTGATCCCTGCATTACATTAATAAAGTATTCTATTCTATACTTACAGTGTCATGTATTAATATTTGTGACTTTATTTGCATTGATCCAGAATGTCAAATTTTCCTCATCTAAGAAAACAGCCTTATATCCAGTGTCCCTTACCCATGAAGGCTCACAGTCCTCCTGTTAGTCTTAAAACACCTACAGCAAATTGCCACATTTAGAAACAAGGTTAAGCAAAACTAAACAGTTGGCACTTTCTGCTTCAAGTTTTACATATTTAACCAGCCCACAGAATGCAGCTGACAGCACAATTAAAATAGCAGTTCTACATTTTAGGAAATATGCTGACTGGCTGGGAGTCAAATGACCTTCATGTACAGATTAAACCTACTAAATGCATTTTTTTTTTTTAATCACTGATACTCTCCTTTTTATTCTTGTTTCTGCTCTTAATACTAAGCTAGTTACTAAGCACACATGAGACTGATATAAAAAAAACACTCACCAAGAAAAAGAATTAATTACTTATAAGTTTATGTTTGATTGTAAATTACATGTTTCACAGTTCTTCTAAGGGAGGCCTTTCCATGCTACAAATTGTTTAGGCATGAAAATCACAATTAATTCATACAAAGTGTGTTCAAAGTCACTACACTAGTGTCCCTCTTCATACAGTCAGAGACTGACATTGGCATCACAGTTCTGGGGTATTTAGACCACCTGTTGCTGGACTCCTTGTTATTCTATGGAGTCATGATTTTTTATGACTCTAGTTGTATTGTCCAACTACAGGGTGAATTTGAGGCCAATAAGATGGTTTAAGGGTAGTGCATAAAACATTTGCACTTTGTATTTCCCAAAATTGCATTAAAATCTACATTTACCCCTTATCTCTATTATTTTGGCATGGGAAGCAACATATAGTGTAGGCCAATGGGATTTCAGTGATTAAATGCCATCATTTTCTGACCTGTGCAACGAGATGAGTCTAAAAATGACTCCTGGTTTCTTTGATCCTCTCCTCCAATATCCGCAGAGCTAATTGAGGTTGGAGGCGGCTTGGTTTGATGACATTACTACAGCAGTCCATTAATAATGCAAAGTATTTAAAGATCATCTATTTTTATCCTTGGGTGACAGATTGTGGTAATTATTTTGGACATCTGTTGGGGTTTCTGGAGTAGGTTAAACCTGATTTTGACTCTCCTTGCACTCATTTCTTCTGGCCAGCGGCCATCGGTTTCATTCCATACGTCGGGCCTGCTCTTGTCTTCCACACGCATTCAAGGAAGACTCATTTACGGGTCACATATTGGAGGGGAGATAAACAGCCTCGAAAACACTTTGTATGTAGTGATCAGACATGGAAAATATTCTCTAAACCCACATTCTTTTACATCAGATGATGGATGTGATCACGTCTTATCATGGGCTTAACCAGTGACAAAACACTGAAACCATCTTCACCACAGCTGGAGTTTATTAAAGTCTATCAATCTGTATGTCAATCTAACTAAAACACGTATTTAACTCTATCTGTAGAAAGTATGCAGGATTATTTCATCATTTTTCTGGTGGGTTTTCCTTCTTATAGGTTGAATTCTGGCCGCTCCAGATTCTTGGCAGCACAGATGGCTTCCCTGATTTTCTCCTCATAATATCCTGCTTGGGATGAATGCTCCTGTCCATCACAGATCCTCCGCGCTGGCCCCAAAGTCGCTGCTTCTCCTCTCGGACCTGCTGCTTCTCATTTAAAGCCCTGAGGGGACAGTACGTCTCCTTTCTGCCACTGGAGGCGATGGCTCTCCTGCTGCTTCCCAGCCTGGGTCGAAGCATCTGTCACGCTGTTGTTCTCCACTGTTCATTTGCTCAGCTGGGCACATCTACAATCCCACACTGTCCTCGTTTCTTTCATAAGGATTTATGCAGAGATTTCTTTTTTTAACAAGATGTCCTTCATATCAATTGCACTGAAGCATGTTTGGTCTGCTGGCAGAAAGCTTCTGTTTCATCATCGCCCACAGATGCTCCTAATAAAAACTCCCCATTTAAGAACTCAGCATTTAGAATTGAAGAATCCCTTTGGATGAGTGGTAAAACGTCTTCAGCTTTAGCTTTATTTTAGGTTATACCATAACCTGGACAACTGAGAATAGTCAAGAACCACACCTTCTCATCCACTTCCTTAGGCCAGTCATAACACAGTGGATCATGCCCTCCTTTAAGGACACATGAAATCCTGCTTACAGACATGTTTTAAAGGTAGATTAACTTTTGAGTTTTCCTTTTCAGACTACACGAGAGATTTTGCTGCTTTTACACACATTACACACTTCTAATTGTTTTAGAAATGATGAGCACTACACCATGATCATAAATAGACATTCCCAGCGTTTATGTTGCCCTATTTCTCCTTGAATTTCTCTACTCACGTAAAGCACTGCGAGGACCCATGGCATTCACAATATCGCCTGAACACATCATCCGAGGCTCTGATAATGGCCCTTACTCTCATGTTCTGCCTCTCAGCTCTGCAGCCTCATACTGTACTACGCAACAGGCTCTCCGCACTCCCGAGGCTTCCACAACTGCCCGTACCATCCTTTCGGTGGCGCCAGAGCATCAGACAACGTCCCGTGTAATGTGAACGTAGACGCTCTGCGCTTTGCGAGCACTGGATTCGCTTCAGCCGGGAGGTGTTGAGAAATGAGAGTTGAGTGCGCACTGCAGGGGGAAGACGGGTCGGAGGAGATACAGTCATAATGTTTTAAACTGTAAGATCACAAAACACGGAAAAGAACCTGCATGTGCGGGAAAAAAATAAATAAAAAATAGGCTGAAATACGTGGAAAGCGAATTATTTCCAAGTCACCATGATTTATTTTCTCGTGTTCATTTTAAAAAGGTTTGCTGAATAACGCGTAGATGTTTTTTTATAAATATATTTATTTTTTAGGCTAAAGTCTCTCAGGGAGGCTCTGCAAGATTCGCTCACAGAGAGAGAGAAACGTGTGGCACAAGCTCTTTTGTTTTCTCGCTTCACCTTTGTCCCCGTGGCGCGCATTACGCGCACAGCCTGAGATGAAGCGTCGATCCAAATTTCATCCAGTTTCCCCGACACGAAGACCCTTTGAATTAGCAACCGCCGGAGCTAAAGTTCTTCACGCAATGTCAGCAGCTATCACTAAACTCATGTGTAATTACGTTTCTGGGGCAACTGTATCAAGAAATGAGGGCCAATGCGCTGATATTTGTTTTCCAGAGATGCGCAGGGGGAACAGATCCCAGAAGCTGCATCAAGATATCAGTTGGTTATGGTTAACATTGTTATCTTGTTGTCCTTTCTTTCACAGTATGATCAAATTCAATTAAATATCATTAGTGTTGTGTAAGGGTAAAACTGAGAAATCCAGTTTACAGTGTCCTTAACTGTAACCGAGCACCCGGTACTCAAAAGGCGTTATATTATTCTACCCTTAGCTTTACTCTGGCTGCATCCGTTATCGATATGAGATAATAGGTGTAGTGGAGGAGCAGCCCCGTGGGTCAGCAGCACTGCAGGTCTATGTTTAGAGACCTGGTGGGCGTTACGGATGAGACTGAAGGATGCTTCAGCGCCAACCTGCCTGGAGACAAATTTGGGTCGCACATAGAACGAAAAAGAAAGAAAAAAGACTCAATATGGGCCTTTTTATTATTATCAGCGTCCGATGTGATCTAACAGGCCACCGCGATTTAACATGACTGAACAAAGAATTTCAGGCGCAGTAGTATTAATATTATTAATTTAACCATGCCTATTTGGATGTGCGCACTTTGAGGTCGGAACGAGCAAGCAGCGAGGCCTCTCAGGACTTTATGAAATTGGCTTCTGATGTCCTGAAACGTGTCAGACTGCGTTAGGAAAAATATCATAGTGCTCGCATGTACTTTTGCTACCATAATTGGACGGTTCCATGATTGCACCGCTGCACATGTAAAAGCTTGAGGGCATTTACATGTCCGGCGTGACCTTTTCTCTCCGAGACGGTTAGATGATTCTCGACATTAAAAAAAAGCTCAGCGAACACCTAATTTTATACACAAGTAGGTGTTGCTGCTGTCTTGTTATTCCTCACCATCACAACGTCCGCACTGCTGTTAATCAACTCTGCTATTTTCCCACTCAGACCTGTTGAAATATGCAACATGGTCCTCATTTGTCATTATGTCAGCTGTTGTAGAGATGAGGAGAAACGCAATCCGTAGTTGACAATTTGCTCCTCCTATGCGCGCGCCACTAACTCCTCCCTCGACTCCTCATGTCGGCTGCTATGTAACGGGACACCAGCCAATCACGTCTTATTCCGCTTCTACCTAGCAGGGGGAAACCGCGCAAGGAGGCGGGAACTCAGGTTTGACCGTATAAAAGCAGTTAAGCGTGGGATTTGGTCTCAATGTGTCGGTCTTCAAAAGGTTCACTCTCTGGCTGGACGGCAGTGTGGAGCACACGGAGCTCACTGGGATCTGCATTGGCAGTGTGGCGTGGACTTGACCAGCAGTGAACGAGAGAGGAAACCCCCAACCCTCACAGCTGCCAGACTGAGACTGAAACCCATGCTGCTGCTGCTGCTGCTGCTGCTGCCAGACAGAGCGCTGTCCGTCCGCTGTGGTGCTGAACCGCAGGATACGACCCTGCGACCGGTGACGCAGAGCTCATCAAAGTAAGACTCAACCTGATAAAGATTAAAAATAATAATAATAGTAATAATAACAAATCCATAGTCAGACTTTGTATGTATGGATTTGAAACAAGTCTAAAACACAGAAGAAACTAAAAACGTGGTGCAGAAGTGATGCCTGGACTCCCCCCCGCCCTCAGCGTCACTCCGGAGGTCTGAGCACAGCAGCCGCCTCGCACCGGAACCCAGCGGAGCCTCCGTAGATGAGGAGAGTGACCGAGGCTTTCGATCAGTGAGGTACGCTCGGCGTCTCTTACACAAGGAAATTAGGGAGATCAATTTGATAGATTGCGCCCCTATATAAGGCTCTACATGCAGCTGCGAAAATGGGCTGTATCAGCTCCAAAGCGCCTGTTGGTAAGAACTGTTTTAATCTGTCTCTCATGAAAAGCACGCTGGGGGAAGCCTGATTTATTTATTTATTTGTTTTCGCATTTGTTTTGCTGCAGCCTTTCGCGGGCGCAGAGTGAATTTTAGGTGCTTGTAGTGCACAGCATGCTGTGCCCTTAAATGTGAGACATATGATAGCGCTGCTGAGTCATATGTATGTGAATTAGGAGCCTTATGCGAAATAAACCGCTTTACGTGGCTAGAATGGAGAGCGTGTTAGAGGTGGACGTGTGAATGTGCGCTCGGGCGCGTTTCAGTGAGGCGGTGGGGAAGAGTTGAGGGGCTGGCATCCGCAGCCTAAACATCGCGATGCTACGAGAGTTGGAATAAGCTTTTCGGTGAGCACGCCAGTCAGAGGCAGAGAAGACACGGGTGCTCTTGATGCCAGTGAGGGATGCGCTGTTGAACGGCTTTTAATTTGGAGACGTGAAGTCTCATCGAGACACGATGGTTCTGACCGCACTGACCCAGTTTAGCTGCAAGGTAGGACAATATTTTACGGCATTAAACGCACGCGACCGCGCAAACTCTCGAGGTACAATGACGGATTATGTCTTAGAATGACTTCTTCTATCAAAGTAAAAATAATAATTACAATAATCAAGAGCAAAAATTTGTTTGCATTCACAGATGTCAAAATTGAAAAGAAATCAGAATCAGTCCATAAAAACACTCACATGCGACAATAGAACAGTTGCTTGTTGCCAAGAAACGAGCTCCCTGTTGCCACTACGTCTATTTGCTCTCTCGGTTGTTTACACATTTGCTGTACGTGTCCCCCATCCGCTCGGCTGGCCAGCAGTCTAAATGTCGCCCAGGGCCCCGTCCTCTGACGCGTGTCTCCCCCAAATATACCCTGCTATTTATTTATCTGGGTCTCCTCTGTAGCCTCCATGAACCCGACCCACATCTATCCATCCAGCGTCTTCGTCTTGACATGAACCGACGCGGTAACACATTTTCTACCCTTGGTGATTTAAATGTTAAACGTGACCGCTTCACCTGCGGTACATGCGTTATGCTCAGGCACACAGATCACCCGTCTCTAATTAGTAGTATTAATGTGTCGCTCCAGTCAGGTGGTGATTATGGCGCTTCGTCCCCGTCTCCATGTTGTTGAGTGCGTAAGGACATGCCCTAGCCCCATAAACCCACATTCTTTCTGCACACAAAGTGCCATTCAGCCTACAGGTAAATAACAGCCACCTGTTTGCCTCCCAGATGTACCCTGTATGTATGTGACATCACACTGCAGCCTGTCTTAGCCTAATTGTGTTGATTCGGCCATAAGACCCTCAAAGAGCAAGGAAGACAGAGAGAGAGAGAGAGAGAGAGAGAAAGAGAGAGAGACTCACGGACATGGTCTCTCCATCCGCAGTTTCCACGACAACGGCAACTACAGAGAGAGTATGTGTGAATGCCAGCGAGACCCACAAGCATAATTAACAGATAAATGAGAGCAAAATAAAACGGAAACTGCAGCTCTCATTTGCTTTGAGGGGAGAGGAGACTGAGCTACAGATAGATCGCAGTAAAGGGAAGGAGATTAATTAAGATAAAAAAAAAAATAGGATGAAGAAGAAGATGTGGAGCAAATTGGGCACAGGCGGAGGACGACCGCGGGCCCAGGCAAGAGAGACGCCACAAGTTTCAGTCCGTTTCTCCAAGTGGAGGAACTGACCTCCCGGTTTGATCAAGCCTGTTACGACAACACGTGCCCGGGTTACATATAGAACGCGACATAGTCCCATCGGTTCCATTACACCAGCTCATTTGCATTTCATTTTCGTCTACAGCCTTCAGTCATGTCACGTAGTCGGGCTCCTTGATCTTGCGCAGGGTCATTTCTGCAAAACATAGCTACAGTGATTTTTACAGTGACTCGTGCATTACGGGTGTGGATGTTGTGTGTGTGTGTGTGAGAGAGAGTGTGTGTGTGCGCGCGTGCGTGTGTGCGCGTGTTTGTGCGTGTGTGGTTTCAAATCTATTAGGCTCCTCTATGTGGCGTTAACGCGCGACTACACGAACTGCTTTACAACGTCTCGCCTGTCCCAACTCAGGCTGTGGAGATCCGTGCCAAATGCCACTTTTTTCCCAACAATTAGTTGCTGACGTGTCACCATAATATCCCTCAGGGTTCAGACAAACAGCGGGGCTGCACAGCTTGCATGTACTGCGGCTCAGATGACTGTCACATTCTGAAAATCCATCGCATGAAATACAGAAGACGTGCGCTTCTTTCACTCCTCTAAACAATCCTTTCATTGACCAAGGTGGCCTAGATCCGACGATACAATACACCCCGGGGCACCCGATCTCATCACACCCAATTAAACTCCGCATATTGAATTGTGCTGTTGGGCAACTTGAGCTCAGAACGCTAAACGGCAGGTCTTTGAGCAGGGGGGTGAGTGATTGCTCTTGATATTGGACTCAATATTTGAGATGGCTGCTGGCGACCAATCGAGCGAGTTGTTCTTTTCACAGACAGTAACTAGAAACTGCCCTCCGCAGTGGAAGGCTGGAAAGAGGAGACAGGCACTGACATTTAGAGGCCCACCTCTTAATCTCCATTTTGCAAATCTGATTTGAAGAGTGGTGAGCACCGCGGGATTTCACATGGAGCGTCAGTGGTTTTTGTTTTGTTTTGTTTTGTTGCAGTAGGGAGCTGTCCAGGTGCTGAAATGTTCCTCCGTGTGAGGGGGCCCATCCGCAGCAGCGGGTTAATGAGCGCATTTGGTCCTGCATGGTCTCCGCGGTCTGTCAGGTCACAACGAGGGCAACAGATAGAAAGGTTAAACTCATGTAATCAGTCTGGCGGTCATATATCTGCAGACAATTACGTGACGTTGCTTAGTGACATTTGTGGCGCTGCAGGTCCCGCAGCGTGACTCCGTTTGTCTGCGTCGCTGACGTGGCCTGTTCACGTCGGGGAAATTGTTTATTAAGAAAAAGAGAGGTGGAAATTGCATAATGCCATCGCAGACAAATGCTGTAATAAACAATAACATGAGAACAAAACAAACAAACAAACAAACAAAAAAACGAAAACAAATGTTTTTGCTGCTTCTCTTCCTTAGACAAAGCAGATTTAACTTCGTAAAATATCAACCAGGCTTGGGCTGCTGCCAGCGCCGCACCTGCATGACGTGGCATGGCTTTAAAGTGCATGGAAGCAGGCCTCCACACACGCCCACCGTGTTATCTCACTACATGTAGTCTCTACAGGATACGCTGCAATAAAGAAGCTGGGCATTTGTAGACTTGTACCAGACATAAAAACAACAACAGCAACAAAAAAAACAAACAAACAAACAAAAAAACAAAAACACGATGCTATGCAAGTAAGCAATTTTACAATGTCTGGTACAAGTCTTAACTCGCCCTTTAAAGTCTCATAACTTCTAACTAAAATATATATCTTAAACAACATGACATTGTGTCTTTGCTTCGATGTTCATTTTAAAAAC
Source organism: Mugil cephalus (assembly GCF_022458985.1). Classification (NCBI taxonomy): domain Eukaryota; kingdom Metazoa; phylum Chordata; class Actinopteri; order Mugiliformes; family Mugilidae; genus Mugil; species Mugil cephalus. The sequence goes on along the minus strand of NC_061778.1, from coordinate 18,947,750 downwards.
CTACTTGTATCTTTTCATAAATCCTTTGGGAATTGGCTGGTTGGTCTCCGTCTATTTTGAGAATATCACGTTTTATATTTTAAAACCCGATTCTTTGCAGTTTCTGTTGGGGGAAACTGCAGTGGGATACGGGAAAGGGGAACATTACCTTATATGGTCATCACCCCTGCAATGGCCGCCCTGGGGTCCTCGTGGAGGCCTGGGTTGGCGTGAGGGTTGCAACTTTGAGCAACACGCCAGGTTAGACCTGTCCTTACAACTCATAGCTCGCCATTCTTGCTCCAGTTTAAAACAAACAAACAAACAAGCAAAGAAACCCCATTATGGACAATAACACCTCATTTTCGCATTCCATCAGAGGCGTTGTTGTCATAATGCATGTGATATTTGTCCCTTGGAGCGAGAATGTGGTGCGGAGCTACTATGAGTTTTGACGACTGTCCATTTGCTGTGACCTTCACGTGGCTCTCTTCCTCCTGACAGTGGCGGTTGACGGGTCGTTGCGCGTGGACTGGAGCGCGGCTAGCTCCCTGTCTGACCTCGCGCTTTTGGGGAACACGCGGACCTGCTTGGCTCGCAGACTGATACTGACAGCACCTTTGGGCGTACTGGACTTCAGTGAGGTGCCCTCAACTCTCTCTTCACTAAAGAATTAGTTTCTGCTTGGTCAAGTTTCGTACAGTAGCCATGTAGACGCATCGCGCGCTGTTATCCCCCCAAAAAACGCTAAAACGCATTTTTGGCAATTAAACCTAGAAGCTAGCAAACGTTACATTAAATGTAGCCTAGATGCGTTCGGTTGCCATTTAGGAGAATAAAGCTACGCATGCAAAATTATTATTTTTCATTTATTTTTGTCGCTTTTTTCCCCAATTGCTTATTACAGAAGGAACAAATAGCCCTTTACTACTTTATAGACATTATAATGAGGGTTCATGAAAGGAAAACACAAGTAAACAATATTTAATTTCAGACTTAAACAAACCAATACAGTGAAACATTTATCATCTGCTCGACTATTTCTTTTACAAAAATATGTTTTTATTATTATTGTTACTATCATTAAGGTACTAGTGCTTAATTTAAATTGTAATAGATGGTAATTTAAACTGATAAAATGCCTTTTTACTGTGTCTAAATGTTTAAAACTTGTGTGATGAAGCGTAGACGTACGTGACCTCACTCGGTTTGAGCAGGCTAACGGTGACCTAGTGTATCGTAACCTTTTCAGGCACTTACCAGATATGCCTAATCAACGATGACTCCCTCTGCAAAGTCTCTGTAATTCACCACGCGAAGCAGAAAATGATTTTCTCAACCGTTCCTAGTGTAATAATTGCCTTATTAATCAAGCCATCCAAGTCTGTAATGTGCTTCTCTACGCTCGGTTCTGTCTCCATTTTAGTTTTCATTAATGTTAACCAGTTGGTTTCCAATTATTTACATGCCGTTCAGGGTAATTAGCATTTCATTTTTAATGCACTCTCGCCTTTGGACAACATATAACACAGGAGCTCTGCTTGTGAGCGGCCGGACCGTGAGATGCCACATTTACAGTATCTCCCTGAATGTTACGTGCAAAATGTTTGCAAACGTTTTAGGGATGTCTAAAACACATCTTGAAGTGTGAGCAGGAAAACAATAACTACATGGTCAACATGAATATCTCATGGTTTAACTGAGTGACATTTTATCCTTACGACTAAAGGAGACCATAGGGTTCTTTACAGTAGTAAAAATGGAATGATACAAACTATTTATTGCTCAGACTTCAAGTTAGCGGGATGCTTATAATTGCCTCAGAGATTACGGTGATGGTAATGAGGATGATGGATCCACCTTGCCTCTTTTATCAGTGCACACCATCTGCGTGTGAATCTGATGCGTCGCAGTGAGCCAGCCAGGCGGTGATTAGCAGCGTCTAAGTGATCCATTATAAAATGCAGCCTCTCACTGCTCATCGGCGTGCCTGTTATTGAACACTGGGCACTTTGAAAGACGGGTTGGCAGTACTGCTGAGCTCTGCACAGCTCTTTAACACAGGAAGTACTTTCTAAAGCTTTACATTTCAGGGACATCTGCAAAGACATACCACAGCCATATCTGATGTTAGGAAATATTTTCGATTTTTTTTTGCGGCTGCTGTAAGAGGAAGCGGGAGCGCAATTCATCAGGCATTTGTGACTGTCGGTAGGTGTTCTGAGTGTGCGACATCATGTGTGAATCGGGCATGCAGACGTACTGGGAGGAATTGTTCCGCGGTGACTGGTTGCCATAGAAATGTTCCCTTTGTGGAAAAGTTCAGGAACAGGGAGGGTGAAAAAGAGAGGATGAGAGAGAAAGGCAGACATGTGGCAAAGCTGAACGGGGAGAAGGATGTCTGGGTTATTTTGCATTAACAAAATCACATATCTCTGAACCAACAGGTCGCCTTCCTACAAAATTCTGTGTAATGAATATAAGAGGAAAAGGGGTATTTGACTCAATCGACCAGCACAATCGCACAAATTGGACTACTGCGACGCAGCTTAATTATCCACGGAAATGAAGCAATACATATGAATGCCAAACAAAAACGGCTTTTATGGCCCAGCCACTGCAAATCATTGAAATAGGTAAGCCTAATGAGCCAATCTGGATTCTTACATCCAATTAAATCCCATCCAACGTAATATATTCTTTTCAATGGAATCGCACAAACCTATATAAACAGATAAATCCAACCTCTGTGTCCGTGTGTCGGCTACCCAAGCGATGTAGATAGAGAGACACTGGTCATCATACACCCGATTTCACCCGTCACTCTGTCTGCTCTCAGCTCCTAACAAGCGTGCTGTATCAGAGAATCTGTTGAATTTTTCTCTGCACTGTCTCCAAGCTACATTAGTCCGTCGCTCTGACTCACACAGAGAGCAGTTAACCGATGATTTAAAAGCCAAAGGTGAACCTGAGCGGCATAATGACAGCCCCTTTACTGGCTGCCTCCACTAGACCATAGAGATATGTGACTTAAAATGTAAGGATTATAATGTTAGGCTTCAGCTTGGCCTTCGGTTTGGGTCATATGTGAGAGTGTTTGAAATGCACTGAGAAACGCATATGTCATGTATCATAAAAGCATGCGGTGCAGTAATCTAACTGAAGTGCTGTGTGTGTTCTGAGTGCGCCTAGTGTCTTCCTCTGTGCTCACTCTGCTGTTCAGTAGGGCAGTGGGGGAGCAGGAGGAGGGAATCAATGGAGGAGCAGAGCAGCAGTCAGCATGATCACTCTCAAGCAGAGGGTTGTACTGATTTAAAAAAAAAAGAAAGAAAGAAAGAAAGAAAAAAGGCTCATGCTCACCTGTAACACATAAAATTAGACCGTTCTCTGCCAACAAACTGACATGATCTGTTTCCAAGTAATATTATTATAGCGGTAGAAATGTCCCTGCCATATCTTCACAGGATACTCCATTGGGGAAAAAAGAAGCAATGAAATCAGGTTTAGAGGCATTAGGCAGGGAGAGACAGTTGTTTCCCAGTCGGATCTCCTCGAAGATGCACAAAATCCTCCCACATTGCGCTGGAATGATTTCTCAGGACAACTATTTTAAAAACAAACAAAACATGTTCGGCCGTGGGTGGACGACATTAACTGGCTGACATCCGATTTTTAATTAAAGGCCAACACTGTATATAATTCTAACGCTCCTAGGGTATGTGTCGCTTCTCCCCCAGATTATCCTCCCTATGATCTGTGATCTGCTCTGCGGCACCAGAGGATTATCAAACCTCACAGCAGCAGCTGATCACAATCACAAGCCCGGGATCCCCCTTCACTTTCGCGGGGCACTTCCGATGGATAATTTTGCCGCTGTTTGTCTGCTGTTGGCGCTGCTGTTTTGTTGCTGTTAAGTGGAATTGGCAGGACATGGCCAGGGTGACACTTTTGAAATGAGCTAACCAGTGTCCGCTGTTCCTGATTTCGCTGCAAATCAAACATGTCCTGTATTGAATGGTGGCTCGTTAATGAAAGGATTTAACTTCAGAATTACTCAGCAATCCGAATGTGCATTTATGGTTCAGTTATTATAGAGTCAATAAGCTCAGGGCTGTTCCTCGACGTGAAAGCTTCTGAAAGTAGACCGCCAGACGACGACAGTCAGTCACAGTAGGGCTGCGCACAGCCTGTACCCGTTGAGATACACTTGTCTACCCAGAACCATCACCAGACTGCTCAGTCAGCCAAGTACGTTGACCCATATTGAGTAACAACACAGCAGCGTCAGCTCACCATGTGGCCTTTGCTGTTGACGTGCACGTTTCCTTACGTGAGTACAGGTAGGGCTATAAAAAGAGTTAGCACACAAAGGGACTTGTCAACACCCGATACTCCCTCTGTGGTTTGAATTCACAGGGCAGACAGATTTGATGGAGGACAGGCTGGGAGGGGACATCTTTTGTCTTCTGTCTGCTTCTCTTACGTCCCTGCGAGGACTCTCTGTGTTACCTATCGAGCTGTCCAGACGCAGAGCTGTATCACTTCCCTTCACAGGTGTTTTTAATATGACTGAATTTGCAGTGGATCACAATTCCCTAACATACGGCGTCACTACAGAGGCCCACCTGGGTAACAGCTATGTGGAGATAATGTGGAAATATGAAGCAATTTTAGTTAAGGCCAGAGATGTACCCTGTTTTCTTGTTTGTCTTTTGTGCAGTCGTCTGCAAGAGTGGTTTCTTGAGAAGAGTCATCTTATGTTACCTGAACAAGCCGCTGTTTGTTCATTAGCCAGGTGGCTAATGAACAAACACGCCACTTAAGTTAACACGCCGTACGTAACCACTGACACTGATTTGCTTTTTTCAAACATATGTTTCTTCAGAACTAAATACTATGTAAATCGGGAGTGGTGAAACAGTGCCATTAACACGCTAGACTACATAATTTAAACATAGTCCTGCAGAATTATAAGCGTGAGCCTGCACGCATATATGTGTGTCGCTGGGATAGCGCTCTTGACTCATTAATCACTTCATTCTGTGTAGAGAGAAAATCCTTCAGTTTATGATGGCCTTGAAACACCATGAAGTAGCTGAAGTATTTTGAATACAGGAGTCCCTCTTCCATCAAAAGGAGACGCTGGGTTTTCCTGTTAGTCATAACGGGATGTGTTCAGAAGTGGCTCACATTCACGCTGAGCTGCTCTACAAGTTTTGAGTCCTTTTTTTTCTTTTCCTTCTTGTCATTTCAGGTGAATGTTGATGACACCATTGAAATGTTACCAAAATCAAGAAGAGCTCTTACCATTCAAGAGATTGCTGCATTAGCACGATCCTCCCTACATGGTAAGTGCAGCTTAATGGAAGCTGATATACTCGATAGTATGCATGCACGTACTATGTACATATATGTGTGTGATAACAAGATATTATCCATGATATTTTCCATGCAGGTATTTCCCAGGTAGTGAAGGACCATGTGACAAAGCCTACAGCCATGGCGCAGGGCAGAGTAGCCCATCTAATAGAGTGGAAAGGCTGGTGCAAGCCTATGGACACTCCGGCAGCCCTGGAGTCTGACTTCAACTCTTATTCTGACCTCACTGAGGGAGAACAGGAGGCACGCTTTGCTGCTGGTGAGACACTGAAGATGTCCTTCTGTGCTACACTCACACTTCAAGCTGAAAGAGAGTTTATGAATGAGCTCCAGCCTCTTAACACCACATGCACTGAAGCAATGACTCACACAACTAAGGCGAGAGTGCTTATGAAAGTGTTCAAAGTAATGATGGAAGATCACAGAGGAGCTTTTAATTTACACGAGAAACCACCATAACAAGGAGTAAATATATACCAGTAGAGTATATCTGACTATTCTGTGATCATTAATTACAGTCAATTAAAGGGTAACTGATCAGCACTTACGCACTTACAAAGTGCTTACAAATGTAAACACTACGTAAGTGTGCTATGCAAGTCTTAGAGTGCTTCACAATGTTTCTCATTGACACACACTAGTACACTAGTGGCAAGGAAGCTGCTGTGCTAAGCACTCACCTGCTATTGGGAGCTGTGCCCAAGGACACAAAGAGGCCACAACCTCCTTATCACAAATATTAAACACTTGTGGCAAATAAGCCCCATATGTTCACAGTATTGTGAAAAATCATGCTGAACCAGCTTTGGGACTAGTCTTAAACTGACTCCAGAAATACCGTTGAAGTGTTCAGGTACTGTACAGCGTGGGGGATGACGTTAATCTTTCATCTGATCTACGCTTCACCAACATCTGGTGTTTATTTAGATCTAGACAAGGAAATACATGTCTACGTGGGGTATGAATGCATATAAAAAGCACAGTAATCTGATTGCTAAGTTGTTGGCCAGACCACATCTGGAGCTGGTGTGATTTATGACTGCATCTCAACAAGGTCAACCATAATATTAGAGGGTCAGTGGGATGATTTATTTTTGCCGTTCCACGGAGAGGGGAGTAAAAGACGGATTAAAATAACTGATCCTAAACGAAGTTTGATAGAATTCAAATGACTCTAAGCGAAGATACTGTACTTGTCAAACCTCGCATCAGGCTTTTTGTAATGTAGAATGCGTAAAGTGAGATACTCCTCCACAACCTCAGGAAACACTGCACAACATGTGCAATCTCTGTACACAGTGACAGATGGTGCAATGGAGACAGTTACTTACGTACATGCATAATAAAAATGCATACAGCTAAACAGAAAGAGTAAAATGACTTCAGGGGATCAAAGGTCATGATCCTGATTAGATGTCCAAACACAGATTTCAAGTTGGTGTTTATCGCCCTTAACTCTTCTCCTTTACACAAATGGTTTATTCCTCTGTGAGAGCGCTCACCTCCAGCTCACGTCTCTTTTATCTTTTACTGACTCACCTCATCTTTGACTTTTCTTTCATCTGTCCCTGCGCCCTCTGTTCATTACCCCTCTCTCCCCTTCACACTGCCCCCTCTTTTAATGCTCCTCTCTGCCCTCTGTTTCTGGATTTTCTCTTTTTCTGTCTTTTTTACCATGTCCCTCCTGCCTGCTCTCCCTCCATTCTGTCGCTCGCTCCCTGCAATGCAGACTCTCAAGGTTAATTTGCACAGTAAGGTTTTGCTCCTGGCTACTGCCACCGTGACTGAGCGAATTTCCTCTGTACCTCCTCTCTTTAGCTTTCTTTTTTTCCCCCCCTATTTGCATTCTCTACTAATACCTTCTTCTTAGCGATTTCACGGTTCCGTGCGTAACTGGAAGCCAAAAAAACGGACTCCCAAAATATTTTCACTCATTTCATACATCACAAATGATGTTTTATCAGTACAATAAACCGTTATCTATACTAACCTCTATACTAACCTCGTCACCTATGCATTTATTAAGAAATGCTTGAATTTTAACGCCACAAACCCATATGTAAACCTGAAGAAGTTTATTTTTCATATCTTTCAGGTTTCTCCTTGTAGCCCAGTGATGGTGTTACTGTGGGTGACTGGACAAACTGTGTGAATGTCAGTGCGTGTGTTAATACATAAAGTGAGCATGTGTGAATGTGTGAAATGGGCGTTTGGTGTGCCTGGTGTGCGTTCGAGCTAGTCACACTTGAACACACAATGCCAGTGTGTGTGTGTGTGTGTGTGTGTGTGTGTGTGTGTGTGTGTGTGTGTGTGTGTGTGTGTGTGTTGTTGAAATCCAGAGAACTCAGAGTGGAGGTTGTGTTACTTAGATGGCTGACTCTTGCCAGTATTCACGCACAAGTGCGCATACAAACACACACAGACATGCATTGTTTGAAGCTAATCCTGCAGCGTCTCTCCATGCTGCATGAAACTGACTGCAAGACTTGATCGTCAGAGTGAGACTTATGCCTCTATCTGTGTGTGCATGAATGAAAGGGCGTAAGTGAGACAATGTTTGCCTCTATTCCAGTTTCTGGTACACTGCAGCGTACCAGAGGCGTATGTGGTCTGACCAGGTTTATGTTGTTCCAGCAGTAAAAAAAAAAAAAAAAAAAAAAAAAAAGCCTATTGGAAAATCTAAATTTGGAAATTGCCATTTAGTGTTGTACAAAATGCCTTTGCTACAAGTGACAACAGAATCAGCGATGCTGCATATGGCACTTAGGGGTGAAGCTGAACCTGAACACTCATGTTAGCATTCATCTGTTCTCTGTAATTCAGACTATTGTCTACTGGTAATGGTAAATGGTCTTGTTTTTACATAGAGCTTTTCTACCTATTAGTACTCAAAGGGCTTTGCAGTCACAGATGCTTCTACCCATTAGCTCACACAAGCACACACACATTCACACACATCAGCGCCGCACACTGGGAGCAACTGGAGGTTCAGTGTCTTGCTCAAGGACACTTCAGCACCATCAAACCCGCTAACCACTCTACCTACTGAGCCACAGTCCCCCCTACTGTCACATCATCACATTCATCTGCCCTTCAAGTCAGTCTACATCACCTATATTAGCTGCATTTAATGCAAAACACCAACCAATATTGCATATATACATAATTATTATAATGGATAATTAAAGAATACTTATTTTTACACTGACATATCATAAATTAGAAGTGTGACTTAAATGAAGTGACTGGATTTTTACACCGCTTTTGAATTTTATTTGAATACAAATACTTTTTTCCCCTCAACAAATACAAATATTGGATGGTTTGTACAACCCTAGTAGCACTCCTGAGATCTGACAGAGACACCACGTCAAACTGCGTTTATCACCTGTTTTTCTTCAAGTGACAATAATAACCATGTTCATCATCTACAGATCACGTATTATGTGGACTCTAAGTGACGAACACAGACAATTATCATGCAACTCTGCATGTCCTCTTAGCTAGGAAGCACTTCACTATCTTTGTTTTGGTTTTATGGCCCAAAACTCTTCAACTCATCAATCATCAACGCTCCATTTCCAGCTGCAACATCCAGCTGTTTTCAGGCGAGGGGCTATGAGATCCTTTCACAACACCTGTCCAGCTCCAAACAGACAGACAGTTCAGTGTTGAAGTTCAATGCTTGACTGCTGAACAGATGGGAGCATTTAAGCTGCACAAAGTCAGATGTATCGGCGCAGCCTAAAAACAGACTATGGACTTGCATTCATGAACTTGGACAGAGATGTAATTCCACATGAATTCCAACGTGAACACACACAAAAACTGTTCGCTAACAACTTTGTCGAGTGATGACAAGTCAAATGTAGCTATCCAGTAAACATAAGAAAGATTTACGTCATTAGAGATAGTGTTCAATAATCATGTGAGTGTGTGGGAGTTTGTGACAGTGTGTGTTTACCGACACCTTCAGATAAAGCGATAGCGCACCAGGTCAAGTGTAGCAAGGCAGTGTTTGTGTATCATCTCAACATCGCAAGAACATGATCACACATGATTAGTTATCACCAATTAACCATTAACCATTTCAGTTTGACAGTAATCTGACAACAAGCGCACATACAACCTGGTCTTCTATATGCATCAATAGAGAGCAGGTTGCAAAGCAGGTTGATGTTGCATCTCACACACATAAATACTAATGCCTGATCTTTTTATATCTATTTTAGGCCTTTTGTGCTATGTGGGTCAGGGACATTAAACGTATAAATGCAGTTGAAAGCTCTTTTTATACCTCCGTTAAAGGAACTTTAAAAAAAAGAATTTCAAAGGAGAACTAAAGAGCAGCATTCAGAATTGCATTTAGTACAAGATGTGTCGGCGTTTGTGGGAAGAGTTCAGGGCCCAGCTACAGTGGAAGATGAATGAGGGCATTGATCTCTCCCTGTTGGAGATAATGCACGAATACTGAGCATTGACCACAGAGAGAGAGAGTGAATGACACAAAGAGAGAGAGAGACCGAGGAGGGAGAAATCAGAAAGAGACATCGGGGCCGCGGCTGAAATATTGCAGGGGAGAAAGAAAAGGGAATGGTAGGAATGAGGAGCGTCAGGTGAGTCGATAGAGCGTTTTATTGAGAGACGATTGGATGAAAGGCATGACATGAAGGAGGACGCTGAGGAATACAAAGCAGATGGACTAAGAGGAAGGGGATGAGGGAGCGGAGAGATAAAAAGGAAAAAAGAGAGAGGGAGCCTTAGTCTCTGATTGGCCGGTTGCTGCTGATGACCGGAGGTGATTGGTCACTTGGACCTTGTAGCTTACTGTTTCTGGCACTTGCTGAGTCACTTCGGCCAAATACAAACATGCACATACTGTTATCCTCCCTCTGGCCGTACACTTGCGCATGTTTCACATGCACACGTATGGAAAGGGTGGAATTACTTGTTACTTGCAAAATGTGGTGATTAGGTTGTTGTCACTGAACAGAGAACAAAAACAGGAATACGGTCGCTGATAGAACTGAGTCGCATTGTCTCAATTATGTTCAAATTTTTCGTTTTAAGTAGGGGCTCTGCTCCTAACCTGTTCTCAGAATTGATTCCTAAATTAAAATGTCTATATTTAAAGCCAACAATTTTGGGGATACGTGTTTATTATTTATTAATTTAAGTGAGACAGCAGACAGGAAAGACTTATTATACTAAATACAGGTCAAATAAGATCAAGTTCACTTCATACATGACAGACATTACAGGAAGCACATTAGGTGAACACTAACAACATATTTAATTATTTAACAACTAAAATAAAAAAATTGCTGATGTCTGGTTAATGTACTCTCTGGAGCATTTTGTATTCAGTCAAGACTGGGAGTGAAAAGATCTATAACGCTATACTGTTACACTACTGGATTGCCAAACATTTCTCATATCATGACAGCATTTTAAATAGGCTCCACACTTTTATATAAATAAAATAGTTTTTATGAGTCTTCCTCATAAATGTAACCGAGGAGAACAAAACAAGAAAAACCTCTAAACACATTGTGAATTTTCCAGGACTGGCCGTGGAACGGACCGACCTCAGAGAGACCAAAGAGAACAGGCTTATGTTAGAGACGTCATTCGTCTTTATTGTTCACATTAAATATAGCCTAGTCTTCATTTTGTTTGACAGAGCTGTTAAAATGTGGAAATGCACATGTTGTTCTCACCCACTCCATGTTTTCTGTGCCTGTCCTTTTCTTATCTGTCCACTGCCGGGGCCCTGAATACCGCCTTTAATGGTATAAAAACCTGACCTGCTGTTATATCATCGGCCTTTCAATGGAAATGTCAGTGCTGATTACTTTACCAGATCATTCCTCTCTTGGCATTTTGAGAGACATATGGATTTAGACTGTGCTTTCAAGGCTCTTTTTTGTGCTTCTTTCCGACTCACTGCCTCCTCCTCTGCGCCGGTAGAATTGCAGCCTGCATAACAACACTGTCAAACACTCAGCTACATCCATCTTAAGTGCACCAGCCAAATGACCGCAGAAGAACATTGACTGTAATGGGAATGTTGTCTGTGTCCTGTGTGCACTTTGTTCCTCGCGTGGACCTGCCAGTCAAAAACAGTTACATGACGTGGAGGCACAATGCCTCTCTGTGCCTTCTTGTTACTATCCCAGACATCTAATTGATTGTGTGCATGTGAGGCTCATGTGTGTGTGTGTGTTTGTGTGTGTGTTTGCAGGTGTAGCAGAGCAGTTTGCCATTGCGGAGGCTAAGCTGAGGGCCTGGTCCTCTGTGGACGGCGACGAGTCCAACGATGACTCATATGATGAAGACTTTCTGCCTGCCAACGAGCCCACCACACAGAGCACAGGTAAACACGCACAGCTCGTTTACTTGCCTCATATTGTCCCTTTCCTTTCTAATGCCCGATTACACACTCTATTTTTTCCCCATCTCTTTCTCCCCTCTCCCTCTCGCTGTATCTTTCATTGTCCCAGTGCCCTAGTTTTCATCTTCTCCTGACATTTTTTTTTTTGTTCCTCGACGCAATTTGATATCCCTCCTGCAAGTTTAATATCATTTCCTTGGCTGCAGAGACTGTGTCTCTGTGAGAATGGTGTGTGAGTGGGTTATAAATACAAAAGGCTGCATGTGAGCATGCCTGTCTGTACGGGCGTGTACGTACCACAGCTTTCATCTTGATTACACAGACGTACCAATAACCTGTGCAGCACATTGTTGCTTCCCTATCTTCAAATATTCATCAGTGATTTCTTACCTTCGGGCTAAGGTCGTTCAGAATGGAGTTTCTCACATACCGACCTGAATGTGATGTTAATCAACTCTACATGAAACGTGATCTGGGTCACTGATACTCTTAAACCTACCTCTGTACTTCAGTGTCAGATTCCGCCCCTCAGTTCTTCTGTGATTTTCTGGTTATGAACACAATATGTATTTTTCCACTGACCAAATACAGTTAAGAGAATTCAGTCATGGTTATCTCTCACCAGACATTTTAGCTCACAGATGGTTTTCGTTGTGTTATTAGAATTAAATGATAACTCATCATTCATAATTTTAATGAAGAGCAAATGAGTCTCCATAATTAGGGTTAATACAAAGTTAATCTGTGGAGTCAGCCTTATACTTAGTATACAAAAAGACCAATGGTATTCCTTCCATATAAATGATCATTAAAGCATTTTCTCTTCTAAATTTAAACCTGCATTCTACTCACACATGTAAAGCATTACTCTTTAGCGCTACTGGTGGTTAGAGTATCTTTAAAGTTTTTATAAAAAAATTTAATTCCTCAATCACTCAGGAAATATCTTCAGAAATGAACAGTTTCATATTTCTTCTACTTTCATTGTTCTTCTTCCTCCAGGACTTCATGCTCACATTCTGTCTCCGTTCCCTCTAGATGTGCCATCATATCCGCCCTACTTGAAGGACCTGATCCACAGCCAGCTTTGCCAACGCCTGGGCCTGCGAGGGCCCTGCTGTGAGAGTGGGGGAGGAGGCGGAGAGGGAGGCGGCAGCGGCAGTGGCGAGCCCTCGCCCACGGCCGGCTCTCCGGACACCCTGTGCTCCAGCCTCTGCAGCCTGGACGAGCAGCACCCGCTGCTGCGCGACCTGGGCGGCCACCCTGGCACCCACTCCCACAGCAACGCCGCCGAGCTTGCCGCGAAGATCCTGTCTGCGCTGCAGGGAAGGGAGGAGCTCCTGCTGGCGCGGCTGCAGAGGGTGGGACAGAGCGGGCTCTGCGGGGGAGACTGTGGCTTCCACAGCCTGGGCGGGGGAGGGGGAGGGCGGGGCGTCAGGTCCTGCGGGGGCCAGGACTCTCCTTGCTACTCCATGTCTTACTCCGAGACGTACCTGTCGCCCGGAGAGGACGACGACAGCCCCTGCAAGGACTACGAGAGCACCGTGTGCCCGGTGGAGGCCGAGGGCAACGGTGTGGAGTATGACCCACGCAGGAGGGTGTCCGACGTGGCCTCCTCCGGGGTTGTGTCCCTGGATGAGGAGGATGAAGAGGAAGAGGAGGAGGGGGAGAGGCCAGCAGAGCCAAACAACCAATGACTCCTCTTTTCTCACCTCAGTGTTGAATCCCTTCCACTCTTCGAAGGACTTTTTTCTTCTTTTTCTTTTTTGCAAAAATCCCCCTCGGCATCTGAAAAGTTTCAACCCTCTGAGCATGTTGTTTTTTTCCCCTCTGACCGACTTACAGATCATCCATACTTGCCTTACTTGCAGCATCTCATCTGCTCTTTCCCTCCTCCCGACCGCTTGTCCCCATTTCACGAATCAATGGTATTTTCTTTGAAGGCGTCCAAACAATCTTTTTTATCGGTGTGAAAACGGTGAGCGCTTGGACTTGCTCCGGTCCACTGACTGACTCGTGGGTATGATGCTCACAGTTTTCAGCTCTGCCCCCACCTGCGAAGCAAAGAGATTCCTCTGCCAGGCAAACAGATCAGAAAGACCGAGAGTCCAGAACTCTTGACTTATCTTTGCATGTGTTTTGCAAGTGCTGAAATCGACGGGCTGACCCGGTCTTGAGCACGATTTGTAATCTCAGCTGTTCTGTATAACCCCTGCCCATCTCTAAAGCGTCTCCCGTAGGAGGGCAGGTTGACACTGCATCCTGGGACCTGCCCTTACCTCCTCCCCGCCCTCCCTGCCTCCCTCCCTCCCTCCCCCTCCTTTGCAAGAGACTAAATAGCATCCTTTTTGGGCATGGCTTGCTGAGTATGCCAAACTATCTAACCCTGTCACTACCAATTATGAGCAAATGCTGGAATGTCTTCAAAGTGACAGGACATAGTATGTATTTTAAAATAACGAAGTTTAAAAAAAGATTTGTCACACGACGATATGACAGAAATGATATGCTTTTATTGTACTAGTTTTCTATCACTCAGACATGTTGTAGTTCATGTTATTAAACGTCATTATGATGGACATCTGCCATAATGATCAGCTATAGCTACTGGATATCTTTGGGGAGTTCTGTGGAAGAAAACACACGATAGCATCATCATCATCAGCAGCAGCAGCAGCAGCGATGACAAACACAACACAAGCAGAATGTTCTCTGAAGTGACCCTTCGGCGCTCGGTGTTCAGCAGGAAGTGACGCAGGTTTAAAACACAGAAAAGTTTTTTTTTTGTTTTTTTTTTCTGTGAAGAGATAAGTTGCATCGGAGATTTTCTATATTTTTGTATGCGTTGTCTTGCTTTGATCTCTTTGCCTATGCGGCGTGCCAGTGTATGTGGTTTTTTGCACGAAGCTAACGTGGCTGTAGATTTCTCCTTTTCTTCGTTATCACTATGTGATATAGTCTACTGGGAAAAAAAAATAACAATACAAATGTGAACAACAAAGTTTTTATTTTATTTTTTATTTCAAAAGAGGATACTGTGATACGGTTTGTTATTGCCATTTGTCATGATCCTCATGAAGAGCTCTTCTTCTTTTTTTTCCTCTTCTTTCCTCTCATACTGACTCTTGGAAAGCCTTGCCTTTTATTCTATACTTTCCCTTTTCTTGTGTGATGCTTGTAAAAGGGCATGTTTATGTGAGGCATCTCCATGGTGACGCGAGGAGCCCCAGTAGGGTTCTCCAAGAGGGACTGTCATTCATACAACTCAGGAAATCCCATTGGACCAGAGCATTAATACATCCCGCCCATACGCACAACACCACTTGTCTCTCATCCTCCACTTTTGTGTGCTTGCGTGTGTGGATTTTCGTGCGAGACTAAGCCTGGCGTGCGTAGTTATTTTCTACGAATAATTAAAGCACAGATTCAGACCCCACTTCCCCTCCTTTCTGTTGACTGTTCGGAAAAGCCTCAACGTGTGAATCCCTGTGCTTTGACGTTTTGCGCAGTCGCATGTGTGATTCTGTATGTGGCAGTATTGCAAGATGTCAGCAAGCACTTCAAGCTTGCACTTGTGTATCCATTCCGAAACCGCGCCAATGCAGCGATTCCCTTTAAAACAGTGGCTGGTGTAGCGGAGGTCTTGGGGGTCTTGAACTTTTACTGATGCTGGAGTTTAAAGAAAGAAAAAAAAGAAAAAAAAAAGCATGCAGTCGACAAAAAGGTAAAGAATTCTGAAGCAAAAAAAAAAAAAGGATAATGTTGCAAAAATCGTCTGACTTCTGCACTCAAAACTACATAAACACAAGGTCATAGTGAGGAGAGCTGGAAAAGACAGTGACAACTCAGGGGGAACCATTGAAGCTGTGCCTTTCATTTGTCACCTTTGACCTTTCAAGTTGCATCATCATCACGACAATCCTCTGTGATGTTAGTGAGACCATAGCTTCCTTCCGCTTCTCCACTTTCAAGTGAGCAAGAGCGAAACGCTGCGAGCAGGCACCGAACGTCCTGTTGCATCTCCAGTGTGTAGTCTCTTGCTGTGGAGGAGAGCAGGTTACAGCAGGCCGATTTGCGTCATTGTCCTTTTGGTTGACATTAAAAGCTGGGCGGTGCTGGCGAGGCGAGGTTGTGCTTTTGTCAGGGCGTGGTGACGTGAGTGTGCCATTGTCCACCCTCCCCTCCCTCCCTCCCTCCTTTCCTCTCTATTTATCAGCTCACTTTGTCCACCTCTGTGCATGCATTTTCTCTGTCTGTCTGTGCGTCCCCAACCTCTCCCCTGGCAATGTTTGTGTTTGTGTGCGTGTGTGTGTGTGTGAAGGCGGGCTCCTTGGTGTGATGCGTTTTTCATTCACCTCGCGGCCTCTTTCACACGTCCATGTGAGTGTTTTTATCGTGAGAACGTCATCGTTCACCAACCCGCACCCTGACCCCCGTCCTCTGTCTCGTCCCAGTCTCCTTGCAGCAGTGGGACTGTTGCGAACGTCTCCGTTTTTTTTTGTATTCCTACGAGGACATTTAGTCCCCCTAAGAATAGAAATAAAAGACTTCTCACTGACGCACACACAGACAGCCTGATGAATGTGTCCCCTCTCCATCTTTCAGTCCTGTCATTTCCTGCCCGCCACCCTCCTCTCGTCCCACCCTCTTTTGTCTCCGTCCTCTCCCCTCATTCTCCTTTCTTTTCCTCCCTCGCTCCCTCCACCTACCCCCGTTGGAGGCTCATTATGTAACTAAGAGGACATCTGAGTGCTACCTTTGCCGACAGGCAATTAGCCCGCGATTATAAAACCCCCTGATGATCAGGAGATGCGTATCTCTCTCCTGTCTGTCTTATTTTGTTATCCTTCTCGCCATCGCTCCATCTGCGCGCTCCCTCTACGTTCTCTCTACCCCCTCCTCACTACCACACACTAAGTGACATCTTTTCAGGTTCTCTGTCCCAGAAAACTTCTCATGTTTTTTTTTTTTGTGCTTGCCTCTCTGTTTGGAAGTGATTAATATTTAGTAAACAAATAGCAGAAGAGCACCCTGCTGTCCTTGAGTCAGACGTGTCTTTCTAGTGAAACATGTTCCTTGTTGTGCAAGTGTGTGTGTGTGTGTGTGTTTGTGTCCCTGGGCAGTGTATTTTAGTTTGTTGCTTCAGGCCAGCACTGACATTGGATACTTATCAGAGAGAAGTGCTCCAGATTCTGCGTGTGTGTGTGTGTGTGATCGTGGCGGGAGAACCCAGCGCTATAAAAAGACATCAAAACATCTGTCGGACAGTGTCAAGCCAGGAGGGCGTATGAATATTCAGTTGTCGGTGGCGCCCCTGTCGCCCTATAACCTACTTACCATTTTAGAACAAAGCCAAAGGACCTTGGGACTGTACTCCCCACACCTCCGGCCCCCAGCAGCGAATATTAGAACTAAACCTGTGAACAAGCCCGAGAATGTGAAAACGGCTGCAGGAACTGAACGTGAAGAGTTTTATCTTCGCAGACAGAGATGGTCTGTGTTTAACACACATTAAGCCTCCGCTGTCTTAATTAAAATGTCCCACAATCCTCGGGGGCTTTCGGTGCACACGGTGACACACACACACACACGCGGAATAAAGAGAGACTTACGGCACAGAGGGCTTGTGTGAGTTCAGAGAGCAAAGCCATACAACTCACCCACCAGAGACAAGGACACTATGAACTAACAGGGTAATGGATAGATGACCCAAAATGAATGTACCGTCCCATCCACATCACCATCAGCATCAGTCTAACACACAAACCCAACCTTCTCCTCCCCCAGAAACCCAAGCCTGTCTCTTTCTTATTTCCTCTTTTCTTCCTTTTTAATACTTTTCTTCCTCTTTTGGCTGAATGTAATTATTTGAGTATTGCCACCTTGGAACTGACGAAATCTTTGTTGCTGCATCTGATATTATTTCGACTTAATAAAATATTGTTATTGTTCTTTGCAAAAAATACGAGTCTGGCGTGATGTGGTTCTTTTCCATGCATTAGCGGTGATTAGCTCTCTCTCTCTCTGCTCATCTCCCAGGACTCCATACTGTGTTTTATGGTTATGACCAGATAATGAACATTCACCTCTTTCAACCCCATTCACGCCCAGACATTCGGAGCAGACACACGCCATAAAGCCCGTTTCAATTAGCTCCTTGACATGACGACATCATCATTATTAAGTTATTAGCGGGGCAGAGGACAGTTGTCAGAGAGAAAGTGCTCCGAGTCGGGCCGGTCTTAGCGATTCTACAGCAGCGAGTATTTCATTTTTCCATGACATCATGGGCCCCCGGGGTGCCGGCTAATCCATTTGATGGGTCACTAGAGATGGAGGGAAAGAGGGGCAGGCCAGGCGGAGCAGGATCAGGTTCAAACTAAGACTGGCATATATCACCAGTGGGACTTGGCATGTTAAGCTGTAGAGACACGAGGGTGACATTAATTGGCAGTGTAAACAAGATGCGCGATTCAGAAAATGTAAAAAAGGAAAGCATATCTAATGGAATAATAATGTGTCCTAGAATGACATGCATGAGGAACGTGATGTCAGAATGAAGCCAGGTTTCTAAAAAGCAAAATGAAACAAAACTCAGTATAATGTGAAGATAGTAATATAGAAATTAGGTCTTAATTTCCAAGTACATATACGTGCTGTATGTATGAAGTGGCTTTAGTGAAAGGGAGGTTAAGATCAGGAACCTGAACACTGGGTTGAGTTATCCCTGATATATCCAGGACAGCAGCAGGTAAATGGAATAAAAGTAAGAAAAATGTGAATAATGTTATAGAGTCTTGAAAGAAACAGATAAATTAATTACAAGCTGAGGAACCTGGTTTATGTAGAAAAAAAGCCATTTAAGATGTCCAGGGTTTAGAATCTAATGATGGACTCCAGGCCTGTAATGCACATGGTTGGTTTTAGTTAGTTCAAGCTACATCAAGTGACATATGAAATAATATATGAAATAATAAAACAATTGCTGACTGACACTTGTTAGAATATAGAAATGTTCAGTGTTTGTTGGCTTGTCATTTAATTTTAAAAGAGAGAAAATGTGCTTTTTCCATTTTCTACATTCTTCCACTGTTTTCCTCCATCCCTCCGCACAGTTCTGTGAATAATACTGTGATACTGGTGTCGCTGGAATACTTAAGCTGGCTGGTCTAAATGTTTTAGCATTTCTATTAAATGTGATACAATTTAAAAGTTTCTTGGTGTCCCCTTTTGAAAAGTGTGTTGATACACTTCTTCACCCAGAACAAAGGGTCACATCAGAGACTTTTGATTATTTCATGCAATCTAATTCACGGCTACTTATTGTAGCAAACAATAACAAAATAAGACGATTGTTCTAAGTTGTGCTGCAGACAGCTCATGTAGCACCCTGGTCTTGTAGAAACTTAAAAATGAGACTCAGATCTTGTCTTGACTGTTGGCTGATGTTGCGTTCACACTGCTGGTGAAAAAGCAGCAGGTCACAAGTCATTTTCAATTAATCCAGCGATATGAAGTTACAAACCGACGCCTGACACTTGACACAGCGTTAATGAGCACTCGATCGACACTTCAGAGACACTGCAGCAGGGCACGTTTGGAAAGCCGTCACTCACAGCAAAGTGATGTAGTGGCCTCAGCCTAAAACCAACCAGTTCTCTGGCAGGCAATGAAAAGTCCTAAGAATTCATCTACAGCATACAATCACAGCCATGACTGCACATCAAGCCTAACATCAGTTTAGTGAGTCTGTGTGAGGCATACATATGTAATTCAACTGCAATTTTGTGTCCATCACGCCCCAAACCTCTGCGAGAATGCAGACTACACTACAAGGAGAGACAGATAAAGTAGAAGAGGCTGCCTTCAAACCAACACTTTATGTGAAAACAAGCCGTCATCAGAGGATCAAATATGTTGAAAAGTGTCACACCTCTAATTCCCGTCTGGTCTGACATCAGATTTACGGGGAGAGGGATCTCTGTTGCTCGCTTTCACACTATCATGTGGAGTCATTTCAGTAGAATTGGGTCTGCGCTGTGTTGATTTTCTCTCCGCATGGCAGGTGTCTTTTCTTCTGATCGTCTTTTGTTGTCTTGGCGGACTGTAAGGTTTTCCCTGGAACAAAAGAAAAGCACAAAGTGAGTCTGACGCTTCATTTGTGATTCCATCGCATACCCATAAACAGACAGAAATCATCTTTCTAACACGGAAAGATAATTCAGAAATCTGCACTTAGCCTCACATTCTTCTTCTTCTTCTGATGCAAAGGGGCTCAGGTGTTGTACATGATGAATATATGTGACATAATGTGAAACTACAAAGGTGAATAAAACCTGTTCAGATCCCTTTAACCTTTTTTCTCTATTCCTGCACTATATGTAGCTTCTCTCATAACGGCAAAGCACATTTGATATTGATACTAGGGCTTAGCAAAAAAACATTACACACTCAAAAAAAAAAAGAAGACTTCTTTGTAGTTCAAATCCCATCTTTGCAAGGCTGTGAAACAGGCTGGAACCACATCTGATCTTTCCAGCTCAGGCGGCCATGAAAAGTTTAGATCTCTGCCACAGACTGAAAATCAGATTTTGTGACTTAGGTCAGAGTGACTGCCACACTGTGAATGGAACATATCCAGTCGTATTTGGGTCAAGACTTGAACAAATCCTAACATCTGAAGTTTTTATTTCTGAACCTTAAGATCAAAACCAAAATACTTAAACAGAACATACTCTAGTACAACCTCATATCAATGGTTTAATAGTTACTGTTCTTATACAGTTACTTTTAGCTGCAAACGAATGTTGCTGTTTGACATGAACATTTCCACACTGATGTCATACTGATAGGCTTGTGGGTATGCACTCACTCACTGCTGCTATGTATTAGCGACACTTAATTGAATAGCCGGTCAGAGAGCAGGATGTCTGCAGCGTCACAACGTCCCCTTGCACTCAGCCGCAGCCAGAATCAATCATTCACATGATGGTTCACTGACTAACTGTTTGACAGAGATTAGATGAGACTGATGGAGACTAGAAGCTGCTCATGGGCTGTGCATAAAAGATGGATGTAGCAACCTGAATCTGTAGCAATCTGCAAAGTGAAGCAACAAGTGGAATACAAGTGATGGCCAGTGGATCATAGATGTTATTAGCTAAAGTCACTCCTTCTGAGTGTACTGGAGCCTGTTTTGTACATGTAATTGATTACAAGGGCCACAAATAAAGCAACGCTTGGATACGTGTCTGGTTGATATAGCCAAGGAGTGAACTGTGACTAAACTTAGCTTAGCCATCTATCAAGCTACCAGAGCAAACATTTGAACTAGAAATCAAATCTCGGTGTGACAGTGAAGACAGAGTAACACACTTAGTTGTATGATTTAATTGGCAAATTTTGATACTTAATCTTCCACCAGCTATGACACAAGCTAAACATCCTTGAAACTTTGAAACTTCAAGTGAACAGTTGTCTTACCCTTTGGTTTTCACAGCCGTGGTTCCCTGTCTGCATTTCCACAACACGGGAGAGCTAAAGATAGTTACTGGGGGAAACAAAAAGCTATCCACTTTCTGTTACACACGAGCTGTAAATGGAGCCCTCATTTTCCCGGGAGATGTCCTACCTGGTGGCAGATTGCATTATGAAGATGAGCCCAGTGGGAAACCAGTCCAAATGCAGATGGTGTCATCATTATAGCAGCTATATTGGGCAATCAGCATGCATTTCAGGTTGATAAATTCGGCTGACAAAGCACTTGTATATTGCTACTAGTGTATGTAAAACTAGACTGAAAGTGATCTGACTAGCTAACCTGCTGTTTTGCCTGACAAGAAAAACCATTTCACTTACAAGTCTTTTGTCCATTGATCATTTTATTTAGTCATAAACCGTCTTTAATCTTAATATCTTAACATTTTGGGAATCCATTAAAAAGCTTTGAAAAAAGCAAATATTTCAGCCTGGCGCGACCTACGGACTTGAATTCATGTCCTTGAATTATACATTATGTCAGGGGTTGAATAGAAAAGCATTTCTGCTGGATTTATGCATAAATCAAGAAATGATTTTGCACTGCAAACCATACACATCCTGAATTTCGGCTACTTGCAACACCCGCGCTGCATTAAAAATAGATTGATGGAAGCAACAGTTCCTTGTCTTGACCAGGGTTTCCAGGGGATCGTAGCTGATTTGAGGGTCGTGAACACCTTTTGATCATCTTATCTCAGAATTTCTTTCTCTGATTTCCACCACATTACACCTACAAAAAATGCACCATCTGCTGGAGGTCAAGAAAGATGCTGGTCTCCAGAGACAATAGTGTGAAAGACTAAATCTATTCCCAGTAGACACACTGAAGTCTGAGTCTCTACATTTTGTTGAAAGAATTTTAGATGAGTATAGCTCAGTGGGAACCTACAGAGAAGGGTACGCCTGGCACTGGGATGGTTACCATGCACACGTCATAACTATCAGGACAGACTAGATAAGAGGAGGTGATTAACGGCTAGTAACGATCTTTACAACATTTGCTCATGTGTTGAACCTTGACCTTCTTCTTGTTTAGGTGAACCTACTAAACAACACCTTATGCTCTGCATCAGCAGAGACACAGCATCTGTACTGAAGGAAAATGAAGACTTAAGTTTCCATAACACCACTAGCTGGAATCCAGCTCAGACCATGTGCAGCTAAGATGTTTTATTAAGCTTTCAAAGACATTAAAAGAACATCGCAAGTGGGTTATCATGCATTATATTTTCCATAAGGACAAAATCAAGTGTTTCACCTGAGAACACAAAAGGGAGGTGTCATGCTGATGCATGCTGCTTCTATTAACTGGATTGTTTCAGGTTTATGGCTCACACATGAAGACTCAGGTCATGTTATCTTGGAGGACAAACGACGTGCTGCTGAATGTCATGTTTCACATCCTAGAATGTCTAACACACCCATACATGGCACAAAAAAAAAAACATTAATATGACAATCTTGAATGTGGCACTGCTTTGGAGAACAACTATGTTGTTAGGAAGCAAATGTCACTACAATTAAAGCTTCTAAATGGGGCACATAAAGGTTAACCAGGACTACATTTGCATTGTCATGTGATTTTAGCTTGGAATCTTTCTGAGGAAGATCTCTGCTTCAGCTGTGCAGTTTAGTGCTCATCTGTTCTCTTGCATGTTTTCAGGTTTTGTGCTGGGCCAGTCTAACGGATGACCTGGCAACTCCACCACTTTGCTATTTCTGACTTCATGCCAGAAGCATCTCCAAGAGGCCTCCTCCAGCCTTATCTGTCCTCTGTAGTGTGTGCCTGAATGGGAAAGGGTCTCCACTTGTTATCAGTTTGTCCGTTACATTCTTGGCCCTAGTGGCGGACGAATTGCCATTTATGGCTAAAGGAAGGATGCAATACAATATAGCGCCCATTGTGCTCCACTGACCCATGATGCACCAGGGCTTTATAAAAACCCACAACAGAAACAAGCAGATGGTTGAATGAAAAGTTAATAGCTTTTGGTAACCTACCTCCACTGTAGAGGGAACTCTTTTTGGAGAAAAAGGTCTTGTTTTCTGAAGCGACCTTAAGAGTGGGAGTGTGTTTTTTGCAAGGTTTAGTCTTACTACATATTTTCTATGGCTATGGCATCGCTCACATCTTCCAGCCGCAGATCCTCCTCATCGTACCGCTCATCATCACGTTACAGCACTTCCAGCTCCTACCGGTCAGAAGGATCACTGGGTGCATCATCCGATTCTCTCGACACCCTCTTTGAGCCTTTCCTTGACTCTGCAGATCATTCCGGTCTGTTTGGAAATGAGGGCCCCGGGGGACCCAACTGTCCTGTCCCTTTTAGCAGGCACAGCAGATCCTCCTATGGACACACTGGTGAGGAGTTTGATTGTTCTGGGCACATTTATTACTTTGCTTCACAACCTTTCTCTTCTCAAACAGCATGTAATGCAGATTTCTTAGAATTCATCTATATTCCACAGCAAGCTTAATCACTAGCTAATGTTAGTTCATGTCTCACTGAGTCTTATTGTTTCCAGCTAATGTGTACTGAATACGAATATTGCTTCAAAAGGGATCTTAGGATATACATTACATACACTACAACCACAACACCATAGATGTAACTGATAAACTCAAGGCAATTACTATCAGCCGAGTGAAAAGTTATAGAACACAGTGCAGGACACAGTTGCTAACATTAGTCTGTTGGAACTGTTAACCCCACATAAAATAGTTGCATTGGAGACAGTGTTGCCAGACTCTGCTAAGGGTTTCCAGCCAAAAAGTTATTCAAAAGTCGCCAAAGCACACACAAACTTGCACACAAAAAAAAATTGGAACCTTAGCAGCAACAACTGCAATCAAATCCTTGCGATGACATGCAGCAAGTCTTTTTCAGCACTGTGGAGGAATTTAGGTCCACTCGTCTTTGCAGAATTGTTGTAATTCAGGCACATTGGAGGGTTTTCCAGCATGAACCTCCTTTTTAAGGTCATGCCACAGCATCTTAATAGGATTCAGGTCAGGACTTTGACTAGGCCACTCCAAAGACTTCATTTAGGTTTTCTTCAGCCATTCAGGGGTGGACTTGCTGGTGTGATTTGGATCATTTTGTCTGTCACTCCCAAAGCAGCAAACCAACCTCAGACCATCACACTACCACCATCAGATTTTACTGTTTGGATGTTCTTTTTCTGAAATGCAGTGTTACTTTTGTACCAGATGTAATGAGACACAGACCTTCCAAAAGGTTCAGCTTCTGATATCTCGTGTTTGGATCATTTGATCTACTTCACTTTGTTGGTCAGGTCCTATTTAAGTGATTCCTTGATTAAGAACAGGTGTGGCAGTAATCACGCCTGGGTGTGGCTAGAGAGACTGAACTCAGTTAAGTTTTGTTTTAAACACTTATCTTTGCCTTATGTTTAAATTATTTATTTATTTATTTTACACCACAGTACAAAGGGATGATAGTAAGATGTAATTGTGTCAATTAACATTAATAACACAGAGTTATCTATTGCTGAAAGGTGAGTTGTTGTACTAAAAAAAACTAAAAGATAAAGATAGAAAAGATAAAAATAAGAGAAACATTTTTTCATTGTCATGCTTTGACTGGAGAATACTGTACTGGAAAGACACTGTTCAGGTGGTTTAGCAAATGGTCTGCAGAATGAACCTAATGATTACTGGTGTCTACATTAGTAAATGTGATTTATTTTTGTTGTATCATAATGTCACAGAGCTGCTTAAGCAAGGCCAGTTGAGCTTTATCAAACTAAACCTTGGAGCTGTTGATCATGAGCACCTTGGTTATATTTATCAAGGCTCGGTGTAAAGCCTTTTTCACTTCTTCTGTCCGGAAAGGCATTAGTACACATTCTAGTGGTGGGTTCACTGAATTAAAAATACCACAGAGAAGAAAAAGACCTGGCAGAGAGTAATGAGCCAGAGCAATACGATCCTCGGTGTATTGTGAGAAAAAATAGTCTGCAGGCTCCAGACAAATGATAGCAAGTTTGAACACATAATAGCTCTGATATAAAACACAGACATAAATTGAAGTGTTGAAATATTTATTTTAAAGCACAGAGCGGCCAGAATGAAAAAAGAAAACAAAAAACTTTATGACGCTACAGGAAGATTCAAGGAAAATCAATGAACAGGCTGAAAATGTGATTTCACTTGTGTGTAATGTTTCCGTACATTTATGAGGGATAGTCCCCAAAATATTACAGTCTGTTAAATCAAATCAAATCAAAAAACACGTACCCTAAGACTGGTAGTAAAACACATTAACAGCTCAAACAGAAGCTTTAGTCTATATAAAAGTATATAAAACACATTTAATCACAAACAATAGTACCTGTATATGGAGGACCAAAGTGGTCTCCATTAAATATATGATGAGCTACACAACTGTGCAAATAAACTGTGTAGAATTCATGAATGAACTAATGATCTTATTATTGCTTTGCAGTTATTTTTTTCCAATGTCTTATTATTACATTGTATTGCTAATTTGAGAAACAGCCTCATCTTAAACTCCGTCATGTTAGCCAATTAGCACATTAGCTAGGGTAACAATTAGTAACGTTGAATCAGCCAGCTGGCTGCAGTTGTACATTAAAACACTATAATGTCTCAGCAATGATCAGCACAAAAACACTACACAAATAACTAGTACTAAGGAGAAAAGACAGTATGTTAGCATTAAACGTTGAACAAACGTAGTAACATGTAAAAGTTATTTTCCATGCATAGCCTAACCCACCAATCCCCTCTTATAACTGCCTTTGTTCTTTCCTCTCACATCTGGACTTGTCCCTTCATCTCTCAAATCAGCTTCAGTCAACCCCATATTCAAGAAGCCTGGTGCAGAACCCAACAACTTTAATAACCTTCATTCTTATCTCCAGTCTTCTTTTTCTTTCTTAAGTTCTTGAAAAAACAGTTATATTCCAGGTCCATGCCCACCTCTCTGTCAATAACCTATATGAACCATTTCAATCTGGTTTTTGCCCATTATACAGCACTGATGTAGCCCTGTTAAAGATCACCAACGACCTCCTTTTGGCTGCTGATTCATAATTTCTTTCAATCCTCATCGTCTTTGATTGAACTGCAGCATTTGACACATCTCCCACTCTATTCTCATCCGTAGACTAGCCTCCATTGGTATCTCAGACACACCTCTCAACTGGTTCATCTTATATCTCTCTGGCAGCACTCAGTCACTTCAGTTAAAAACATTTAAATCCCACCCACCCCCCTTCTCTGGTGTTCCCCAAGGCTCCAGTTTTGGGCCCCTTGTATTCAACATCTACCTCATCCCCCTTGGTCAGATATTTTATGGGTACAATATTCATTTCCACTGTTAAGCCGATGACACCCAGCTCTAACTGTCCACCAAACTCAATTCCACCCACATACCTCTTTGACTGTCAACAGGAAATCTGGTTCGCTATCAAGTTCCTCAGACAGTAGCAAAACTGAAATTATTCTCATAGGCACCAAATCCACCTTATCTAAATAACCAGTTTCTCCATTCAGACTGAAAATTCCCCTGTTTCCACCTCCCACCAGGTTAAGAGTCTAGATGTCATCTGTGGTAATGCTGTCTCTTTCCTCAGCCTATTTCCACCTGCGCAATATCTCACCTCTCACCCAACAATACTGCAACTCTGTTCCATAGCCTGGTCACGTCCCGTCTAGACTACTGCAACTCCCTCTTATTTGGTTTACTGGATAAACCCATTCATAAACTGCAACTGGTTCAAAACTTTGCCATACATATCATCGCCAGAACCCCCTTCCTGCGTCACATAACACCTGTCCTGCAGCAACTCCACTGGCCTTCTGTTAAATTCCACATTACCTATAAAATCCTCCTTCTTACCTTCAAGGCCATAAACAGCCTCACCCATCAGTACCTCACTAACATCCTGCACACAAACATTCCCATCAGCGCTCTTAGGTCATCTTCATCCATCCATCTCACCCTCCCACCTGCTCACTCGACCACCACGGAGTCCAGAGCCTTCAGGCAGCCCAGCTCCCACCCCCACCAGGCTCTGAAACTTATTTATTCAGGCCGACTCAGTCCCATGTTTATTTATGTAACTGTGTAATTTTAATTGTGTTTTATTTTGACATTAGTATTATTAATATTAATGTTGTTGTTTGATGCTGTTGCTGTAGCGTCAAATAACTAACTAAAGCAAAATGTCAAAAAATGTTAGCTGACATTACAAGATAGCAAACTCAACAATACTATATTTATTTTCAAAATGTTGTTAATTTATTTAATACTGCACACTACATATTTCCAACTATAATAGAAGTGTATTTTTTAAGAATGAGCAGTGTGCCTTAGAGAGAAACAAAATGTTGTCCATGCTGTTGTATCATGATAAGTACTGTAATCTGCAGGAGGAGATGGGTTCAGTTTTTCATAAATGTTTAACCAGTCATGCCACTCTCTGTCTGTCTTCTTAGCTCCCGTAGGTGGCGCTGTTACGGGCCGGCAAACCAGTACAGGCAGTGGTGTGCGATGCCTGGGAGACAGCTACTACACGTCAGTCGACGTGAGCCAGTTTGAGCCTCACGACGTGGTGGTGATGGCCTACAACCACCACGTCGTCATTCACGCCCAGAAGGTGTGCGAGTGTATCTGTATGCAAAAATAATTAGCAAGAACTATTAGAAATAGTTGGACACTTCACCTCTCTGGGTCTCAGGAGGTCCTTTAAATGTAGTACTGCTCAAGCCTAGACCCACACCCATTCTGAGGCCTGACCTCTAATGAGCAGCAGTGAAAATACTCCTTGTAATATACCCATTTATTCTACTTAATAATTTAATTATCATTACTGATACATAGAAGCAAAAAAAAAAAAAAAAGTACCTGAAACTAGAGTAAAAGTAGTTAGAAGGGTTTTATTTGGATGTTAATGAGAATGTCAAGGCAAAAAGTTTGAGACCACGACTGAATTAGTCAAAAATGAAACATGTCATTAGCCACAGCCCTCTGCTTATAACACTGCAGATAACAAGGCTAACAGTGGAGGGTTGATCCCTGGACTGACAGGAAGAAAAGAGTTGTGCCCTCAGTGCCTCAATGTCCATGATTAGGAGCCACTGAGTGAGGTACCTAAGCTCTTAACTGATCCTTGGGTATTGCTCACGGCTGCCACACACCTCTAGGTGTACTCGCTGCTCCTCATGTGTCGGTTGGCTGAATGCAAATTTTGTGAATAATCTTCAGATAAAAGAACAATGTCAGACTCAAAAATGCTCTGTCAGTGGATCTGTAGACAGGATGAAGCTTGCTGTGGGTTCTGCTATCTCCCCCTTCATCTTCCCTCACAGTTTTGACATTATGTTTAAAAGTGAGAGAAGAAGAATCAGTGTGAAAAGATGTATCTGCTGCAGTGCAGGAAGATCATTTTAACAGGGGTCAGCAGGCAAACCGGCAAAAATCCACACATGTTAGAAACGCCTTGAAGTCTTGTAACAGCACAAAAAGTGCCAGTCAGTGTTCATTACCTTCTCCCTCTGCTTTTCCCCCTCGTCCTCCACCAGCTGAGCAGTGCTGACCTCTCTGCTTCTCACTCTTTCACCGGTTCTCACCCTCTTTTCTCATCCTCGCGCCTTTCTTGGCCCTGTTGCTCTTCTCACTTTCTCCTCCCGTCCTCCGGTGCTTGGTGACCTTTCGTTTCATCATCTTTTCTTCTCTGTTTACCCCTTTCCAGCAGCACGCTGATCTGTCCTTCTCTTGCCTCTGTCCTCCAGGTCATGGATGATGGAAGTGTCAGTGACACCTTCACCCATAAGTCTCTGTTCCCAGAAGATATGGACCCCCTGTCAGTCAGTGGGACACTTAACCCCGACGGTACGCTGGTGGTCAGTGTTCGCCGGACCCCAGCGCTGGGCGGCCTGGAGACAGTGGGTGTCCCCACCTACCGCAGTGAGGTTCACCTCTGATCTAGTGCTTCTCATGGTATCTCAACTACTGTTGTTTTAAAAAGATTTTTTTTGTCTAGTGGTGCAGTCAGTGTGGTGCAATTACCCATAAATACAATGCTGGCATTAGATGAAAAACTACATGAAGTCTGTGGATAACTGCTTTGCTTCTTGATCAGTGGTAACATGTCCTTAAAATATCTGCTCAGGTTACAATAAAATATTTATATTAAGGACAATAACCGATTAGCGTTTTTTTTTTTTTGTGAGAGAGATTATGATGACAGGTCTAGACTAGTAAATATTCTCTTGACAAACGATTTTTGCTGTAAATGTTTGTAAGAATTGTAAGAATATGATTCACATTTCCATCAAATATCACTGGAAGGTTTGGCTCCAGGGACTCACATCCAAGAACTTTGCGAGAAACTTCAAGGGTTTTCAGCTCATTTTGGTGAATTAGCTGTAAATGTTCCCCAGAGGATGAAGGCCCACTTCAAATCTTTTCTCTAGCATGATCAGTGCGAGCTTTTGAATTGTGTTGTGTCCCTGGGATGTTTAGCTCCAGGGACTTCTAGCTAGGATTTTTTTTATTTTTTACAAAGAACTAGAAGGTTCTTTCAGCCCTTTGTTATTTTCCCTGTGATGTTTACGTAGATGAGTCACTTTGACCTTTCAAAACTAAACAGCTGTTCAGCTACGTCATGTTTGCTCAACACAAAATGATGATGACTGTAATGAAATTTTAAAGTAAATTTCCTTCGTAGCAGAATGCCCTCAAAAAATATCCGGCAGGATGGCCTGCTCCACATAAATAAACATCATAAATGCTTAACGAGGCTTGGACATACTGTTGTTGGTTTTCCTGATGTTATGTTGAAGCACAATGAACAAAAATAAAACTGAAATGCTGACGCAAACCCTGAGCACTCGATCAATCCATATCACTGAGCACCGCTAACTCTGAGCTTTTGGAAGTACAACCACCTGGATGTGATAAAACAAGCTCCACAGTTAGAGGAGTTTTTTTTAGAGGACGTCACATCCTAAAACAGACAGTGTTTCAGACCTCATTCTGTGTCTATTCTGATCAGTCTGTGCTGCCCAGCTGTCTCCAAAAGTTGCTTTTTTACAAAAGATTTCAGGCATTTATCTTCCAAAAATCTAGACGGCCTTATTTTGTATTTACGAGGATGAAAGAAGGAAGTAGCAGAGCATATCTTAACGTTATTTGTGTTGTTTCTATTTTTGTAATTTGGCTCTGTCTTCAGGTAATGACATTTTACTCATTACCAAAATGTGTAACATCCCTGCGTTGCAATGTTGCTAGTCTTTAATGACATGAAGCTGTATTAGTTTTAACAGTGACATCCTATTGTGGACTTAGAAGCAGCAACAAGGCTTTTACTGTCCTTTAGATCATGGTTATGACACTGATACATACCCACTATTAGAACAGAGCAGAGTGCAGTCGTCTCTTACCGGTGATGAGGTTACATTGCTCAGTCTCCCAAGTGTATGAAGTGCCTCCCACGCTACAGCAGTTAATGGGAGCTGCAGGAGGACTTCTTCAAGTCAACCTTTGTTAGATATTCATCAGAATGAAGGCTGTGTCCGCATGGACATATGGCTCTCCACTCGTGTGCTTCTAACCTTATTCATCACAAAGTACAGATGAATGGAGTATGATGAGAGCGGGTGCTGCGCTGTTTTCTTTTTGCTCTGAATCACTCTTAACTGAGCCGTGGAACTGTCACACACACACACACACACACATACACACACTGGTAACACATCAGCCACAAGATGTTGGTGTCACATCCATATTTAGAGATTATAATCGAGCCACAACAGAGGCTCCAGGAACATGCAAAGTGATCTCCTCAGGCGTCGGCACGCACACACGCCCAACAATCTCCAGAGAAAGTCTGGAGCTGCCACCTCAAATTCACAGAGGGACAGAGCTGCAGCCTTCCTAATGAATGAACTCGTTTAGCTCATTAAGCTTTTACCACTGCTCCCTCCACCCGTTGCAGCCCAGATGCTCGTCTCTTCTTTCACAAACAGCGCGTGTGTGTTTGCGTGTGAGCACACTGGAAACGTGGAGGCAGCAGAAGGAGAGAGTGCCGAGGAAGAAATGAACACACGGGAAAAAGTTCATTACTGAACCAACTGTTGCATTAAATGCTCCCGATGGAAGAGCCGAGCTAGGAGACGCGCTTCCAGAGCTGTGGTGATGAAAACTCCTGCACAATCTTGATTTTCCTGTGGGGGTAAAAAAAAGAATACTATGTGGGCGGTAAAGTGGAGAAATGTGTGAGAGTGTTTGCTTTAAATCCAACTGTGACATCATTAGATTTGAGGAGGAGGAGGAGGAGGTGAGGCCCCAGGGCTGGACACAGGTAGAAGAGAATGCTGAAGATATGTAGGATATGAGGAGTTGATGTGATGAGCTGGACCTGTGAAGTGTGCAACGAGGAAACAGGTTGCAGAATTCTTATAGCGAAATGACTTAGATTGAGGCTAAATCTGAAAACTAAGCAGTCAGCTGGTTTCTGCCTCAAGCATCCTAAGTGAATGACAAACTTTCTTTACATTCACAAACAGCATTCACTGAGAATCCATAGGATTTGCTGCAGTCTGTGGAGGGTTTTATTTTCTGCAGAGCCTTAAAAAAATATATTACTGCAAAGTTAATTACATCACAGACAGAACACATATAGGGCAGTGTAAGACTTTTTATATGGAACTACTTGTTACTGAATTTTTATTTTGCTTTTCCTGTGATACATGGAGAAACAGTGGGCTGCACTGTGACACAGTAACATGTATCGTGATGCTGCTTGAATCTGTGGCGGCTCCACTCAGTTCAGCACCGTTTCAGTTCACCAGCTCTGTCGCCCACTGCTGCCGAGGCTGATTGAGACAAACTGTCTCTGTGGCTGGGATTTGGGTGATACCATCTTGGCTGTGACACACCAGTATACAATATGTGTAGCACTAATTACACGCAGCCGTGTGAGCGTTTGTGTATGTGTTTGTGTGCAGTCAGAGTATCGATAAGGTTAAGCTGGCTGAGAACTGGATTAACGCCTCGAACAGAACAATATCTGCTCATATGAATCATGGTGAATCCGAAACAAAAACCCAGTAGATTTCTGAGTGTCGCTGTATTTTATCTGATCCCACTATGGTTCCATGTTGCTTGATCTGGAGGTGTCACCATGAAAGGTGAAGCCCACTAACGTGACACACACGTGTTCACATATAAGTATACCTAATTTTTTGAAAAAAACAAAAAAACAAACAACATCTTGTGTTAATATATTGGTTGATGTTGCCATGATACTGTGTTGTTGTTCTTTTTATTCAGTTTGGTTTCCTTGTATTTGACATTTTGTTTTGTAATTGGTTATTTTCTTCAGTTGTTGTGTGTGTATAGATTTTATATTTATATACTCAGGATATACCTCCATGTACTTATGGAGGCGAGCAAGTATGTAAATGTATATGGATACTGTTCAGCCACAACATTAAAACCACCTTCCTAATATTGTGTAGGTCTCCCTCATGTCTGCAAAACAGCTTTGACTCATCAGAGAATGGACATGGGTCTTCTGAGGGCGTCCTGTAATGTCTGGTAACAGGATGTTGTTAGTGGGGGCCTTTAGGTGCTCACTTACTACAGATACTTGATCAGTTTGGGATCTACCCAACACCTTGTGCTGTTTTTCATGTGGGTGGTTCATGTCTAAGTAACATCCACATGGACGACAGGTTCAAACGTTTCCCATAAGAACATTGTGTCGTCACATGATATACCACTTTTACTCACTTTCTGTTGTAATCACCATGAAAAGCATTTTTTTCTATGCAACCACTAAAACTCCAGCTGTTTTCTTTTTGCTCTGAATCACTCTTAACTGAGCCGTGGAACTGTCACACACACACACACACACACATACACACACTGGTAACACATCAGCCACAAGATGTTGGTGTCACATCCATATTTAGAGATTATAATCGAGCCACAACAGAGGCTCCAGGAACATGCAAAGTGATCTCCTCAGGCGTCGGCACGCACACACGCCCAACAATCTCCAGAGAAAGTCTGGAGCTGCCACCTCAAATTCACAGAGGGACAGAGCTGCAGCCTTCCTAATGAATGAACTCGTTTAGCTCATTAAGCTTTTACCACTGCTCCCTCCACCCGTTGCAGCCCAGATGCTCGTCTCTTCTTTCACAAACAGCGCGTGTGTGTTTGCGTGTGAGCACACTGGGAACGTGGAGGCAGCAGAAGGAGAGAGTGCCGAGGAAGAAATGAACACACGGGAAAAAGTTCATTACTGAACCAACTGTTGCATTAAATGCTCCCGATGGAAGAGCCGAGCTAGGAGACGCGCTTCCAGAGCTGTGGTGATGAAAACTCCTGCACAATCTTGATTTTCCTGTGGGGGTAAAAAAAGAATACTATGTGGGCGGTAAAGTGGAGAAATGTGTGAGAGTGTTTGCTTTAAATCCAACTGTGACATCATTAGATTTGAGGAGGAGGAGGAGGAGGTGAGGCCCCAGGGCTGGACACAGGTAGAAGAGAATGCTGAAGATATGTAGGATATGAGGAGTTGATGTGATGAGCTGGACCTGTGAAGTGTGCAACGAGGAAACAGGTTGCAGAATTCTTATAGCGAAATGACTTAGATTGAGGCTAAATCTGAAAACTAAGCAGTCAGCTGGTTTCTGCCTCAAGCATCCTAAGTGAATGACAAACTTTCTTTACATTCACAAACAGCATTCACTGAGAATCCATAGGATTTGCTGCAGTCTGTGGAGGGTTTTATTTTCTGCAGAGCCTTAAAAAAATATATACTGCAAAGTTAATTACATCACAGACAGAACACATATAGGGCAGTGTAAGACTTTTTATATGGAACTACTTGTTACTGAATTTTTATTTTGCTTTTCCTGTGATACATGGAGAAACAGTGGGCTGCACTGTGACACAGTAACATGTATCGTGATGCTGCTTGAATCTGTGGCGGCTCCACTCAGTTCAGCACCGTTTCAGTTCACCAGCTCTGTCGCCCACTGCTGCCGAGGCTGATTGAGACAAACTGTCTCTGTGGCTGGGATTTGGGTGATACCATCTTGGCTGTGACACACCAGTATACAATATGTGTAGCACTAATTACACGCAGCCGTGTGAGCGTTTGTGTATGTGTTTGTGTGCAGTCAGAGTATCGATAAGGTTAAGCTGGCTGAGAACTGGATTAACGCCTCGAACAGAACAATATCTGCTCATATGAATCATGGTGAATCCGAAACAAAAACCCAGTAGATTTCTGAGTGTCGCTGTATTTTATCTGATCCCACTATGGTTCCATGTTGCTTGATCTGGAGGTGTCACCATGAAAGGTGAAGCCCACTAACGTGACACACACGTGTTCACATATAAGTATACTTAATTTTTTGAAAAAAAACAAAAAAACAAACAACATCTTGTGTTAATATATTGGTTGATGTTGCCATGATACTGTGTTGTTGTTCTCTTTATTCAGTTTGGTTTCCTTGTATTTGACATTTTGTTTTGTAATTGGTTATTTTCTTCAGTTGTTGTGTGTGTATAGATTTTATATTTATATACTCAGGATATACCTCCATGTACTTATGGAGGCGAGCAAGTATGTAAATGTATATGGATACTGTTCAGCCACAACATTAAAACCACCTTCCTAATATTGTGTAGGTCTCCCTCATGTCTGCAAAACAGCTTTGACTCATCAGAGAATGGACATGGGTCTTCTGAGGGCGTCCTGTAATGTCTGGTAACAGGATGTTGTTAGTGGGGGCCTTTAGGTGCTCACTTACTACAGATACTTGATCAGTTTGGGATCTACCCAACACCTTGTGCTGTTTTTCATGTGGGTGGTTCATGTCTAAGTAACATCCACATGGACGACAGGTTCAAACGTTTCCCATAAGAACATTGTGTCGTCACATGATATACCACTTTTACTCACTTTCTGTTGTAATCACCATGAAAAGCATTTTTTTCTATGCAACCACTAAAACTCCAGCTGTAATTCATTGTGAACCTTCAACCTATGTGATTGGTAAACAGAACCAAACACACATTCAGCTTCAGTGATTATAAATGTAATTAGTGCAATGAAAACGCAGACGTACTGTGAGTTTTGTACTTTCATGCAGCGAGGCACATCAGGACAGACTGGACTGTGGTATAGAAAAGCAGACTGAACAGCAGTGAGCATTCTCTCTTTCTTCGGGGTTAAGAACAATTGTCATGTGCAGCCTTTAAGTCTCGGAGGTATAAAGAGACCGGGGACAAAAGCACTAATCTGAACATTACTGTGGCATCACCGCGCGTGCCTCCCCGCTGGGAGTATCAGCAGAATACGAAAACAAACCCTTCAGGTGCTTCCCAGCTGTTGCTGAAGGGAAAGAAGAGGACAGGAGCACTGCTGCAGAATAACCGAACTCCTCAGAGACAGAAAGCTCTCGCCAACAAAATCCGTTTGTTAAAATCTCATTTATTCATCACTGATATTCAAAAAAAACAATGCTTCATTTTTCGGTGTGAAAAATAACTCTGGATTTTGTTCAGTTTCATCACATTTGGCCCTCGAGGCTTACCGTAATGTATGCCCCAGTATGTACAATGTACAGTCCCTAAGGAGTGGATAGAAGATAACCCTCAACAGCTGATCGAGGCCCCTCAGACTGAAGGAGAGGACACAGGGGGGGCGTAACAAACCTGACTCGGCGTCAGTGCTTAAAAGTGGTGGTGTGTTTGAGAGAGCCAGCTACAGTCCATGCAGCAGGATTCACCGTCTTAAAAGACTAGACAGCAAAGATTTCCCAAAAGCCTAAAAGAGGAGCTGAAGCATTTTTTCCTTCTTGAACAAAGAGCCAAATCTGTGTCTTAAAGGTGTCAACTCTTACTCTAGTGATCCTTTATGAAGGCTTTTGGGAAAGCCCACCCCCGTCCCCCCTCCCCTCCTTAAACCACCATTCCAACATCAATTCACACACAAGCTCCTATGTGATTATCAGTCCTCCTCATATACATACATCTTTTTACACTTTTCAGGTTTCTTTACAAAAATAAGGTTATCTTGCATTCATGTCATCAATTAAAACGGGATTACAAAGTGAGATGAACAACTGTTATTGCACGAACTGATTACCCACACACAGATCATCTGGAAAAACAATGGCAAAACAAGAAAAAATAAAAACAATAATAATCACAACTTCTACTCAGATTAATACGGACTAATAAATAGTAATCTGCCTCAGCCTGTATGTGTCTGCGAGCGAATGGAATGAAACACTCTGAAATGTCCGAACAGAGGAGAAACTCTGACAGAAGGCAGAATAATGTAAATCGACGGAAAGCACAAACAAATGAACAGAACCAAATCTGACACCCCCCCCCCAAAAGGCGAGCAGATATGAGCGGGTGGGGGCTGACGGTGGCGGGTTGCCATGGTGAGAACTGCACACCGCGGTGACCCCCCTCCCCAACTTCCATACATACATACCGGTGTGTTTGTGTGTGTGCGCGTGTGAAAAGTGCCTCGTCTACATGCATACGACTAGAAAACCAGCTCCAGACACTTGGGTGCCGATTGCTTATTCCTGCTGATAAAGAAGAGGAGGCACTTGTGGAATGAACAGCAACAGACCACATGCTGGTCCCTTCACTTGATTATTACATCTCTTTTGTTTTTCCCCGTCAGGCAGCCATGGCGAGCCTTCGCCCACTTAGTGTTATTTGCACTTTACAAATAAAATGTCTGTCATAGTAGAAAGGTTTCGAACAGCGTGTTAAAACAAACAACCAAAGAAAAATAAAAAAAATGCATGAAAATCTCATTTCAAATCATCAAATGTGACAAAAATACAACACATATCAAAAAAACAAGCCCCAAGGATTGGTTAAGACATTAAATTATGATTTTTTTTATATTACAAGAATGATATTAAATATATTAATCTGTAAGTATACGTACGCAAACCCAAAGAACCCATACCCAGTTCAAAATCAGGCAATGAATGAAGCTCGCTGGACGAGTGGAAGATGCCACTGTTCAGGCACAAGATGGCGAACGTAAGACAACACCATTCACTCGCCCCGTATTCATTTCTGTCAAGCTTTTTTTTTGTTTTGTTTTGTTTTTTTTGGTACACTTTGATCATATACGGCATATCCCGCATGCGCTCTCTCATGCCAAGCCATGCTGGGTCACGGGGAGGACTTTTAAAATCGGCAGCGCGGAGCAAGACAAAACCAAACGATGTCCATGCGTTGCGTCGTAGGCAGAAGTGACAGTGGTGTTTGGAGTGTGTGAGTGTGCTTTTAAGGCATTCAAACTGCAGGGCGTAAGTCGGCGGGGAGTAGTGGCGATCCCTCAGCTGGTCCCAAAATAAGTTACACACAAACAAAAATAAAACAACAAACAAACAGGGGTGTGTCTAAAAGGAAGCACTAGGAGTCAGTAGGCGAGAGAAGTAAAAGAAACGGAGGTGGAAAAGACAGGAAATGATGGAGGGTCGGGGGGAAAGGGAAACAGATCAATTTTTTTCTGCTGACCTGGAGCATTATGGCAGATGTGAATTATTAAACACAAACTGCTCGGCGTTATCTGTCATGTCAGAAATAAGAAACCACGCTGCCGTTACGATACGACGCCACAAGCTCCAGGTTCAGTCTTTGGACGGCGTGGGCCAGTTTTTTTTCAGGGATGTTACTAATTATGCAGCTTTCTGTTGGTAAACCTGAACCATTCCTCTCTGAAGGCTCTCTGTCAGTCATGCGTCTCCAGTTTACTCAGGCCGTCGCCGTACATTAATCAGGACGAATCTGCTCACACGTTGGCGTGCGTCGAGTCCGGACCATTACGTCATACAGCTGTTGGGCTTGCGTCTCTGACACTACACACTAAAGGAGGTTAGCTAACGTGGCGTTCAAAGGCAGATTGATGAGAGGGCCCAGAGCAGCTGGTTAGGTAATGATGTCTTCATTCTTTCAGCCATCCATTTGCTCTCTCCTCTTCCTCTGTCCCTCCCCCCTTCGCTTCCTGCCCTCTCCATCCGCCCC
This sequence comes from Mugil cephalus, assembly GCF_022458985.1. NCBI lineage: Eukaryota > Metazoa > Chordata > Actinopteri > Mugiliformes > Mugilidae > Mugil > Mugil cephalus. Next base: position 18,909,380 of record NC_061778.1, on the reverse strand, counting down.
AACCTTTTCTGGAACGCTTATTAAGAGCTATATT